>NC_134410.1:114185216-114522716 GCF_038048845.1 Mixophyes fleayi | reverse complement strand
TTATCCAGGAAGGAGTAAGCCTGTAACGGACAAGTATCAGAGAATGATTTGACCCAATGGAACAATCTGGACATTCTGCAGAGAGAAATACAAGAGATTATTTCGCCTTTACCTTCTTAGCAGTAGCTTTGTTGGAGACGAGAGCAGTAAACAGCTGGAGGAGGGGGGCCAGTTGGTAGGGGAACATGCCACAAACGCTGTCCAGCAAGATTCCCAAGCCGGTTGTTGGCTCCTAGTGGTAGACAAGATAATTACATTACATCGGTTTTCACTACTCACATATATCCTGCAACAGCAATAAGCCATTATTGGGTAGCTTTAACAGTGGACTTTAGGGTAATAGTTCAGATGGTAATAGTTTATTGGAAGGCAATCCCCTACTCACCGTGTTCCAAAACAGGTCCGACAGGTTTGGAGCAGTCAGCACTTGACAAGCTGTATCAATAATATCCTGGGAGAATGAAGACAAATCAGTTTAAGTAACTAAAAAGATTCCAGAGCTCTATACAATGGATGGAGTATAACCAAGGATGACGGCATTGCTTAAGATAAAGTGACCCTGTGTTTCTGCCACAAATTAATCCAAAACAAAAATATAAAATGAAAACGATTATACAGACATTAAAAAAACAATCTCCATATTCAGCAGCTAAAAAATTTTAATTTGTAACTTACTGTTAACTTTATGCTGCCTCATGGGTGAAATAGAACATTTGCAAATACTGTTTAAACAATCTTGCTTCATGCAGCAAAAAAGTGTTAACTGATAAAGCAGACAACCGAGCACATATGTTTAAAAGGCAGTTTGCAACCCACTGAATCAGATGAAGAAAATGGCTAAAATGATAAAATAATATAAACCCTTTCCAGCATGTTTCTGTAGAACTCTCGATAAAAGACAGTGACTAGCATTAAATCCAGCGATCCCTCCTAGGCTTACCTGCTGTTTCCCCAGTGTATGTTCCTCCAGGGAAGTCAGGACAAAACACAGCAGGCTGTAGATACACACACAGGCCGTGCTGGTTGTACACTGCAACACAGACGTAGCGTAAGACACAGCATTAGCTCCACAAGGACAGTACCTCATTGATACAGGGTCGATAGGCAATGGATATTTCCAAACCAATCAAAGGGATCAAGTAAACAACTGACAACTACTTATACATTACATTTAATTAGATTAACAATGCTTGTCGTTTGCCCCAGCCTTGTCGTTATCATGTACAACTCAATTTGAATTATAAGTACAGTGTTGGCTAACCTGTGACACTCCAGGTGTTGTGAAACTACAAGCCCCAGCATGCTTTGCCAATATATAGCAGCTTATTGTTGGAAGGGTATGCTGGGACTTGTAGTTTCACAAACACCTGGAGTGTCGCAGGTTAACCAACACTGGTTTAGTACATTGGCTGAACTACAGATAAAAGTTATGACATATAGTAATATCACTGAACTGAAAACCAATGGACTGGTTAGAAACTGGACATACTTAGAATGTTGCCACGATGTGTTTTGGAAGGACAGGATAAGTAGAAATGGAAGGCTTCTTATTGGTAGGATACTTACATTATTCTCACCACTACCAAGGGCTTGAAGCATGCGTGTCAAATACTGGAAGACATGAAGCTGGATGGCGGCACTGCCCATTTTCCGGATGGTTGTGGCAGCTTCATCTGGGTTCAGCGTGTGCCGTAGCAGAGCCCAGGCTAGGAGGACAGGGGCATGGTGAGGGATATCACCGAAGGTCAATAAGATGTTGTCCATGTCCTATCGAATTGGGATTTGTGGAATGCAGTCAGGCATTGAGCAGCAGAAACATATTCATTTAAGTCACAGTGAGGAAGATTTTTACCTTGCAGATCTGTTGTTCATTGGTGAATGGGTGCTCAATTTCATCCTTGAAAGCACAATCCTGCAGAGAGTCCATGTCAATTCCTTCCAACAGGATGAGAACTTCAAAGTACCTTTAATACAAGAATTAGGAGAACTTCTTTACGGCGAGGACTGGGCTGAAGCCTGGACCAACCTAGCCAGCAGTTCAATTTGCATTACAATTTAAGAGAATGCATGCAAATTATTCTATTGATGGTACCTTGTGCAAACTAAATTACATAAAATGTTCCCTTCCTCTTCAGATAGGTGTTGGAAGGGCTGTTCGTTCACAAGCTCCGTTTCACATATTTGGTGGGAATGCCTGAAGATTTGTGGCATTTGGGCGTCAATTAAAAGCCTAATTTTTTTGAATACTCCAATTGACATCCTGCATAGCAGGTGACTGGAGATTCCCCTCCTCACCCCCCTATAAAAATTTAAAATCGAATATTGGCATGTGCGTCTGTTGTCATTGCCTATAACTCTCTCCTTGGACTTCATCCTCAAACCCGGCCCCCTAGGTACTTCATCCGCAAACCCGGCCCCCTAGGTACTTCATCCGCAAACCCGGCCCCCTAGGTACTTCATCCGCAAACCCGGCCCCCTAGGTACTTCATCCGCAAACCCGGCCCCCTAGGTACTTCATCCGCAAACCCGGCCCCCTAGGTACTTCATCCTCAAACCCGGCCCCCTAGGTACTTCATCCTCAAACCCGGCCCCCTAGGTCAACAGCAAAGTGTTTTTCGGATATCTGGTGGGAACAATTAAAGAGAGAGCACTCCGCCAGTCAACTAATACTCGATGTAGACAAAGTTGATCAACAGCTCCTATCTGGTTTTTGTTTGTGGGGCCGAAAGTGACACACAAGTCATCTATTATACACACCCCCATTTAAAAAAACACCTTACATACACAAAGTGTATGCTTTTAGAACTTCAATTATCATAGCAATCATGGAAACTAGACATCACATAATGCAAGGGCTTATTACAATTTATTCACAAACGCTCACCCGATTCGGTCTATTAAAGGGTCCAAACTTTGCTCCAGCAAGTGACGATTTTGTTGCCTGCGCCCAAAGCCTTGCTCCTTGAACAGCCTGGTGAGTACCAAGAGGTTGGCGGGGGAGATGGTGAAGTAGGCATAGTACAGGAAGATGATCTCTAGCAGCATGGCCTGCTCCCGGAGACAATGCATGAACCAGCGGGACACTTGGCGCTCAGTCTATGCACAGACAGAACACAATGGGAGAAATTAATTATCTACACGCACAGAATTACAGCTTGCACAAAGCTGCTCATGTCATAGAACGGTTTCGCTGTCTTCTGAAAGGTCTAGGACTACTCAAAGTCAGCTCACCAATCTAAAAAACTAAAACATTACCATGAAACGCTTTTTGTACTGGAGAGTTGTTCTGACAATCTAGACTGCACTGCTGCTGTATCTAGCTGCAAAATAGCAGCTCTCCTTAATATTCAGGAATGACAATGAGACACATTTTCTTCAATCAAGAGTTAATGCAGAGGTTTTATTCTCTGTAGCAGTTCACACAGAAGCAAAAGTGTAAATAGGACACACAATGCTCCTCCTTTATGCCACTCTTATGTACGACCAGTTATATTGCTTCACAAAAATGCATCAAAAAGGAATAAACCTATTACTATAGAAAACAAATCATTCAACGTAGAACGCAAAGATAAAGAAAAGGCTATAGATAAATAACAGATTAAATTAAATTAAAAGCCTGCGACACCAGTGAAAATGAATGAAAACCGGACATAAAATAATAAGTCAATAAATGATGAAACAAACATGACAAAAGGTAGAAGAGAATGTCCGTTCGTTCAACAAACAAGGATGAAGTAAAACACATAGTTGTAACAGAAAGCTGTAGAAATAAAGCCCATGACATACCATAAGGCTGCCGTGTGTCTCCCACGTTGGAGCGTCTTCTTTGCAGAGATTCTCAAACTGCTTGCGATATTTTTCAATTAAATTCTCTTGTTGCAGCATATCCATGCAATCGTTGAACTCTTTCTGAAAGGGACAAGTCATAACACCGTTCGTAAAACCCATTACTGAATTTCTGCATGACAGTCACCCGGAGGTGGAAAAAACCTTTATTACTGAATCGTACACAACTTCCAACAAGAAAAACCTTTTTTTTTCTATTAAGCCGTCTCCTGTGCTATAACAGCTAGGAAAGTATATTAAGGTAATACAATAAAATTAATTTACAATCATTCAATATACTCATAATTTTAAACACAGCGGGGGGTGAAAACACCCACCCACCCATGCAACGGAGTACAATTTTAAATTAAGAGCATGGTCCAGGTTGATTGACATGCAAGATAGTGCATTAACCTGGATTGGTTAAAGGGACAGGGGTCTGGTCTACACACTGTCAACATGTGTATGTTATCTGTCTATTTAAAGGGCAGACATGCTCTATGCAAAGCATGTATAACATCTACTACCTCGAAGTGGGTGTTGTGTGTAACATCTGTTTTAAGAGCTATTTCTGATCAAATAACATGGTTATTTCTAAAGGCACCACTCTATTCCCACAAGACGCATATACCTGCTACACCCCTGTAAGCTACAGATTAAAGCGGACACTCGTCCATCCCCCAGCTGTCCTGAGGGCTGCCTTCACTATAAACAGAGATGTTTCTCTGGGCAGAGGACCTATTCACATCCCCGGTGTGCCTTGGCTTCCATCTATACAAATCCTACACACAGACCAAGCATCTACATCTAGTCACATCTGCAAGGAGAGACAGGGTAAATAACTCTATACCTTGTATGGGTACTTTTCATCTTGGAAATAGGTCAGCAAGTGAAGAACACAGCGCAGCATACACATTCTTTCTTCATGGTAATAGTCTGCCATCTTGTAGAGACGAGAGATGACAAATAAAGTTATTTCATCAACAAATCAAGGATTTCCAATACATTCTTGCGGAAAACTGGGTGCCTGTAAACCCTCAGCAGGAGACCAGTAATTACTGGGGAGATATGAAGGCCATATGGAAAATCTGGATTAATGACGTCACTGTAAAAACACTGTGCAATCCAAACACGCTGTATTGAGCCACCATTAATTATTAGTTGTCATTTAAATGTTAATGATGGATATGGATAAAAATAAAATGGGACAAACCTTTAGCAGCAATGCCTGACTCTGCCTCTCATCCTGTGCTACCAGCTGAAAAGAAGAGGGGAGAGCTGTAAAAATCAACGTGTGCGATCTATTCAATGTTGCAGCGGAATAAATGTCTGACCTTTATAGAGTCTTGAGTGCCTCTGTAATCATCCTGGAGATAGCATTGCAGCAGCTGCACGCTCTGCTCTTCATCTAGACCCTGCGTCAATTAAGAACACAGAAGAGTTGCTGGAATATCCACAGAAAACACCCAGTGCCCTTCTCCCCTACACCGAGCCCAAGAATCATCTCACCAGAAACTTGCTGATTCGTAGCCCAAGCTCCTTCAATGCTGGATTTAAACTCTTGTTGGCTTTCACCTTGTCTGCGGAGCTTGCGCTGCAAGAAGGATAGAAGGCGATCAGAAGAGGCGCCGTTGTGCATTATTCTTTTACACTGATCTCTCATAAAAAGGCAATTACTACGGGTTTCCAATGCAAACAGGATCTTACACTTTTGCAACAAAATTAAAGACACTGAGTTTCAAATCAGGGTTTCCAACATAGTACAGCGATTGCACTTAACCCCAAAGTTATTGCTTCTACACAAACTGCATACAGTTAGCATCTAAACACAGTAGTGTCTATGGGGGCAGCGTTGCACAATAATATGAATACACTGAGTACTGGTAAAATGCACGTAATTGATAAAAGCACCATTGCTCTTTTTGTCGAGAAATAATTTATAATTGAAAATTATTTCTCGACAAAAAGAACAATTGTTTCTTTTGTCAACGGTAAGCTTGTACATATCATTAATGTTTAATCCTGATGACAATGCTAATGTATTTTAAGTTACTATTAAGACTCTGAATGAATGTACCTGGGAGGTTTGTAGAATGTCAGTCCCTGAAGGAATCTGTCTCCATACTGATCAAGCTCTGCCTTGATCTGCATCTGAAAATAAAGTATATTACAGCTGGATGACGCCATAAAAAAAACAGAACTTCATTTAAATCCCCTCCATTCAAAATGATCTAAATATAAGCAATATATATATATATTTAATGCCTTCCCTTATGTGTCATATTTTCAGTACAAATATTAAGACTCATCCTAATAATTAAGACAATGGTTACTTAATTGCAGGTTACTTCATTTAAGAGAAGGAAGGAGAACAAGATCTGGCAATCAGTATGAATGAATGGAATAGCTGCTCTTGACGACGGGGAAGTACCCTAAATCACAGACGCAGGTGTCAATCATTGGCCAGGACAGTTATTTAATTGACAGATATATGTTCATTGTATCGTTTCTAAGAGGTGATTGATTAAGGTCAGATCATCTTATCATATCATTTTCTGCTTCTCCGGGATGTCCTCAGTTTAATGCAAAGTTCATACAGCCAACTGGTTACTTACGGGGTCTCTCATAGTTGTTCGGCCAAGTAGAATGGTCCATAGCATCCGGCTGCTTCTATAAGCAAACACAAAACGGGACGTGAGTTTTATAGAGGTGCCGAAAATGTGTTTCTAAGCTGGCTACAACATTTCAGCAGCTGACTGATGGCTGCACGTACATCTAGTAACAAACATAGCATTCCTTAGCTATGATGAAACCTTGGACAAGCAGTGATTTATAAGAACACCACAATCAGTGCTCAACACACCCGGGCACCAAACAACTACTGAAAATAGGCAACTGTGAAAGAATGCTATCGAAAAAGCACTATCCCGAACCTGGGTCCCAGTAATATAGAAATACAGAACTGCAGCACAAAAAAAATCACGGAAATTATATATTGGTATTAGTACCTACACTCGGACAACAATAATTTAAAAAGTAGGATCAAAATTATTTAATAGTAAAATCAAAAAACAAGATATATAAATAAAACCACTCCAATGATTACATTAAAATGTATTTCCTATAAGTCCTTCTATGCATTTGTTCTCAAAAAAAGCAACAGCTTTGGGGCTTTAATAATAAAGGAGTTTGCTAGTCTGTGAACATAGCATAAATGGTCTTTCCTTTGTGCCTTATTAAGCTTCGAACATCATAGCCGTGATTTTGAAAGCTTAGAAAGAAACCATCCCGGTGTTCAGCAGCATGAATGGGAGACGTTGTTAACTGTGGAACACACAGGGAATGCACAGAGCAGGTAAAGATACTGCTAAGGTCCAACGCGTTTCATCTCTCAATAGACTTCTTTTAGCGGATAATATCAGGAGATAATAGCAGTCTGTTCATCCTCCTTACTGAAGGACACATGAGAGGGTTCAATCTATACCATATTGTAGTAAATACTTTCCCAACATTTTTTACAGAATGAAAACATTAGTAAAATAAGTAACATCCTGAGCAGGATGTTTTTCTAAAATTCTTTTACATTTTTTCATTGCTGTATTGTTATATTGTGTGATGACATTTATCACTTTACTTTGCCCCCCCCCCCTTTCATCAGATCTCATTAACAGAAAAGTAAATCTTTCCTGTTAATATTGCAGTTTTTCTAAAAGCCATTTAACACCACATTAGTCTCATTTTTTCTTTATTTCTTGAAATTTCTCAACCAGGTCCAAACTCTCTTTGTTATAGTTTGTTAATTCTGAGTAATTTCTTTTCATTCTTTTACATTGCCTTCCTGAAATGTTATCAAGCCATTTCTTATAGTAGTGACAAAAATATAAAAAAAGTAATTTCTTATACTGGTTATCACAATGAAAAATGTATAATCTACTAGTTTCTGGAAGGTCTTAATGTTCATTTCATTGTTTCAATAAAAAGTTCCCCAAAAAAATGTGACTCTTACTGAGAACTCAAGGTTAAAACTGTATTTAAATACATAATAAAATGTTGTAAAGCTTTATAGGCACCTCCTTATATATCTCAAAAAGTGGATGAGACAATTTGCATAGGTGTTACTAGCCCAATTAATAAATAATAAGACAAAGCTGGGTGCAAAACTAGTGCCCATAGCGGTACCTTAGATTTGCCTATAAAAAACACACCTCCTAACTAAAACCGAGAAGTAAATTGATACCATTATACAATATGTTTGTACCAACTAAACTTGGTACTGGAATACAGACCCTCACTTCAAAAATTAATAGGCATTATATGATATTACCTATACATTTTTATGCAATCACTGATTCAGAATATATTAATAGGTTTCATTCTGTTTTGACTTGGTGAAGCCTTGATATTGGTTTTGGATTTCTCATAAGGAACTTTGCAGTTGTCCCCATGTTTTTTGTCATTTTTTTTTATACCAAATTATCGATAATCATTCTACCTATTTTACTAATGAAAATATTTTTTATTCTGTACCAGAGTGAAAAAAGAGAATATATTTACTATGATATGGTGCAGATAAAACCCTCCAACATTTCCTTTAAAAAGAAGGACAGCTATTAACAGCTGGTAAAAGTCTTTGGCACTTCGGTATATCTGTAGATAGGAAGTCTTTGACAACTTTGTGTGTTCCATATAAGTGCTACAGAGCTCGTCGGCTCCAAATCAAGCTGCTTACAACCAGAGATATTACTAACACACCATTTCTGTGCTCTTGAATTCTGTATTGCTACATGCATTAATTCATAATAAGTGCATAACTCATTGCATCTACCACAAACCACAAGAGCTTGAATTTTATCAAGCAGCTGCAGAGTGCTATGAAGCAATCAGCAATTTTGAGTGCACTGTAAACCACGAGAGAGAGACAGCTTGAGTAATACTATAGATGAAGCCAAATATTCCTCCAAAGCTTGATGTTTAAAAGCGGAGCTGGCTCAAGTCTTCTAAAAAGGTTCTCATTTCCATGGAATGGTGCATAATAGATTTATGCCAATAAATTACATTTTGAATATGGAGCATAAATGACTACATTAATTACAATTAATATACACAGACTAACACACATATGAATTATTTTTACTTGCATTTGATTTACTGCAAACAACCACACAAAATATGGAAGAAAAAGATGTCAGTCCTTTGGGACCACTAGGACAGGACTACAAACCCCAGGACCACCTCTACATTTCATGCATTCGCAGAAATACAGGAACCCCAGTCATTATTGCATCCTCTTAATGTAAAGACGGATGCAGATCTGAGATGTGAGCTCACTGATCAGAAAAACGGAACCTGTCCAGCCCTTCTCAATGGTGCTGAATACAGCTTCTCCAGTCAAAGATTTTGGGACCCACCATGTGCAACACGGTGGGCATAGGTATTAAGAAAAGAGGTTAGAAGTGGACAACCCCTTCAAACAAGCAAAGTCAATTAAATTGTACCATCCATACAGTTATAAAAATATATAAACAGTTTTGTATGTATATATATATATATATATATATATATATATATATATATATATATATATATATATATATATATATATAAAACAATAAACTAAAATAATGTCCACCTCCCAATCAGGGACACAGGAATCTCAGGGTCCGATGCTGCGAGCTCACCCATGTGGTGTATATTCATGGATATGCCCTCAGCTAGAAATGCAGTCTAGAATATTGTGACTGTGTGGACCAATAGGAAGCTAATCATCAGTGCAGTCACTCCCCTCCCCCTTCCCCGCCCATAACCTGGCTCAGGGGGGTCCATGGATTGGTGGGTGGGGCTGGAGCTCCAAACCCCTCCCACCATAATTGTCACTGCCGAACCCCAGGATAACATGTTATTTAGTACCCTGCCAAACTTACTCAGCTCCACTGCTCTCAGTGACACTAAGCTAAAACTAATTGGCTAGCATCATGTATGGAGGTACAGCTAACAGTGCTAGTAAATTTGCTTGCATTGTAATTTAGTACAGTTCCATTGCTTGCTCCCTTTCTAAACAAAGAACAAGATGTATTAGTCTGTATTTAGTTCCAGTGTTGCTAAATAAATAGTCACCTATAATAATGTGGCAAATTGATGATTTATTAAGGGTATATCACTTACCCCTATCACTATTTACATATCTACCTAATTTACATAACAAGAAAGGATTTCCAGAATGTATAAGTTTACCATATGATCTTTAACTATATCTGGCTGCTAGATATATTTTAATTATTTTATATAAATATATATTATTTACTATGTATTGATATTTTTAGCAGCACAATAGTCTGGAGAGCTGATGGCTTTGCTAAAGATTAAATTGTTTTACACCAATGTCTTTTCTCAATATTGATGTTTGTTTGTAGCACAATAATAAAAATATTTGAAACTCCTTGTGACTTTATTTGAAATTATGTTGTTTTACAAGGATGTTTTCTCTCCTTAGAAATATCTCTGCAATACAATAATACAATGTTATTTTAAAACTCCTTGGTCTGTCTCATTATTTTCTATATAATATATCTTAAGCCAATGGAAATCTTATTTGTTTCTTATCTCCCACAATTTGATAGCTTCTCACTAGGGAGTTAATAATCATCATCCTCATCATGTTATTCATATAGCGCCACTATTTCCGCAGCGCTGTACAGAGAACTCATTCACATCAATCCCTGCCCCATTGGAGCTTACAGTCTAAATTCCCTAACACACACAGACAGCCAATAGTATGTTTTTGGAGAGTGGGAGGAAACCGGAGCACCCGGAGGAAACCCACGCAAACACGGGGAGAGCATACGAACGATACACAGATAAGGCCATGGTCGGGAATCGAACTCATGACCCCAGTGCTGTGAGGCAGAAGTGCTAACCACTAGGCCACTGTGTTGCCCAAGTTTTCTTGTTTCCACATTAGATTCTTCTAATCATATTAAATAACATATTTCTTTATTAGATGTCACTTTATAACGTTTTGCTGTTGTTATCGCCATTAATAAAATAGTTATGTAAACTTGCTCTTCTCCTAATGAACACTATATAGTGCTCTGCCAACCTACTAGTTTATTGTGCCTATAAAGGGACTGTTGTAAAGTGTTGGACATTGTTTTAATCTAAGCAGCCTACCTGCACAGTAACAACCTTACAGGCCACTTTTCCTTCTGTGTGTTATCTTTATACAAACTTTGTCCCTCAAATTGATACACATATTTCTAATTCGAGAACAAAGAGGATTCCTCTGATGAACATTTTAAATGTATCAAGCTGAGAGTTTTCTGGCGGGTTTGAAAAGTGGAGATGTTCCTATAGCAACCAATCAGATTCTAGCTGTCATTTTGCAGAATGCACTAAATAAATGATAGCTAGAATCTGATTGGATTTTCAAACCCGCCGGAAAACTCTCAGCTTGATACATTTACCCCCAGGTGTCAAAGAACTCTGTCTTTATTCCCCAGCAACAAATGAATGACACTGGAGAGAATCCCTGATGTTGAGCATGAGGCCCAATTTCTAGTTAAATTATATGAAATAAATACAATACGACAAAAGAGAAAAAATGTCTTAGTAGAGGAGTTAGTCTTTAAAGGTATATTAAATAACACAATGCTATTTTGTGTTCCGAACCAATCTACAAGAGAATGCAGCCTACAAATTCACTAGGACAGTGTTGGCTAACATGTGACACTCCAGGTGTTGTGAAACTACAAGTCCCAGCATACCTTTCCAGCGATAAGCTGCTATATATTGGCAAAGCATTCTGGAACTTGTAGTTTCACAACACCTGGAGTGTCACAGGTTAGCCAACACTCACTAGGAGATCGTGGCTCACTAACAATGGTCATGATGTACCTCAACGATGAAAGTTTAATCGAATATCAAACAGGTCACCTCACAACATACAACTTCCGCTATGCATAGATGACAGGTGCTCTACACAATGTGTAACACACATATGCTATTATTAACGAATATCTGATAATTAGGTTGTGGTTTACAACGCATCTGGGATACCTGTACCATTTTTATTAATATCGTTTAATATATTTATTTGATCTCAATGCAAAACAGAAGTAGAAAATCTTAAGGAGGACTGGGACACAAGTTCACTTCCAGTTCATACAGAGATAACCCTAAGCGTTGTCACACACAGGCTGATCTTGCGATTTAACCCTCTATTATTGTTCAATTTTGCGTCACAGTGGCGACTTGTGAAACCGGACAAGAACGGGCCTTTCAGTCCCTGAGGCCAGGGAGCCGAATCACTGCAGTTAGCTAGTGAGGTCAGAAAATGACGGCACACACACAGGCTGATAGGGCTCTCACCGTACAATTACATTTTCCACCATGGCATATAGTCACCCTATGTATGTATATTATTGTATGTAAATGAAAAAAGTGTATTAAGGTACTGATTACTGAGGAAGAATACCTACAGCATGTTTGTGCATTTGGTCTAAGCCCAGGTAGGGGAATGGCATTACTTTCATGCCCACATTGTTTTGATTTGAGTGTCCACATTCCTGTCTAAGAAAAGACTAACAGAGGAAACTGTTCCAACAATGAACCATGCAGTTGTTTGGGAATCACAGATTACGGTAAATTATGTTTACTTCTATGTTTTAGGTAATGCATCAATCTCTGTGGCCAGAACTACAGCTTATTTCCTTAATATGAAATATTTCTGTGTTCTAAATTATGCTATTGCGTGACTAGAAGTCATGGATAACCACTAGAGAAATGAACTGCCCATTAGCATAAAGTTGCTGGTCCTTTAAAATCTAGTCCTGATTGGCTGGCTCAGTACAGTCTACCTCCTCTCTCAGATTGGCAACCATGCTCAAACATCTACTAGGGTGGGTGCGGTATTTCAAATTCATATTTGAACTTATGGCAGGGGTGGACACTGGTTGTGGCTCTACAGTCATGGCCAAAAATTTTGAGAATGACAGAAATTATTTTTCACGAAGTCTGCTTTTTATGATGGCAATTTACATATACTCTAGAATGTCATGAAGAGTGATCAGATGAATTGCAATTTTTGCCATGACAATGAACTTTATCCCAAAAATAACATTTCAACTGCATTTCAGCCCTGCCATAAAAGGACCAGCTGACTACACAGGCAAGGATATTACTGCTAGTAAAACTGCACCTAAATCAACCAATTATTGGATCATCAATAACTTCAAGGAGAGAGGTTCAATAGTTATGAAGAAGTCTTCAGGGCACCCGAGAACGTCCAGCAAGCGCCAGGACTGTCTCCTAAAGTTGATTTAGCTGCGGGATCGGGGCACCACCAGTGCAGAGCTTGTTCAGGAATGGCAGCAGGCAGGTGAGTGCATCTGCATGAACAGTGAGGCGAACACTTTTGGAGGATGGCCTGGTGTCAAAAAAGCCCGCAAAGAAGCCACTTCTCTCCAGGAAAAACATCAGGGACAGACTGATATTCTGAAAAAAAGGTACAGGGATTGGACTGCTGAGGACCGGGGTAAAGTTTAACGCTACCATCAGTTCTGTGTCATGCCAACAGTATAGCATCCTGAGACCATTCATGTGTGGGGTTGCTTCTCAGCCAAGGGAGTGGGCTCACTCACAATTTTGCCTAAAAACACAGCCATGAATAAAGAATGGACATTAAAACATCAACTTGTGGCCAATCCTCAACAGGCGGTGGACAAACAAAAACCCACAAATTATGACAATCTCCAAGCATTTATTAGGCAAGAATGGGCGGCCATCAGTCAGTATGTGGCCCAGAAGTTGATTGACAGCATGCCAGGGTGAATTGCAGGTCTTCAAAAAGAAGGGTCAACGCTGCAAATATTGACTCTTTGCATAAACTTTATGTAATTGTCAATAAAAGCCTTTGACACTTATGAAATGCTTGTAATTTTACTTCCATATACCATAGCAACATCTGACAAAACGGTCTAAAATCACTGAAGCAGCAAACTTTGTGAAAACCAATACTTGTGTCAATCTCAAAACTTTTGGCCATGACTGCATATAAAGAGCACATGTTGCTGTATTCTATGTGTACATTCTTGTATTTTAACTACGTGTATCACCACTACCACATAGTGATGTGTAACAGTCCTTGCAAGAGCTATATGCGCAGTAAACACAGGCATATTATCTGCTGTAGTCCTGCGACCTTAAGATAAGACCTGACACTCTAACCAGCTCCCGGGCTGTCCTGTGTTGAACACAGCTCTCTAAGTCAATGTTCTGCCTGCTTCCCTGCAGTCCTGATTACAAGGAATCAGCCATAGCTACCAAAGAAGTGCTGCAGCAGCTATACCACCACCCAGAAGTAAGCAGTTCCAGGTGACAGCGAGAGAGTCTGGTGGTGGCAGCTTCTACTCTCCTACAACTGGTGCGCAGAGCCATCTTAACGCATGGGCACGCTGGGCAGTTGCCTGGGGGCCCCCATGAGCATAGGGGCACCACAGGCTTGCCAACTTTTCAGTATATTATGTCCGGAGATTTATTCAAAACCTTCACACCCTCATTATTAAAACATTTAAATAGACTGATCACTTTAGCATCAGCTGTTATCTGTACAAGAGATCTTCCTGTTGCAAATACCTATCTCCGTCTGTATGATTTAGCAACGGAGTACCATTTTTATGTTGAATTTCTTGTTTTTCAACTTCAATGCTCATGTTATATTGACCAAACGTTTGTGTGGATTAATCCCTGCTGTACAGCATTTTTTTTTAATGTTTAAACACTGATTTTGTTGGAGGTACCAATAAATATAAGCTTAATTTAATCGATAATTTACATGTTTATTCCTGCGAGTGGTTGTTTAGGTAGGGCCCCAGTGCACTGCTTTACCCAGGCGTCTATAATGCTGTTAAGACAGCCCTGCTGATGCGGAGTTGGCATTCCTAGACAGCGAGTCTCTGGTGGTGGAGTAACCCCAGTAGAAGTGGTCAGTAATGGCAGGTTATTGACGGTAAAGGAACCCAAAGACAAATTGTTAAAGCCACGGACAGACAATGAGAGGACAGGGTGGCAGAAAGAGCCAATCCTTTCAACTATGCATTTAGGTGCAAAATTCACACTGAACACTGCAAACCAATCAGCATTTAGCAAACGGTTTAGTACTTGTTAGACAATGAAAGAAAGTCTCTGGATTGCAACGGTTTAATGCAAAATTTGGACCTAAATATGAGATTAGAAGAGGAGTCCTCCTGAGTCATTTATGATTTTGTAAAATCAAGCAAAGTGTCATGAAGTAGATTGAGGTAGAAAGGGTAGATCACCTGCAGAAACACTTTTTCAAAACTCCATCAAGAAGGTAAGAAAACAACTATTTATTCTGTTACACTACATATGCATAGCATGTGACATCTGTCAAAAATGATTCCTCACTTAAAGCCCTCCAAAATCTTTTGAATTTCAGGCCTTCCCACAGAGCAGGGATATTTCCTTTAAATGGAGAATTGCAACCAAAAGGCATCCTCCAAATTGCTGCAGGAGTTTTGCTTCTCGCTGCTCCAAACCCCATACTATTCACAATGGAACCGATCCATAATAATGCAAGTTTTTCATTAGATCGCAGTAACCAATTGTGATTTCTGGAGGCAGTCCCGGGTTTTAAAGATTTGTTCCAGATTATAAATTCTGAAAAACTGCTTTTCCATCATTAATTTCTGTTCTTGTTCGGTAAGGTTTATACAATTTATATATTTTTTACAGAAAACTATATAAAATGCAAGACAAATACACACTGATCACTCTTAATAGCCCAATTATATTTGTGATCCAGTGGCCACATGTCTGTGTAGATTAGAATGTGAATGATGTGTTTAATTTAAGTACTACTCCACACTAGACATAGCAGCAGAGTTCCCCCTGAAATCACGTTCAAAACTGATAAATGGACAGAAAATTGAACCACCTCTGCTCAGATGTAAGCCCCTGGCTGAGGAAGGGTCTCAAGAAGCCCTATACCTTACATTTTGGCAGGCTGTAGCCAAGTTTAAGCATTTATGGCTATCCAGCACTGTTCCCTTTAAATTGATAAATGCAAATTGTTAGATAAACATAATGCAGGGTTGAAAGCTGCTGCTCAATGATGCTGTTCTCCTTTAATGAATTGATTAAATGTTTTTGGCCTAGTGGTTAGCACTTCTGCCTCACAGCACTGGGGTTATGAGTTTGATTCCCGATCATGGTCTTATCTGTGTGGAGTTTGTATGTTCTCCCTGTGTTTGCGTGGGTTTCCTCTGGGTGCTCCGGTTTCCTCCCACACTAGGTTAATTGGCTGCTATCAAAAGTGACCCTAGTCTTTCCCTCTCTGTCTCTCTGTGTGTGTGTTAGGGAATCTAAGCTCCAATGGGGCAGGGACTGATGTGAATGAGTTCTCTGTACAGCGCTGCGGAATTAGTGGCGCTATATAAATAAATGATGATGATGTTTCACTATTCTGTTTCCCTGATCAAACCACTTAAAAAAAGTAAAAGGTAACAGTGCTCTCCAGCAATTGTGCAACTAAAAGTCCCAGCATGCTCTCACTGACAGGACAAGATGGGTCTTATCCCAAAACCACTTGAAAGATACAGGTACCACCCCCCCCACCTGTGCCTCTCAGCAGCTGCTAAATTACAAGCAAAAGAAAACAGGGAGCATCATAATTTATCTATATAGCACCACCAATTCCACAGCGCTGTACAAAGACTATGTCATCCACAAGTTAGGACTTGTAATTTAGCACAGTGAGAGCCAGGACTAGTGACATGCAGCTGTCAGCACCTATGAATAACTCTGCAGGTGCAATACAGATAAATTCCCCCTAATGGCACCCAGCTCTGCAGACATGCTGACGTCATCACCCCCATTGCATTTTGGGAATTGTAGTTTAATAAAGTCACCCATAGAGAGAGCCAGGGCTGAAACACTGGGACTTGTAGTTCTCCAGAGCTGCCTACTAGGAGAGTCTGGGGTGCAGACACGGGACATGCTGGAGGTGTAGTACAATAAAGTTGAACCTGTCCCTCCCACCCTGCCTGAACCAGGGAGCCCGTTCCCGCCCTTCTCCATTTAAACATAGACCGGTCCCGCCGTCTCTCCTCTACCACCTGCCCCTCTTCCTCTCTACCGCCGTTACCTCTGCTCCAGGCCCCCGTCAGCCGCCATCTTCACTCCCCCCAGCGCACACGTGACGAGACCCCAGCGGCGTCACGTGGCCGCCACTAGTAAGAGGCGAATTCGCCGCTACCGGAAGTCGACTGCCCCGCTGTGTCGTCACTTCCTGTCAAGTGACGGGGGACAAAGATGGCGCTGTCCAAGGTAAAGGTGTAGCTGAGTATGTGATGTGTGTCCGAGGGGATGTGCTCGTCATACTGTTCTGACACTGCTGGATAAATGA
Organism: Mixophyes fleayi; assembly: GCF_038048845.1. Taxonomy (NCBI): domain Eukaryota; kingdom Metazoa; phylum Chordata; class Amphibia; order Anura; family Limnodynastidae; genus Mixophyes; species Mixophyes fleayi. Next base: position 114,505,471 of record NC_134410.1, on the reverse strand, counting down.
GGGCGCGGTAGTAGGTGCTTATTGGGAACTGAATGTGGTTCCTTTCAGTTCTGTCCCATTGTGGTGCCAAGACATCCTCCATCATGGCCAGCGCCCTAGGGTCATACTACCATTGGGTTATCACTCACATGGCATTTATAATAAGGGTAGGCAACCAGCTGCTGTGGAGCTAAAAACCCCAGCACACACTTACAGCCAGTGACTTGTTCCACATCAGCTGGAGAGCCACAGGCTGCCTGCCTCTACACTAGTGTCACTACTACATAGCATGCTGGGACTTGTAGTTTCACAGCAGCTGCTGAAGAGCCACAGGCTGCCTACCTCTACACTAGTCATGGCCACATAGCATCTGGGGACTTGTAGTTCCACAACAGCTGCTGGTGAGCCACAGGCAGCCTGCCTCTACACTAGTGTCACGGCCACATAGCATGCTGAGACTTGTAGTTCCACAGCAGCTGGAGAGCCACAGACTGCCTACCTCTACACTAGTGTCACGGCCACATAGCATCTGGGGACTTTGAGTTCCACAACAGCTGCTGGGGAGCCACAGGCTGCCTACCTCTACATTAGTATCACTGCTACATAGCATGCTGGGACTTGTAATTCCACATCTGCTGGAGAGCCACAGCTGCTTACCTCTACACTAGTGTCATGGCCACATAGCATTTTGGGACTTGTTGTTCCACAGCAGCTGGAGAGCCACAGACAGCCTAGCTCTACACTACAGTCTTTTAGAGAAATTTAATGTTATTGTATTTTTCAAAAAATATGGTGCTTGGCCATGAGTGGACAAAATAATGTAGAGTTCAGGAGGCAGTCCATTAGATGTAAGAGCCAGCGAAGCTATACAATCATTGGCATCCATAGAAATAACTCCAAAAAGTTAAGCACCAGCAGTCATTTATTTTAGGAACATTGGCTACCTGGCTTCTAGAATTTGTCCAGCCCTGTTCTTGGCACATTTCAATTTTTGTTTTGTCATTTACAATATAACATTATTTACTTAACAAATAAAATATCTTTTAGGAATGATCAGACGAGGCGTGTGCAGGGAATATGCAAAGCACAGACTCTATTTTTGCACACATAACATTGAAGCACAAGTAACGGCATCAAAGGAGAGGAACCACCTGAATCCCGAAAAGCTGCCATCATGGTAAATAAGCGATTATTGGGAGAGTCTCTAGTGGTGTTCTGCATTGTCCTCAGCGTTCATGCTGTAGTGTGGGATCGCTTTTCCTGGTGTATTGTGGCCTTGGCTGTGCAGGCTTTTTATGTACAGCACAAATGGGACCGATTATTACAGTCGAGTGGAGCAGTATTTCAGTATCGGTCTTCTGCCAACAGTGGACTTCTGCCAGCCAGTATGATTATTCCCCTGCTTGGCATCGTGTTGAGAGAGAGGTGCAAAGCTTCTGGCAATGTCTACTTTGAAAGGTATGGAGTAGTTGTATCTGCCACGGGAATGGCATTAGCATCCTTCCTCTCAATCATTGCACTGGGCATTACAAAACCTGTACCGAAAAACACCTGTATAGTGTCTGGAGCTGCTGGCTGCGCTATCCTCTACACCATGAAAAATTCTCTGGCGGTGTCAGAAGTCATTGAAGTTCTGGAGGTGCTCCTCATCTTTGTATACCTTAGCATGATCCTTTTGTACCTGCTACCACGCTGCTTCACTCCTGGGGAAGCTTTAATTGTTCTTGGTGGGCTCAGCTTTGTTCTTAACCAGCTTATCAAACGATCTCTGAACGTGGTGGGTGGCAGAGGAGATCCAGCCGATTACCTTCTGCTGGTGACACTGGTGGCTTTGGTCCTGCTGGGGATGATCTTTTCTGCCTTGTTCTTTTTTATGGACTCTTCTACTTGGACCTCTGCCTTATTTTTTTACATGATGACTGCCGTCTTAGGGCTAGGGATCTTCGTGCCATGGCTACAGTACCTCATCAAGAGACACCCACTCTTCTGGCTGGTGGAGTTTTTGCTGCAGAGCAAATCACGTCTATATCTTATAGGCTTCTGGACATTCCTTGCTCTGTCAGCTTGTGTGGTGGTTCTGTACCACAATTCCAAAAGGACCACAGACTCTAAGAAACATGAAGTCTCCACAGTAACCCGCAAGTACTTTCACTTTCTAGCAGTGGCCACTTACATTCCTGGACTTCTATGTGACCCCGAACTACTCTTTGTGTCGTCTGTGGTCTGCTTGGCGGTTTTTGTGTTACTGGAATATGTTCGATACTTCCGCATTAAACCGTTCGGACAGACATTACGGAACCTGCTGACACTCTTCTTGGACGAGAGGGACAGTGGTCCTCTAATTTTAACGCATATTTACCTTCTTCTGGGGATGTCATTACCAATCTGGCTATTTCCAAGGGTCTGTGCTGCTTCACTTTCCGGCCCTGCTACATTGCTTCCCTACTGTGGGGTGCTGGCAGTGGGAGTGGGGGACACCATAGCATCTGTTTGTGGTAGTACTTTGGGGGAGATCAAATGGCCCGGTACCAAAAAGACATTTGAAGGGACAATGATGTCTATATTTGCTCAGATTATTGCAGTAGCCCTTATTCTTATTTTTGACAGCAATGTGATCATGAATAGTAGCTATATGTGGATAGTTGGGTCCATCTCATTGGTTGCACTGTTAGAAGCTTTTACTACCCAAATAGACAACTTGATTCTACCACTTTACATGCAGATCCTACTGATGGTCTGAGGAGGGACCCAGAACTGTCTTGTCCTTGGGAGGTTTTTGGGTGCTGATGTGGAGGGGAATATGATGTGATAATCAGATGATACAGCCGCTTTAATGGTGACCAGACATTGAACAAGTTTCCATCTCTCTTCACCTAGATGTTCTGCAGATGGATCGAATTATTCCTTTCTTTTAAAAGGGTAACTATAGCCAGATTACATCTAGCTTCTGTATGAAAGAGTCTATTGTGACATATGTGAAACCTAGAGTAGCATTCAGCCAAGATACCGAGGGGGAGGGGGGCAAATACTGTGATTTTTGTTAGGAATTGTAAACTTTTATATATGTTTGATGTTATAACACATGTCTACCTATAGGAATAGATGTATTTATATGATATAGTTTTCATTTGATGAAACTACTCAATATTCTGGGCCAAATTCACCAGTAGACAGCCTAGGCTGGCACCCTTTGGCACCTGATCCCTGCAAACTGCCCAGCAGTAGTCTATGCCCATTTTATAAATTACCAGTAGTCTGTCTTATTTTTCTGTTCCAATCAGTTTGCCTGTAAACACCTTTTATGTCACAATCCCAATTTGCCCAATTACTTGCAGACACTTGTGAACGAAGATCTTCATTTTTGACTACAGTATTATCAACCTTGTGACTTAATCAGAATGTAAGAAAAATTAGTTACATGTTAAATTGGACTCAGGGAAGATCTGCTTATTTTTGCTGTCTGCTTTTTTATTTATCATTAACATTTTTTAACATTTAAAAAAAGTATTTATAGTTCCATACAAGGTACCAAGTAGTAAAGAACACCATAAGTTCTCTGCAGATTTATAAAATCCGAAGGAAAAACAACAAATTGTGAAATAAATGTGCGCTCTATACAGCTTGTTTGTGGTTCTATGATGTCAGGAACATTGTAATAAGATCAGATTTCGCTCACAACAGTGTGCATTTATTGGTTGTGGTATGAACATATTGGAGACTTTAAAAAAATCATTTCTTTATGGACAAGGTTACATAAGCTTCATCCTAAGTTCATGCAGATGAGGACGCTTCTGGACTCATGTAATGCTCATCAATGTCTCTTCTCATGTATATAAGGATGGAAAGGGTAGTTCTGGGCTTGGTTGCAGCCTATAGAAAACAATAAATGATGTAATATGTATACATTTCCTTTAGCTGTATTTGCAAACACAAGATTAGATGTACATTAGAAGTTGTACACCTTGGGGAAAGCCCTTTCTTTAATCACTCTACCTAAAACCCCAAGTAAATGTTTGGTTTAGGTCACTGTACTATTTCCCGACATCAATGATCTGACAGTCATGTTGTTTCACAGCAGCAAGGGAAACCAGATCCAGCGGCAGAGAACTAGACTCTGCAGCTAATTTAAATGGCTGTGGCTCTCCAGGTGTTGTGAAACTACAAGTCCCAACATGCCCTTCCAGCTATTGGCGGGCTATCTACTGGCAAAGCATGCTGGGGGTTGTAGTTTCACAACATCTGGAGAGCCACAGGTTGGCCAGGCTTGGTGTAGTGAACCAGAGAAGTGACTGGACAGGATGCATCACCATCAAGTCAGGTGCCCCAGAAATAGTGTGGTCAGACAACAGCTATCTGGTAATAATGATTCCCCCCCACGCCCCCAGTGTTAAAATGGGGGACAGCTATTATAGAATGGGGCACAGGCCTTAAATTTAGAAGACTCATCAGAATATATTTGTCCTCTTCTATTGTGTAACAAATAATGGATGGTAGTTGAACATTCCGTTTTATTACAGACATTGTAAATAGTTTGATTATGCACATTTTCTTTGTACTGTTATTACGGGTTAGATTCCTCTGCATGCACAGCTATAGCAACAGTGACCCCTACAGGCTATCAAGTTTCTGTCTTACATCCTGCACACAAAAATATGTAAAAATGAAATGTACTTTGTATGCCCTCCAAAATTGCAAACATATTTTCACCTCACAGCCTTTGATATAGAAGTTGTTAGAAAATATATATTAAATAATGTGCAACCCACTGAAAATGATACGGACATTAGTCCCAAAGATCCTTACCAGTTCTCAGGGCTCCAGGTGGTGCCTTCTGACTCCATAATGTGGAAGGAGTAAGCGTGGCGAGACTTTGACGATACGTTCAGCTCACTTTTGTGGACAACCTCACCATGGATGAGAACAAGGCCTCCTATAGTCGTAAGCAACCATATAAACTTTATCATAAATAGGCAGCAAAGGATTCTGGGTAGTGACACTACAATCACACTTTTACTGAAATATGAGACTGATATGTGCTTCCCTTAATGACCCTATATAGTGATGTAGTAAATTTGGTAAGGCACCTTGAGGAACTGGGGCTGGCACAAATTGATCATCTTCGTAGCTCCGCTCTTTTCCAATGAACTCTGTGCACGGGATTGTGCCAGGTGGTGCACGCACCATACGGCGGGAGATTCCAGCTGTTCAGAAGGGAAGGTGTGACATTAGCAAAAACAGGTCAACAAGACAATCTATTACAACAAAGACTAATAATCTATATATATATATATATAACTGTGCAGACAGCCAGCCTAACGGTCTGATTTTGTGTCCTACCAACTCCTTAAAAGGGTGTTTAGTTTTACTTTCATTGTCATTTTGTGGGTTGACCTAATATTCGTAAAAATTCAATCCACTTGGAACCAGTGACGGCACTGCGGCACTTTCTGCCCAGGCAGTCATTTGCACTGATCGCTAGTGAATAGATGACTTGTACAGCCTGAACTAAGGGCAATTATAGTGCAGAATTTCTTTAAAGATGCCTCTGTATTGTCATTTCATGGAGGTCTGTCCCTGGGTATGCCCTGACATTACCTTGAAAGTAATCCCGGTTATGTGGGTATGCAGAGCGATCTGCTCCAATTCCTGAATGATTGTAGGTATTTGCTGAAAGGTGGTATGTAATTCTCACACACACATTTATTTTGGCATTTGTTGACATTAGCAGCTTGTGTGGGCTGAAGATCATTTGGCTCTGAAAGTCACATGAGATTAGTGTCAATCAGGAGCTGTCAGACTCGCTGCAGTTTGCTGATTACCAGATTGGCCAGACCATAAGTGGCAATTCAGCACTTGCTTTGAAAATCTCAGTAATATTGGCGCTACTAAGTGTGTTCGGCCAACAACCGCACACACTAGCCAATCAAGGTCATCCTAAAATCTGATTTTCAGTTTGCCCGTTTACACTAATACCAATTAGGCGTTAGTCGGGATAGCTGGTCATTATGCATCAATTTGAGGCCAGTTTGGACTAAAATGGCTGTTAAATGAAATTTTGCATCAGTGTATTAGGAGCACATTAGTGGCTAAGGATAGAGAGGAAGTCTTCCCTCTTTATACCGCTATTATCGCTCACTTGTCATACAGTGATTGTGTCATTCTCTGACCAATCACTGAAACACTGTGCTGGAGGACGATTTAAAGGCTGTCTCACACTAGAGTTCAATTATGGAAAGGTGGCTTTCTGCCTTATGGGGGGAGCACAGTAAATACATGGGCCCACTCTCTTCTACCCACAGACACATGCAGACTCTTCTTTTGCCAGATCATTGAACACATGTTCACGACCGGTCACACACTCGCTTCTACAGTCAACTAAAGAGTTGCGATAGCACATACAGTTTCCCACTTATGCCTACAGTCGCAAACTCGTTGAGCTGTACTCCTGCTTGCAGGGCTGTCTGTGGTACTCTCTCCCTAGTCATTGACCCTGTTTATGGTCCGGTCTCCCCACTTGTTACATGCAGTGTTCAGCTGCCTCTAGTGATGCACATCTAGATGGAGACCATACTCCTGCAGATACTGTGGTGCCTGGATCTTGGTGCTGCAGTAGACCAGGCCTTTCAGTTCCTGTACGGTGCAGTTGTTGTTCATGTTCTCAGGTTGTCTGCTCCATGTGATATGCTGGCACAAGAGAGAGGCGATATCTAATATGTTTGGGTTATCAGGAGCACGTGCACCACTAAAAAGTTTCCTGCATCGTGCAGGAAGTGAACGGCCTGGCATTCACTGAGGAGCCACATTGGATTCTGAAATCATTTATAGGGTTGCTGGAGGTATTGGGCATTATATGCTGGTATTTCTTCCTTGTGTGGATTGGTAAAAGGTTAAAGATCATGCAGGGGAGGAAGTTCTGGTGGAAGCTGGATGTGGAGGGGGGGGGGTGGCTATGGTTCCTGGGGGACACGGATTAATGGTGTCTGTAGCTAGATGGGGCTAAGAGATGCTTCTCTTTTAATTTAGAGCAAATCTCTCCCCTTCCCCCTTTATTTCGTATCTTGACTTGCCATTTGGCTCTCCCTTGTGTTGTGTTCTGCAGGGTCTCACTTGCTACATATCAAAAATATTAATATAGGTTAACTGGTCTCCTGAAAGAACATATCAAACAAAACCGTAAGTTATATGCTATGAACAGGCAATTGGTGAGCAATATAGTGTGTACGTCTATGCCAGTGTTGGCTAACCTGTGGCACTCCAGGTGTTTGTGAAACTACAAGTCCCAGCATACCCTTCCAGCAATAAGCTGCTATATATTGGCAAAGCATGCTGGGGCTTGTAGTTTCACAACACCTGGAGTGTCACAGGTTAGCCAACACTGCTCCTCTTATCTTACCGCGGTGAGAACCTGGAATGAACCACAGGCAGCCGTTTTCCTCAGTAGCATCTTCAACAGCTATCCAGAACCCTGTGACCCTGCCGAGCGGTTGGGTGTGCAGGAACGTGGCATCTTGGTGTGGTGTTACTGGGACAGAAATATAGCAGCAGTGATTAATGTGTGGGTAGACGTTACAAGATACATTTACAAGATAAAACATATGCACATTGATGTTCCCAGTGTTGGCACCTTTTTATTGACACGAGATCATTATGAACAAGAAAATATGGCAGGACCATCTAATTAGGACCAGTGATGGTGTTGGTACAGCCCACAGCTATCATATTTGGGTTTTTTTCTAAATCGGGATAGGCTAGGTAGTCTTGGTACAATAATATGTTAGAAGCAGCTTTATAACAGGAAATGGTTTGTACTTCAATTAACAGAACATTTTACATCTTGCAATGCATTATGGATAATATTGCATTGTATTAAAGCAGCTCCAAGTTGTTTTGGCTAGAGGCACCATTTGGGTGGTATAGTGGTTAGCATTGCTGCCTCACATCACTGGGGCCCATAGGTTTAAGCCTGAGCGGGGCATTATTCGTGTCTGTAGACTCTATGATATTCCTGGGGGCTCAACAATGCAAATTGGGTCATTAAGACCCGCCTCCACCCTGGGTTCAGAATTATGGGAGCTTTCCTGCCATTCCTGGAGAGCAGACAACTATACTGAAACTATAATGAAGAAAATGGCCTTTATATTTTGACATTTTGGCATGAAATAGAAGTAATTCAGTATGGCATGACTCTATGTGAATAATATGACAAAAGAAGACACTGGCCTATGGTCTGTTCATTCTCCTACAATGGTGAGCGACCCTCCAGTCCTGTGTGTATGATAGGTGGAGAAGCATTAGTCAGATATCTTACCTTCTCCTCCAATGTTTGGTTGCTGTAAAACACAGAGATAATAGCAGTAATGAGTATGTCTATGAAACCTTGCCGTCAGCACATACTTAACTACAGTAAGTCCATATCTTATAGGTTTTATGTTAAGAAAACCACATACATGACCCTTCTCTAAGGGGGGGCCCTAACCTCTGGGCCCTGTAGACTCTGCACCCACAATAGTTACCCCTCTTGATAGGGAAACCCATGCTACTGGCTGTATTAAATCTGGGGCTGTTGGAGGACTTTATGGAGGGGTGAGGGAGATACTGCCCGAGTACTTATTAACACATCGTTTTACGATGCAGTTTAGGTTTTTTTCCCAACTACCACACATTGCATGCAAAGAGCAGTTTGATACATCCAGCAGCTTGTGTTTAAGAAACACATCTTCAACAGATTTTCTTGTTCAATCAGACCATTTTTGGTGGGATTGAATGATAGTTGGAAACTGTGTAGTTGGAATGTAAAAATGGTATTCGAAATGGGTCAGCTGGGATGGAAATTTTTGCCTGTCCCTTGTCGTGAAACAATCGTATTAAAGCACGTTTGAGTTCATTGTTTAATTTAGTACAAATAGTCTCATATGCATATCAATATGTATTGTGTGTGACAAACATTGTATCTGAACAAAAGATCTGCCAAAAATGTGATTGCTGTGTACGGTGGAACTAGTGAAAGATTGATCTGCTTCATGGTCAGACACTTGGGGAAGGGGAGGGATATTTACTAAACTGCGGGTTTGAAAAAGTGGAGCTGTTGTCTCTAACAACCAATCAGATTCTAGCTGTCAATGTACTAAATAAATGATTACTAGAATCTGATTGGTTGCTATCGGCAACATCTCCACTTCTTCAAACCCGCAGTTTAGTAAATATACCCTTGGATCCTGTTCGTAGATCTGCAGACCTTCCCTCCCGTATGGAAGTTCTACTAATCCCACTGCTGAAAGCCCTGAAGCAATAGGTTTGCTTAGCAGAGATCCGAGAATTTAATGTGTCTCTTTTAACTAATAAAAATATAAAATGCTTATTTTAAATTTACATGCAATAATATTCATCTCCAATATAAAAGACTATTCAAACAATGCATACTATTGGCATTACCTTAAATATGTACATGCTCTGTACCACTACTGGCTTCACGAGACCCAGCCGACAACCCACTTCCTATATAAATAAACAGATGTATGTGAAATTAATTGAAAGCCAACCCTATATATTCATTTTTTGTTACTTCTTATTCCCAACTGACAAGAAGATGATTTTCCCTTTGTTAAGAAAGTTTCTGGTGGTCAAATAAGTAAATATTAAAGTTGTTTCTAAAGCCTTGTACACACAGATGTTCATTTAAAGTGATTACATGCGTTCTGAAACCTGTTAGATGTGCGTTGAATCTGACAGTCCAAGAAATAATGCAAGAGACTGGACCTGTACACAAGTACGATGTTCCCTGCAGCGTTCATATCGATTAATGCTCTGTAAAATACAATGGATATCTAGGGCTACACTCCTTAAAGTCATTATGCTGCAGGGAAGCTTTGACGTCGGGTAATGAACGTTCTATAAAGACAATGGGGTCTATTTACTAAATTGCGGGTTTGAAGAAGTGGAGATGTTGACTATAGCAACCAATCAGATCCTAGCTATCATTTATTTAGTACATTCTACAAAATGACAGGTAGAATCTGATTGGTTGCTATAGGCAACATCTCCACTCTTCAAACCCGCAGTTTAGTAAATATACCCCAATGTGTGTCTGCACAGGAACTATGACTGCTTTAAAAGCGCTAGCATTCACAGAGCCATCTCATATCACCCTTACTGCTGCAGAGAATCTGAATAAGTGCTTCATTTCATCCATAAGGCAGCAGAATCATGAATGCAATTATTTACAGATCATCTTTTTATCAGTTGAGGAATATAAATAAAATAAAAAACATGTAAAACTTATCATTTAGCACAGCTGTTAATAAGAACGTGGCCACCACAGTCTGGCTGCTCACCTGTATTTGGGGCGAGTGTGTAACTCTTTTAAATATCGGAACATGAGCATGTAAAGCTGAAGAAAACAAATAAATATATTATTATTGTTTGTTTATAAGGCGTCAAAAAAAGGTCTTCAGTGCCGTAAACGAGACTTACAGTGGTTTATAATACACAGAATACGTCTCTATTGTACACACGTCTTGCACACTTGCTGGTAAGTGTGAGGATGGATAACAAACCATTGATTTGGTGGAGATGAAGATTTATTGTGTACCTGTTACCTTCACACAGGAAAGTGGCCATTTAGTAACCAGTATGTATGAGAATCCTGATTCATTAAAGAACGTTAAGCAAAAGTAAGTAAGGCAAAACCATGTTGCATTGGGGGGGGGAGGTAAATTTAAAATGTGATGGCAGACTTATAGTTGGGGTAGAGCATGTCCTAGATCAACTTTACATTTAAGTGTACAAATAAGCTATCAAGTATTTGTGGGCTACATGAAAAAACAGACAGTATTGCAAAATAATAAACTCATTTGCACCCCTAGCATGGCTTTGTCCAGAAACTTTGTGTAAGAAAACTTACTCAATTTTTTGCTTAACTTTCCTTAATGAATCAGGCCCCCAGTCACTAGGAACCAGTTACATCCGAGGTATGAGGCGCTTTGCCTCAGTGATGTAACTAGTGCAATGGGTGGTATACAGCGCCCACTTATTGCAGTGACCAGGACAATATCTCCCAAAAATTCCACAGGTCGGGATATGCAGGACAGTCCCTTCACATCTGGACAGTTGGGCGGTATACCTTATGCACCAACATAATAAGACAATAAGTATAATCTTACCATGCCCAATTTTATTCACAGATTTTTCTCTTGCAATCAGAAAATCACCTGAAAAAGAGAAAACTGGGTTAAATATCTGTAACAGAATGCGCCATTTTCCGTCGTTGCTCGCATGTGGTCTGTGTTTTCCAAAGATTCAGAGGATCCATTTTTTTCCTTATTGGCCCATTCCTGGAATGTGTATATGATACAAAGAACAAATATAAAATGTGTTTTAAAAGATGGAATAAATGTTATGACATACTTTCTTGATATCTATGCGGGGAAGATGCAGATTGCGATAGTCTTCTCCCCATCAGATTTTTCGAATGTTTTGACATGTCACAGCCCCAATGATTCATTATCATGATCATCATCATATTTTATTGATTTGGTGCCACAGAATCTGCAGCGCCGCACAGTCAACAAAATATAAACAGGAAACGTACAGCTAAGTAAGGGGTATAGAGAAGGCAACGACATACGAAGACACTAGAACAAAGGAAACAGTGCGAAGAGGATGAGGAAATGGCAGGTGGAGAGGGCCAAACTGGTGAGTTAACATTAAGAGGATTAGGAGACAATAAAGGTGGAGTGAAAGGGGGGAGGTTGAGTGTGAGGAGGGCATTGTCTTAGGGCGGAGCCAAGTAGCCAAGTGTGAAAAGATAAGTTTCGAGGGAGCATTTGATAGATTCGAACTTGGGGGCGAGTCTGGTTGGGCAGGGAATTCCAAATGTGGGGAGCAGCTTGGGCAAACTCCTGAAGGCGGGATTGTGAGGTGATGGGGGAGAAGGAGAAGCGAAGGTCATTGACAGAACGTAGTGGGCGAGTATTTCTTGATAAGGTCAGAGATGTAGGAGGTGGAGGTGTTACAGAGGGTCTTACAAGTGAGGGTAAACAGCTTGAATTGTATTCTGGAAGAGATGAGGAGCCAATGGAGGGTTTTGCAGAGATGCACAGTGGAAGAGGAACGTTTGGAAAGGAAGATTAGTTGCAACGCCGAATTCAGCACAGATTTCACGAGTTACAGGCATTTGTCAGGCAAGGCAGAGAGGATAAGTCTTCAACGATCAAGGCGGGAGATGACAAGAGCATGGATGATGGTCTCAGTGGCAATCCGAGAGGAGTAGGTGAATCTTGGCAATGTTGCGAAGGTGGAGGCTACAGGAACGGGCAAGGGACTGAATGTGCATAGTGAAATTGAGGGTGGAGTAAATGGTGACTCCCAGGCAGTACATATGGAGAACAGGGGAGAGGCTGACACCATCAACTTTAAGAGGGAGGGGATGTGATGCTAGGTGGTGGGAAGATGATCAGCTCAGTTTTGGATATGTTGAGGTAGCATCCAGCCATTCAGTTGGAGGTGCCAGAAAGGCAGTCGGACACACAGGAGAGGAGAGAGGTCAGGGAAGGGAATGTAGATTACTATGTAATCAGCATAGAGGTGATATTGGAGGTCAGAGGAGCGGATGCGTTAACCAAGTAGAGGAGGTGTAAAGAGAGAACAGCAATGGACCAAGAACAGAGCCATGGGGAACCACAATAGATAGAGTTGAGAAGCAGACACCAGAGGATGAGACACTGAAAGAACAATCAGAGAGGTAGGAGGTAAACCAGGAAAGGACAGTGCTACGAAGGCCAAGGGAGTGAAGGGTGTCAAGGAGGAGAGGATGGTCAACTGTGTCTAAAGTGGCAGAGAGGTCAAGGAGCAAGAGGAGGGAGAAGTGGCAAGAGTAGATCATCACCTTGGTGAGGGCAGTCTTAGTGGGGTAGAGAGGGTGGAAGCCTGATTGTAAGGGATCAAGGGGGAGTGAATGGTGAGAAAGTGTGTTAAACAGTTCTTGACTATCCATTCAAGAAGTTTGGAAAGAAATGGGAGCAGTGATATGGGGCGGTAAGTGGAGAGAGAGAGGCATGACTGAGAGATGGTTTATTGACAATGGGAGTGATGAGTGCATGTTTGATGGCAGTAGAGAGTTTGAAAAGGTGAACTAGGTGACTGCAACCATTAGAGGAGAGAATGGAAGAGGCGGGAGGGAGCAGAGTCGAGAGAACTTGTTGAGGAGTGAGAGGACCTTTAGAGTTTGTGACAGAACGGAAGGTGGACAGAGTGGCAAGGGGCTTTAAAGTGGGTGCTGTGAGGTAAGGGAGAGCTATAAGGAGGATATGTCATGGTGATAGAGTCGATTATCCACTTCAAGTAAGATGCAAAGTCATGGGTGGAGGAGGTGGGGAAAAAAAAGTTAAGAGTTAATGGAGGCAAAGAGGAGACTGAGGTTGCTGGACTGAGGGGACATAAGTATTTTGAAGAAGGACTGTTTGGTAAGAGAGGGCAGCGTAATAGGATGACAGGATGAATTTGAAATGGATATGGAAATCTGCGCTGGAGTGGGTCTTTCTCCAGGGTCGCAGAAAGGGAGCATCTCTGAGAGTAGCGAGTGAGCTTGGAGTACGGTAGGGGCTTAGAATGATGGCGGTGAAGTGTGGTGGCAGCTTCATCTATGATTGGGAAGATAGGTTTGTAAAAGGAGGCAATACGAAGGTTGCGTAGTGTCAACAAGATTTTGGGTGGAGGAGAGGGAGGTAAGGCCAGGCAGAAAGAGAGGAGGTTGTGGTCAGAAAGTGGGAATGATGAATTAGAGAAGTCGGAGATGTCACAGAGGTGAGAGAATGCGAGGACAAGGGAATGTGGAAGAAGAGGTCCACTGGGTGAGACCATGTGCAGCGGTGATGGAGAGGAGTTTGGAGGTAGAATTACCATTACTGGTATCAACGGGGATGCTGAAGTCCCTAAGGATGTGGGTGGGTAGGTTTAGAGGAAAGGAAATGGGAGAGCCAGGTGGTAACGTTGTCGAGTTGAGGTAGTCAATGACTGCAACATGGAGGTGGAAAGGAGAGAAAAGACTTATAGTGTGAGTCTCAAAGGAAGAGAGAGAAGGAATGGGAGAACAAAGCTGAAGGTGCAGTGAGAATGTAAAAGGATGCCTAAGCAACCACCTTTGCAGCCATCAGAGCATAGAGTGTATGTAAAGGCTAGACCGCCAAAGGAGATACCATCAGTTGAGACATTGTCAGAAGGTGGGATACATTTCAGTGAGGGCAAGTAGGTTGAAGGAGTGAGAGAGTGCGCAGGTAAAGGGGAAGAAATTAAGATGAAAGATGGGGATAAGGTTAAAGAGTTTTGAGCAACATAGAGGGGAAGATAGTGGCGGGAGATGGACAGCAGGTAGTTAGTGGGCATAGACCGTACTCTCAGCTGGAACAGAAGGTGAAATGGTGGGTAAGGGCAGTGATTGGGAGGGCAAATTGGAGGAATCAATAGTAGTAGATGGGGGAGTGAAGGGGGTAGAGGCTGGATGCAGGGAATACCGTATGTGGCTATGGGAATGGCAGGGCTAAGGAGTTTAGGAGTGGAGAGGTTGTGGAAACTGATAAAAGAAATAGTGAAGGTCTTGGGGAGGAACGGGCAAGGAAAAGGATAAAGTGGGATTATATAGGGATAGGGGACAGAGTATCCGAGGTGGATAAATGCTGATAGGAGGAAGAAGATAGTACTATTGGATATCGGGGCGAGGGAAAAGAGGTGATGGAGAGACTAAGAAATATTATGAGACAAATGAAAAAGAGCTAGGTAGAAGTCACATGTAGATAATGTCTGGAGTAGGGGTAAGGGAATGGAGAGGACAAACCACTTATGGAAGTAACTGCTGTCCCCTATCTCTGGCTCATTACATTTGAGGGAATTCTCACCTATAAAATAAGATGGACAGGAGAGCTTTGACCCCACCCACACTAGAACATAAGTTCTCAAGATCAGAGCCCTGCGTACCTTCTCTCCGCTGCTACTCACCAGAATAAACAAGATAGATGAGTAGTAGCAAATAGAAGGTAGGGAGGGCTCTGATCATGAGAATCTATCTATCTTGTATATTCTGATGTCCTGTTTTAATGTACACTCTGTTTTCCCTACTGCCTGGCACCCTATACATTAAAGAATAATAATATAGATATGGGGATTATGTGAAAGAAAATAAACACAAGTCAAACCTGCACGGTAGCGTAGTGGTTAGCACTTCTGCCATACAGCACTGAGGTCATGAGTTCCATTCCCGACCATGGCCTTATCTGTGAGGAGTTTGTATGTTCTCCCCGTGTTTGCGTGGGTTTCCTCCGGGTGCTCCGGTTTCCTCCCACACTCCAGAAACATACTAGGAGGTTAATTGGCTGCTAACAAATTGACCCTAATCTGTGTGTCTGTGTGTTAGGAAATTTAGACTGTAAGCCCCAATGGGGCAGGGACTGATGTGAGTTCTCTGTACAGCGCTGCGGAATTAGTGGCGCTATATAAATAAATGGTGATGATGAATGGCCCCTCCTTTCTCTGTATTTCAAGAAGGTCTGTCAGGGGAAGGTGTTTGAACAAGCTTTGTATATAAGTTTGATGTTCTTTAATGTATTGCTTTTTTTTGTGAAGTCACTTTAAGCAGTGATTGTGGTGCGTTTAAAGTACAGGACATAAATGCTATTACCTTTGTCACTGAACACTCCCTTCTCAAAGAAGAAGCGGATCTTGTCTCCACTGCTGAGGAAATATTCAGCACTTCCCTGACAGGGAAACAATGGGGAGAGAGAGGTTACACCCTCAGACACACATTAATAAACCCTTTTATCACAGTGATACACACTGTTCTGTCTGAGTAGTAGGCTGGATGTCCCTGACCTTTTTATTATATGGAAGTAACTTTTAGTCAGAAGGGATTTCAAAAGAGTAACAACAGATAAAAAATATATTAGGTGGAGTTTGTTTTATTTGTCAGTAAATTTGCTAAGTGCAGAAGAGGAAAGAAGAAGGTTCTGATTGAGGCACACTTAGATCCAGATCCTGTTATAATAACATTTTTAGTCAATTTATTAAAACATCTTATGTTCTGACCTTTCTGTTAGATTCAATAAGTGCCCCAATCAGAGCCTTCTTTCTTTTTTATTTGCTGATGCAAAATGATTCTGGGGAGCGCCACCTAGTGGGGGAAGAAAATAATAGCATTTAAATACGTGCTAAAGTTGATGTGTACACATGAAAACTAGGTGTTGCAGACATTATCTTTAGTGCGGATAAATTCAATTTGTAGTCAGTAAATTTACTGACAGAACAAATCACTCCCAACAGTTGGGATGAGTTTCAATTAAACTATTTGGGCCAGAGATGTTTAATTATTATTATAATTATTGTTGCATGCTCCATTCAGATGCATAAATAGAAACACTGCAATGCTTAGGAGACCTGTTCTGTAGAAATCCACAAAGTTCCCTTAGATATTATAAGACATAGAAGAATAGCTTATATCCAGCAAACCTTTCACACCTGGGCTTTCAGCTGCTCTTCGTGTTGTGTCAAGAATTCAGTCCGGCAATGAAGGGGAACGTCCATGTCTTGTAGTATTCGGACAATCTCCTCCTTCACGGACCCGCACTCTTCATGGCTGAACAGCCCCTCCAGGACCAGGAACCCATCTTCATGGAACTGCAAAAAGGAATTAACTTAATTTTCCTTTTAGTGCAGATTTCAACCGCTGTAACTATATCGGCATCATTCAGAACTGGTACGTTCTTCCCGTGTTTGCTGAGGTTTCCTCCGGGTGCTCCGGTTTCCTCCCCCACTCCAAAAACATACTAGTAGTTTAATTGGCTGCTAACAAATTGACCCTAGCCTGCCTGTCTGTCTGTCTGTCTGTCTGTCTGTCTGTCTGTCTGTCTATGTTAGGGAATTTAGACTGTAAGCCCCAATGGGGCAGGGACTGATGTGAGTGAGTTCTCTGTACAGAGCTGCGGAATTAGTGGCGCTATATAAATAGCTGATGATGATTAGTTATGGTTCTCCATTAGAATTTCACCACCAGGTGGCAATGTTTTCTTGTGCCCACTTAATATTACTTTGACAGAGTGACAAAATTTCTGCTTACATACTGATAAATTGTAAAGCGCTACGGAATATGTTGGCGCTATATTAATAAATGATGATGATGATAAAGTAAAATAAACCTTCCTTATGAATACAGTTAATTTTCCCTGGGGAAAAAGGAAGGCAAATGTCTAGGGCAACAAACTTTTAATCACTTCCTAAGCTAAAATGACCCTGTGTCACACACACAGTGGATGCAGCCATTTTTTAGACTGAACCAATATTCACCCTATCAGTCACTAGGAACTGAGGCATGAAGTCACTAATTCCTGACAGGCTAAATAGTGGCTGAATAGTGGTTGAGCCCACAATATGGCCACCTCCACTGTGTGGAAGAGAGCTCTGCTTTATTTATTTTACATAAGTACACATATAAATCACAGCCACACAGGTAAACATACGGTTGGTAGGTACGGCTGGTTCAGAGTCCATACTACAAAAGCAATGACATTGGAATGTGATGTGCTTGGTTGGTGTCTCAGTGGAGTCCAACATTTTTAAGTTAATATTTACTCTCTGTCACACTGATTCACCGGTGGGCATTCTTTATGTGGATTTTTTTTTTAACCTCTTGGACTACCATGGAACAAGTCCGAACAGAAAGGTTTTAATTGCCATAGCATTATGTTGGCTCAAGAACAATGAAGAGATTATATAATTTAATAAAATGGTGAACCCGAACCTATGCACATTGGCCTTGTCCTGTTCCAAAAGGAGAAACAGCCTGTTCATCAACCTGTACCAATAGCTAACCTTATATAGTAGTACAACCTACCCCATCCTCCTAGGAGTACTCTGACTTTCCCATTTTCTCAGTAAGAAGCTCAGATCAGCATAATCTGGAGATAGTGGCTGCTGTATGGGCTCTATGCTAGTTCCGTCACTATAAAGTTTACAATTCACCTATAAGTTCTGTCTGTTAAGGACAGAGTAGCGTGAGATCCTCAACTGCTAGAGCCTCTTCACGAGATGTTCACCTTTAGCAGCCCACTTTCCAAGGAACCAGTTATGTTCCTCAGTACTCTGTTGCCCCTAGGGCTTAAGCTCGGGTAGTAATAGTTGTTGATCCAGCACTTGCACGGTGGAGTGGACAGAACACGGTAGGAGGTAGTGAGCAACCAGGATATTGTTGGCAGAACTCAGAGTCAGACAGGCAGAGGTTAATGCAGGGTAGTCTGGCACTTGTCTGATGGAGTGGATAGCTCACAGTAGCAGGTAGTGGGCAAATAAATGATGATCCAAAATGTATTTGCAGAAGTCAAAGTCAGACGTAGGGATCACAAGTAGAGAAGACAGCAGAATCCTTAAAACCAGAGGTCAGGGCAGGCAGAGGTAGGAGAGGAAATCCGTTTAACAAAGCCAAGAGTCAGGAGTGGAGAAGACAGTAGAATGCTTAGAACAATTGGGGAGGGCAGAGGACACAAGGCACACTAGGCCAAGCAGGAACTATAACTAGCATTAGTATGCTGCCTGGAAGAGGTTTATAAAGCCAGCAGCACCAGAACTGCAGGATAATTAGCTGCATAGGTGTGTTAATTAATAGCACAGGAGCCGAAGAGAAGCTTGTTATTTATGTAGCAACCAGCTGAACTGCAGGATCGATCTTACACATGGTTGCAGCTGTAATGCACAGCTGACAGGAGAGATCCTATTTCTTAACACTGTATTGCATGAAACTTGCCTCCTGTTGGCCACAATTCTCAATACACATACTGATTTCCTGTGCTTCAACATTACTCACTATTTTATATCAATCTGGGCCCTAAACTGGGGCTATGGAGAGATTATTTTCCATAGAAACATAGAATTTGACGGCAGATAAAAAGCAAAAATGTATTTTAATATTAAATCATAAGACTGAAACTATATTCAGGATGGTAGTGTGATAATGACCTACACACTAATAAACCAAGTTTACTTTGAGGATTTAGTGACAGAGAGTTAGAACTGCATACACAGATAGAAGTAATGACACTACTATTTTTTAACTCTTTAAAAAAAAAAAAGAATTAGAAAATATATATTCTCAGAACACACTTTAGAATTTCGAACTCTCCTATAAAATCAGGAATATTCAAATATTTGCTAACCTCTAAATACAGTGTCCTTTAGATGGAATAAATCATATTGGAATGAAGCACTGTGGTTTAGTGGTTAGCCCTTCTGCCTTACAGCACTGGGGTCATGAGTTCAATTCCCGACCATAGTCTTATCTGTCTGAGTTTGTATGTTCTCCCTGTGTTTGCGTGGGTTTCCTCCCACACTCCAAACACATACTCAGTGGCGGATCCAGGGGGGCAGACACTTGCTGCCGACGGCTGCACAGTATGTGCAGGTCCGTCCAGCCGTGACAGGCAGGGACAGTGTGCTGCCCGGCTGCTCTGCCTGTGTTTAAAACACAATCAGAGCAGCCGGGCAGCACACTGTCCCTGCCTGTCACGGCTGGACGGACCTGCACATAGTGTGCAGCCGTCAGCAGCCTAAGATGTTAGAAAGGGGCGGGGCCTAAATCCCCCCCCCCCCCTATCTCGCCCCGGGTACAGCATTTTTCTAGATCCGCCCCTGCACATACTAGTAGCATAATTGGCTGCTATTAAATTGAGCTTAGGCTAGGTACACACTGACGAATTTTCCAAGGATGTGTTATCTCAAATGATTGTACAAACGATTGAAGGTCCAATCAGACTGATGTCTGGTAATTCATGTATACACACTGACACGATTTACCTTCAGATCTGTGCTTTTCATCTGGTCCTCCAGTCTTCAGAGAATAACAGCACAATATTCAATCATTCATTCATTCTTGTCAGATTGTCACACTGATTAAAACCACCTTGTTATAACTATCCACATGTCCTAACAAATTTCGTTAGCTTCTGTGACTCTGAAACGAAACATTCTGTCTCAGAACAAACAAGTTAATTATTCCTTCTACAGCACTCTCTACATTTATTCACTGGGACAATCATTGTTAGTAATCGGCTGAAAAGAGCCAAACACTGTAAACTCTAAGGGGATCGTGGGCATGAGTGCATACACACTACATGATCGTTAGGTGATTGGTCAGAAAATATTAAACAGTACGACCAACCAAATAAGCCGGCGATCGACTCTTTGGAACGACTTTCGACCAACGTGTCATCCGACCTCCGACCGAACGGTCGTATGTCGGCTAATATGCCCGATTATTGGACGAAAACACTCCAGTATTCACCTAGCTTTAGTCTCATGCGGTGTGTTTGTGTGAAATTAGACTGAAAGCTCCTATGGAGCAAGGACTGATGAACTTCTCCTTAATTTAAATTACAGCTTCCTTCATAACCCTCCCAATGTTTATGTTCCCAAAACTCAGCTTCACTTAGCTTTATAAAGGGATCACAGAAATCTTTGTCTTTCATTATGTTGTAATGAAAATCAGGACTGTATAGCAGAACAGTGATATGAAGAAGTGCCACTGAAGGTGAGGATGTGAAGGGGAAGGGGGCTATTGCCATCCATGTCTCTCCTACTGGCTTATCCTCAAGTACTCGCCCAAGGATAACCCATTGTCTTCAGTCGTTACCATGGCAATACATCAAGATTAAAACCTTAATACATTTTTCTCTTATGTTTTCTTTTTACCTTGGAGAAAAACTATTCTCTTATATTGTAATAGGAATGTCAGTATATATCCCCCCTGCATGTCACAATTTTGCACACCCAAAAGTCTCACGCTGTACCCAGGGCCATCTTAACAACATTATGGGCCCCCGGGCAAAGCAGTGCACCGGGGCCCCTAGATATATATATATATATATATATATATATATATATATATATATATATATATATATATATATATATATATATATATAGATATAGATATATAGATGTATACAGATACAGATATAGATATAGATATATAGAGATAGAGATAGATAGATGTACTTGCTCAGTGACCTTTGTAGGTTTTTTTTGCAGGTTTTTTTCTTTTGCAGGATTATTTATTCTCATTAAGAGCTGTGCCTATGGGGCCCCCTTGCCCGTGGGGACCCCGGGCAGCTGCCCATCGTGCCCAATGGAAAAGATGGCCCTGGCTGTACCCTACAGCCTAGTCAGCTTATTGGATAATCAGGAGTTGTCTGTATTAGAAAATAGCAAGTTTTTTAAAAAAAGCTCTTTCCCTATAGACTTTAATGCTACATTGAGTTCTTATTCAGCACCCCACTAGAAGGTATTTATAATCTGTAAATTATTTTCATTTGTCCAACTGTAGATTTAATTATTCTCCTTCTTCTTGGACTCAGTTTAGTAGTGTATTAACCTGAATCATGTAACTAACACATAGCAGTGTGGATCTTTGTTAACTAGCTTAGTTAACTGCTCGAGCGCTGTGCTGTAACAAATCCGCCCTCTTTATCTCACACACATGGGGGGAAACTTACTAAAGTGCAGCTGTGCCAACCGCGGGTTTACAAACGCTTAGATTAGCGGTGTGTAAACCTTGCGATTTACTAACGGCCAAACCACAAACCACAGAGCTGAATGAAAACCAGACGATCTAAAACTGTTATCCCGTTACATCAAATAAGCAGCACACAGATTAGGCAATGTATTAAGAGGCGGTTTGACAAACCGCATGGCAACTGATGCTTATTAGCCGCAAAATAAAACTGTGGCCCTCACAGGTTGACTGCCAGAACTGACAAAAACTGACAAAAACAAACAATTGAATAAAGGAGGAAAAAATGCCGCTAAAAGCCAAAACTACTCAGCAGACTTGGTCCGCACTTATTATCACTACAAGTATTTCCCCCATAATTAAATAATGTTTCTGTGTTTATGAATATTCACCCCGTAAAAATGTCTAAAATAGCACCCCTAACAAAATACTTACTTATAAATCTACTTTCTTGATCCGCTGTAATACAATGGTAATCTTTGAAACCATAAGGCAGCACGGTGGCTTAGTGGTTAGCACTTCTGCCTCACAGCGCTGGGGTGATGAGTTCAATTCCCGACCGTGGCCTTATCTGTGTGGAGTTTGTATGTTCTCCCTGTGTTTGCGTGGGTTTCCTCCCACACTCCAAAAACAAACTAGTAGGTTAATTGGCTGAACTCAAAAATTGACCCTAGTCTCTGTCTGTCTGTGTGTATGTTGGGGAATTTAGACTGTAAGCTCCAATGAGGCAGGGACTGATGTGAATGAGTTCTCTGTACAGCGCTGCAGAATCAGTGGTGCTATATAAATTGATGATGATGATAAGGAGACAGAAATAACCTATGGAAGTGATGGACTGCTCTTAAAGAGCAGGCAAAGCAAACCTGTTCAACCTCCGGTGAGCCTAGCCAATCAGAAGCTGCCTCTTGCCCCTCTCAGCCAATCACAGATATGTTCTCTGTGATTGGCTGAACATTGTAACAGGCCATTCCTCATTGGATTAAGACACCAGCATGGAAGAACATTGCCAGTGCAAGCTGGGCCTTGTAGTGCCACAAGTGCTTGCTCTATATTTGGACATGGTTTCCCTGGTAAGGGTTCCGGGAGGGACCCAGCGTTACTCAGCACTGGGCCTGCACTCACTAGGTTTGTCAACAGGCCCAATGCTGAGTAGGCTAGGCGTTTAGAAAATGGGAGGGGAATTTTTTCTTTATTTTAATCCAATTCAAGTGAGCCTGGCTGGGAGGCTCTTACTCAGGCTGTCAAGCTGAACACATTATACCTCACCAGGCGCTCCACATTACCAAACTGCAAAATATATTCGGACAATGAGGTTTGGCCTGAACGCTATGCAGTTTGGCGGCTTGCAAATCGTCACACGTTGCATGCAGGGCCGGATTAAGGGAATGGAGCCCCTGTGCTAAGGAGGCCTCCATTCCCCCGTGAGTTCCCCCCCAAGAGCTTACCTCTTTCTGTTCTCCTGTCACTGTATTCCTTACGCGGCACGCTGTAAGCTCCTTACTGAGGAGATCTCGCGAGAGTGAGTCTCGATCAGTAAGGAGATTACTGAGCACCGGGGAAGGACCACAGTGACAGGCTCAGCAGAATTGATCGGGCTGGTGGTGCCCCTGCCCCGATCAATAATGCCGCTGAGCACTTTCTAGGGCCCCCTGGATGCCCGAGGCCCCTGGGCTGTAGCCCAGTTAGACCTCGGGATAATCCGGGCATTTTGTGTTATCAGCCTCCAAAGCGCAGGATAGAAAATCCTGCATTACAGCATTAGGAACTGGTGACATCACCGACACATGAGCTACAACTTGGTTTAGTGAATATATAAACTGCAGTTAAACCCACAACGTCTCTGCCTCCATTGTCTGTAGACAACAGGTACACTGCATTCACAAATGTTCTAGTTGTTCATCCTGTTTGTTTTTTAAGCGCTTTAAATAGCAGAGTGTAACCTTCCTAGAAAGCCCCTTAGAAAATCAGCTAATGCCTGAAAAGTGCATTAAAAATTAGGGATGTGCACCGGCGACTTTTGAGGTCTCGTGTTTTGTGTTTTGGATCCGGATTTTCGTTATTTTTGGGGTTCGGATTTGTCTCGCAAAACACTTGACGAAAGGTCTCGGTTCGGATTTAAGGTTTTGGATTCGGATTTTTTTTGAAAAAAACATAAAAAGTTTAAAAATCAAGTTTTTGGGCTTATTTTCACTCCTAGGCTATTATTAACCTCAATAACATTCAATAACAAGCATTTTACACTAATTTACAGTATATTCTGAACACCTCACAATATAGTTATTAGTCCAAAACGTTGCAACAAGGTATCTTTCTGGACTGCGTAGAGGAGTGGGTCACCACAATATATATTAAAAACCCTGAACTTTTATGATTCGCACCAATAAATGTACCTGGACTGCGTAGAGGAGTGGGTCACCACAATATATATTAAAAACCCTGAACTTTTATGAATCGCACCAATAAATGTACCTGGACTGCGTAGAGGAGTGGGTCACCACAATATATATAATAAGAAAACCATCAACTTGTTTGATTCGCACCAATAAATGTACCTGGACTGCGTAGAGGAGTGGGTCACCACAATATATTAAAAACCCTGAACTTTTATGAATCGCACCAATAAATGTACCTGGACTGCGTAGAGGAGTGGGTCACCACAATATATATAATGAGAAAACCATCAACTTGTTTGATTCGCACCAATAAATGTACCTGGACTGCGTAGAGGAGTGGGTCACCACAATATATATAATAAGAAAACCATCAACTAGTTTGATTCGCACCAATAAATGTACCTGGACTGCGTAGAGGAGTGGGTCACCACAATATATTAAAAACCCTGAACTTTTATGAATCGCACCAATAAATGTACCTGGACTGCGTAGAGGAGTGGGTCACCACAATATATATAATAAGAAAACCATCAACTTGTTTGATTCGCACCAATAAATGTACCTGGACTGCGTAGAGGAGTGGGTCACTACAATATATTAAAAACCCTGAACTTTTATGAATCGCACCAATAAATGTACCTGGACTGCCTAGAGGAGTGGGTCACCACAATATATATTAAAAACCCTGAACTTTTATGAATCGCACCAATAAATGTACCTGGACTGCGTAGAGGAGTGGGTCACCACAATATATATTAAAAACCCTGAACTTTTATGAATCGCACCAATAAATGTACCTGGACTGCGTAGAGGAGTGGGTCACCACAATATATTAAAAACCCTGAACTTTTATGAATCGCACCAATAAATGTACCTGGACTGCGTAGAGGAGTGGGTCACCACAATATATATAATAAGAAAACCATCAACTTTTATGAATCGCACCAATAAATGTACCTGGACTGCGTAGAGGAGTGGGTCACCACAATATATTAAAAGCCCTGAACTTTTATGAATCGCACCAATAAATGTACCTGGACTGCCTAGAGGAGTGGGCACTGGGCACCACAATAAAATATATAAAAAACCTTCAACAGGTCTGCATTACACTACACATACAGCTGCTCCTCCATCCTCTCCATCATATACATGTTGGAGTTTTAGCGTGTGACAACCTCTTGTTTTTGATAATGTCAGTGCATTTTGAATATTTTTCAATTTGCCCCACACCACTGAATGTACTTTATCTATGATACGCATCTATCTATCTTGACTGCGTAGTGTGGTGGCCCCGGTACACAATTTGGTACCGAGGCCACAATATAATTAAAAAACCCTCCACGTGTCAGAATTCCACCAAACAAGTATCTGGACTGCGTAGTGGGGTGGCCCCGGTACCCAATTTGATACCGGGGCCACAATAAAATAAATACACCCTCCACGTGTCAGAATTCCACCAAACAAGTATCTGGACTGCGTAGTGGGGTGGCCCCGGTACCCAATTTGATACCGGGGCCACAATACCTCCTCCAAACATGGTACAGACAATTCGTCATTGAGATCCCATCAAGTATGTTAAAGACAGACAGGGTCCAAGTGTTATTGGTTGACTTTGTAAACCAAAAAACTGTCCCTGTTGCACATAGTCGTGCAATGAAGACTGACTTTTTCATTTAAAGGCACCATCTTTCAAGTGTAGTGTTTGTAAGTCTAAGTCATATTATACTTTTGGTAAAATTGGTTTATTTTGTTCCTCTTTATGGTAACTACTAATAGAATTAAAGTATTAAATAGAAGCGGCAGTTCCTCTTTATGGTAATTAGTAATAGAATTAAAGTATTAAATAGAATTAAAGTATGAAATAGAATTAAAGTATTAAATAGAATTAAAGTATGAAATAGAATTAAAGTATTAAATAGAATTAAAGTATGAAATAGAGTGGTATAGAGTTGTAGTGTGGTATAGATAGAGTGGTCCCCACAATATAATAATAAAACCCTCAACTGGTCTGAATTCCACCAAACAAGTATCTGGACTGCGTAGTGTGGTGGCCCCGGTACACAATTTGGTACCGAGGCCACAATATAATTAAAAAATTGGGCATCAACTGTCACCGTTGTTTAATATCTGATACACCTAAATATGGACTGCACAGTGGAGTGGCCCCGGTAGTAAATTTGGTGCCGGGGCCACAATACCTCCATCAACCCTCTAAATCCCACTCCACTGATGGCGGACACCGGGCGCACGTCTAACACCAACATTGCAGTTACAGCCGCAGTTATACGCTTTGCAATAGGGTGACTACTATCGTATTTTGTGGTCATGGCAAACGACTGTTGGACGGTCAATTGTTTTGTGAAAGACTTAGCGGTCTTACGACTTCCCCTCTGGGAAGATGACCGACTAACAGCAACAGCAGCAGTGGCAGTAGTAGGCGTACCGCTGCAGGATTCCTCGGATGAATCTCGTATTAAGGAGGACTCAGTCTGGCTGCTGACTTGGGCTGCAGGACTGAATCTGATGGAGATTGTGGAGGAAGTTGACGAGGAGGGTGTTGCTGGTGTGTATCCAACTGGACCACGGGATTTAGGTGTCCCTGTACCGATGAGGGTCCTAGCCCCAGTTCCTGAACTAACCACTGAACTATGAAGGTTATTCAGGTGACGTATAAGGGAGGATGTTCCTAGGTGGGCAAGATCCTTACCCCTGCTTATTTGAGCTTTACATAAGCTACATATTGCCATACATTGGTTGTCTGGATTTGGATAAAAATAACTCCAGACCGAAGAGGTGCATTTTTTGGTCTTCTGACCAGGCATGACGATGGGCTTTTTCATCCCATGGACATCAGCTGTTTCCCCCCCTGGTGCCTCATTTACAATAACCACATCACCATCCTCATCATCAAGTTCCTCCACAGCGCCAGCTACATCATCAATAGCCTCCTCCCGAGCCACCTCTTCCCGTACAGTGATGGGAAGGTCAGGCTTGACAACCACCAACATCCTTGGACTCGCCTTGTGGATTTGTGATAATTTCTCTTTAGAAGGCAGAGTTGTTTGCTGTTTTGTTGCTGACAGCATAACTCTCTTCAATTTTTTGTAGGGGGGGGGAGGAGGAGGAGGGCTAAGATCCGTGGGTGAAGCTGAACCACTAGTCATGAACACGGGCCAGGGCCTAAGCCGTTCCTTGCCACTCCGTGTCGTAAATGGCATATTGGCAACTTTACGTTTCTCCTCAGATGATTTTAAGTTTCTCTTTTTGCTACTTTTTCTTAACTTGGGCTTTTTGGATTTTACATGCCCGGTACTACGAGATTGGGCATCGGGCTTGGAAGACGACGTTGATGGCATTTCATCGTCTATGTCATGACTAGTGGCAGCAGCTTCAGCATTAGGAGGAAGTGGGTCTTGATCTTTCCCTACTTTATCCTCCAAATTTTTGGTCTCCATTATATGTAGCACAAGATACTGCAGAATGTGTGAACTTGGTAATATTGCAGTACCAATGGACTTATACTGCTGGATTGGTTTTGCAAATTTGGTTATAATTATTATAATTTTTTTTTTTTTTTAATTTTTTTTTTTTTTTTTATTTTTAAAAAACTTGGGAATAGTGGGGAAATAACTATGCCCTTAGAAGCACAGAGCACAGGACACAGCACCACTGGACTGAACAGGACACGGCACAGGACCCAGCAGCACTACGGAACTCAGCAGGACAGAGCACAGGACACAGCACCACTGGACTGATACTGCAGAATGTGTGAACTTTGTAATATTGCAGTACCAATGGACTTATACTGCTGGATTGGTTTTGCAAATTTGGTTATAATTATTATATTTATTTATTTTTTTTTAAATTTTTTATTTTTTTTTTACTTTTTTTTATTTTTTAAAAACTTGGGAATAATGGGGAAATAACTATGCCCTTAGAAGCACAGAGCACAGGACACAGCACCACTGGACTGAACAGGACACGGCACAGGACCCAGCAGCACTACGGACCTCAGCAGGACAGAGCACAGGACACAGCACCACTGGACTGATACTGCAGAATGTGTGAACTTTGTAATATTGCAGTACCAATGGACTTATACTGCTGGATTGGTTTTGCAAATTTGGTTATAATTATTATATATTTTTTTTTTTTTTAAATTTTTTTATTTTTTTTTACTTTTTTTTTATTTTTTAAAAACTTGGGAATAATGGGGAAATAACTATGCCCTTAGAAGCACAGAGCACAGGACACAGCACCACTGGACTGAACAGGACACGGCACAGGACCCAGCAGCACTACGGAACTCAGCAGGACAGAGCACAGGACACAGCACCACTGGACTGATACTGCAGAATGTGTAAACTTTGTAATATTGCAGTACCACTGGACTTTTACTGCTGAATGTGTGAACTTGGTAATATTGCAGTACCAATGGGCTTATACTGCAGGATTGGTTGTGCAAATTTTGTGGTAATTAAAATAAATTTAAGTAGTTTTTGGTATTTTTTAAAAAAAACTTTTTTTTATTTTTTTAAACACAGGGGAATATTGGGGAAATAACTATGCCCTTAGAAGCACAGAGCACAGGACACAGCACCACTGGACTGAACAGGACACAGCACAGGACCCAGCAGCACCACTGACCTCAGAAGGACAGAGCACAGCACACAGCACCACTGGACTGATACTGCAGAACACAGCACAGCACAGCACAGAACTAAACAGCACAGCACAGAACTAAACAGCACAGCACGAGATCTACCAGGACAGAGGACCACCTAACACACCCTCCCTCTACCCTGATCAATGCCCGAGTGAAGATGGCGGCGACTAGCGGGGAATTTATAGGATCCGAGTATCGCGAGATCCGACAACGGGATTATGAGTCAGAGCCTCAGTTTCACATTTGAATTTGGCGCCAATACCCGGATCTGTCTCGGATCCGACTCGGATCCGCAACGTTCGGGTGGGCTCGGATTTCATAAATCCGAGGGCGCTCATCCCTATTAAAAATAAGATGAATGGTTTCTTACACCCTCATTCCCACCACCGCAGTCCTAAAACCCGTTTAAATTACATGTGAACGAGCCCTCAGTTTTGCTATATAATATTTGTCAGTAATAAGTACATATTCGTGGAAAATAACCTTTCCCACACACCTGTAGCAGATTAATTTCACACATGTATTTCAGACATCTCTGGGTAATACAGGGTTTTAAAGGATCAACATCAGTAAATGAAATACTCCACAGCCTAGCTGCAGACATATTAAGTGGCATTAGAATTATGAGATTATATATACACATTGTAGCTGGGGCTTGCGTAAATCTTATGGATGGAAGTCCCACAGGAAGCAGTTTCAGATAATTATTAGGTACTATGCATGTGTAAAAATAGAAAAACTGCTTTTCTAAGCTCTCACCACTCTACAAATTACCCACCGATACACACACACAAGTATAGGAAGATTATTTAGTAGGAGCAAATGTTTGGTTAAAATGCTTTACTGCACATGAGTTCTTAGTAAATAATATGTTGGATTAATCCTGCTGCTATGATTAGTTTGGGAAATAAGTTCTTATCTCACTTAAACCTTCAGCGTAGTTAATAAGAGGTGAAACCAATGACCGCTGTGTAAAGTCTACAGGTAGGTATGTATTTTTATCTCACCTTCTGGACCTGCTCATCTGACACCAGAGCCATGCTGAGGAATACTAGATTGCCCGTTGTCTTCTATCCAGCGGAGGATGGGTGAAAGTACAACAGATGAGGCTCCCAGATAAGAGGCCCTGCATTCCTGCACCTGTCATGTGACCACAATCAGCTGACCCACTGGGGAGCCATTTGGCTCCAAAAATGCATATTTGTTTTTTTTAGCACTGAAGTCTATTTATGAAGAAATAACAGAGGATGTTTATGAAAAATACAGCTATTAATGTTGCAAATTTTTAAATGAAAGGTAGTGATGCTAGACTAAAAAGACTTAGTGGAAATTTATTCATGTTATATTTCACTTTGAAATGACCGAGCAATCTGTCAATTATCATAAAGGGGTTGCAATGTGCCCGCTTTTAAAACAGACCGGGGCGGTCATTTGCCCCAAGTTCTAGCAAAAATCTTATGAAGAAAAAATTGTTAGGAACCAGCTGCAATGTGTAAGAGGGACTGAGACCCCATTGCAGAAACACTTTTTTGTTTCCATTTTCTCAAATTTTCTGTGAAATTACTACATGGCTTTTGCCTTTAATAAAATTGCTGTTTGAAGAAATGGTTTAAAGCGCCGGGAATCGTCGGTTTTACGGACATGGCTTCAGGAGTAATTTTTTCTGTAGTATGTACCCAGCCTATGTCAAACAGTAGTATCAAATCAATTGTCAGACAGAGAACCTGTAAGCTTTACAATCACAATTTAATATGATTCTGTTAAGTCTATTCTGTTGTCACAATTTTGGCAAATTACAGCAGGGGACAGGGCTTAGATGACGCAATATTTGCGTCATTAAGCCCCCCCCCCCCCGCCACCTCGGCTGTTGCAGCAACTATTGTGAGCACAAGAAACAGGAGTGTACATGATGCCAAAAGAAAACCAACCAGGCACACACCTACACAGAGCTAGCGGGATAACCAAAGGAGAGCGCAGGTAGTAGAAGAGTGGCTTTTGCATACACAGAAGAGGAAGGCGTTCAGCTGAGAAAAATGGTGTAGTACAGTCATGGTCGGCAGGAGCTATATTGACGTTTCTACAGGGACTGTTTCAGCTTTCATGTGTCCACCATCCACTGTTGCTCCTCATTCCAGGAGTACCACACCACCCGTAGCTGTACAGAAAGGGCAGGTGCCAATGTCAGCTTTAAAACTGGTGTCTAGTAATTCTTCTGCCTTATAGAAGCCAAAACAAATTTTCCCCACCATCAGCTGCAATGTTTTCTCTGCTACCTTTTGTATCCGAATTTCCCACCTTCTCTTAAATAGTAGACTCATTTGCAATCTATACATCCCGTTTCAACTTGTTGTAGATTACGTATTTGTATCATGGTCCCATCAATGTACGGGGCTACGTTTTAAGGATAATAATAATAATCTAAGACACTCAGCTTGAAGTTGCAGGTTAATTGCTCCACACACGATAAATAATCCTCTTCATGCCAAGAAAGGCCCGAAATTTTTGTATTACAAAAAAAAGGTACTCAAGAAAGTTATCATGAAACCATTTCCTACAACCATAGAAAGCAGCTATTTTATGGGCTGAACCATCAGTGTGTACCCTTAACTATAAACTAGGGGGTTTATAGTTTTTTTTTGATAATCCACATTCTCAGGACTGTACTATGGTTATAGTCCCAAAATGGCCGCCTACAGTACTGGTAGGTGAGAGGTGTACTTTCATGCTCTACTATTACAATTTTCAGGTTCCCTTTAAACCCGTACCTGGCTGAAGACTTTATGGTAATCATAGTTCACTTATTTCCTTACCCAAAGAGGCTTTGATTCATGAATGAAAAAGCAACTGCAAAAAAGTTAGAAGTTGGATAAGAAAAATTACCT
Organism: Mixophyes fleayi; assembly: GCF_038048845.1. Taxonomy (NCBI): domain Eukaryota; kingdom Metazoa; phylum Chordata; class Amphibia; order Anura; family Limnodynastidae; genus Mixophyes; species Mixophyes fleayi. Next base: position 114,474,013 of record NC_134410.1, on the reverse strand, counting down.
GAGATCATGCACATGAAACAAAAATAAAATAAAATACATATCCGTTGTACGTGGTAAAATTCTAGACTTAAAAAGTAAACCAGACACATTCGAAAACAAAACATACTGAGGGATGGTTGTACGTCTACCCGTGGTGTGTTTCCCCTACACTACAAGGGCCACACCGCCAGAACTCACGCTGGACTTCACAAATGTCACCTGCCTCAGGGACCGCCCAATGTATTTTTGCTGTGTGCAGAGTTGGAAGTCAGTACTGACCATCCAGCCCTTGTGGTGGTCTACTGATTATAAAAGCAATGGCTCTTGATGCTTCAGTTGAAAGCAGGCAAACGTCCAACAGGCAGCTATACATACCCTACCGAAATACACCAGGGGCGAAACTACTAAATTCACATGTTTCAAATAGCAACCTATACGGCTATAAAAAAAAAAAAGCACCTTGTAAAATTCACAAATACATAAATATTAGATCAGAAACATTACAGGTTTGATATGTAACATTTTATTAAAGGTACTTGTGTTCTGTAATTCTCCATGAGCGAGTGCTGTAATCTTGAATACAGGAAGTCCGGTCTATCGCTTGCTTTCACCATGGAACACAGTCTTGGCGCAAACCTCTTCAGCTCTTTTGAGATTTGAAACTTATACGGGTGTGTGTATTGCTAGCAGCGGTCTTTAATAACAAACTTTTTTGGAGTAGTTTAGTTCTACCTGAATAATGGGGCGTGTGATGTTTAAATCTCTTAACAAAACAAAGACAAATTAAAAGGGATTGTATCCTCGAGCGTGCAGTACAGCTGTTGGATTTAATGCATACGTACAGAAAAATAAGTTTATCTTCACAAAATAACTTGTGTATAGGTTTTACTTAACATGACAGAAATATAAAAGTATAGGTGAACCATAAGTAATGTCAAAATGACAGGAGGAATAAAAATGACATAAGAGGGCACAAAAATGCAACCTGATGCAGACAGCTAAAAGGAACAGGTTAGAACAAATATGTACTACCCCCAAAGAATATCCTTTACATCTGCAGAGTATGGAAGACATCTGTACGGCAATGTAGCCAATAAAAAACAAAAAACAAAAAATCTTTGGATGACAGGATATTACAAAACAGGCACATTCCTGATGCAGAGAAAACACACAACAATAAAAAATAAATACAACTTAAATTTACAATAAAAGTTTAAAACAAAAACAAAAAAAATAAATCACAAAAAAAAAACAGCCCCAAATATAAGCCACATAAAAAAACATAACAGTAAAGAAAGTAGCACTGAAATATATGTGATTTGTATTTACCTCATCAATAAATTACAAAACAAGACTAGCTTTATAAAAACGCTCCGCTCTGACAATTTGTACATGTCTACAATTTTAGCAATGTACCCAAAATGTGGACTACTGGCCTTCAGCTTGCTCAGATTTAAATTTTAGAACCACTTCCTGTGATAAAAGTTTTAGGCTCACACTTGGGTTTCCAACCCATTGGCCGATAGAAGTTGGTTATTGTATATTATACAGAAAAAGTGACCATGGGCCTAACTCATTTATGAAAGTTAAGCAAAAGTAAGCAAGTAAGGCAAAACCATGTTGCACTGGAGGGGGAGGTAAATTTAAAATGTGGGGACAGATTTATAGTTGGGGTAGGGCATGTCCTAGATCAACTTTAAATTTCAGTGTACAAATAAGCTATCAAGTATTTGTGTGCTACATGAAAAAAAGAAAGTATTTTCCTTAGGTGCAAAATAATAAACTCATTTGCACCCCTTGCATTGCAACATGGTTTTGTCCAGAAAACTTTAGTACGAAAACTTACTCAATTTTTTGCTTAACTTTCCTTAATGAATCAGGCCTTTGTCTCCAATCCACTAGAATTAGTTCATACTATAGGCTTATGTGTAGGTGCACTATAGAAATTATTTATAAATGTTATTACTCCACATTGGGCCATTATAAGGTGATTTATTAAAAGGGCCATACAAATCACAGTCCAACAATGAAAAGCCACTAATTATTAATTAGAATTTAGACATCTTTCTGCATAGTTGGGCTAACCACACTTGACCAGATCTAGTTGGGCAATTTAGTCCTTTTTAATCTAACCTGCACTTTGTGATACCAAACTTTGTGTGTGGGATCACTGGGTGACCAGCGTTCCACCTATAATTTGTAACACACTAAGGGGTAGATTTATCCAACCTTCCAAAAATTAACAGTGGAGGTGTTGCTTACAGCAACCAATCAGATTCTAGCTATCATTTTCTAGATTGTACTAGATAAATGATAGCTAGAATCTGATTGGTTGCTATGGGCTACACCCCCACTTTGCTTTTTAGGCTTGATAAATCAAGATTTAAGAAATTTGGTTACATGGTGCACTACTAAAGTGGTCAGTGGTCTTTCATTGATCAGAGCGAGTGTCCAGGTTGCCATGTGTGCAGCAAGCTTAAGTGAACACACATTTAATGGTTTAATACAGGCAGCCCTGTTCTGAAGGCATTTTAAGTTAAGGAAGGTAAAAAAAACAAAACAAAACACATATATTTTGGTAATACTGGCATTCTAAAACACTAAAAGTGAAATGCATCTAGTGAGATAACTTTATTTCTTCCATTCCACCAATTCCTTTGCATGGCACCTCACAAAATGGCTGCCTCACAGAGATAACTAGACTTCAGTGACTGCAACAGCCTCTCGCACTGCCTGCTGGGTAAAGGCTTATTTCCTCACGACTGCACTGTTTTTTGGTGAACAATAGAAATTACATGGTTCATATCTCAGATTCAGCCCCACCCCTCCCTCTCATCTAGTGTATGACAGCAGGGCGCAGGAGATAACAGGACCCATCTCTAACATGCAAGGTGAAGGGGTCCCCATACCACAAACAAGCCACTCCCCACAGCACAACGTCGCCAGACACAGCAAACTGTGCGCCGTGAGGTAATCAGTGGTCCGCAGATGTGTTATGTTACAGCCCAAGTCCCTACATCTAGATTTTATAGCTAAAGCTACATTTTTGCAGGCAATAGGACTTTTAAAAAATTCAGCTTTAAACATTGCCACACTACTAAAAAAAACAAAACATTAAGCTTTGTTAACGGATTGCTATCACTACTTTACATTGCATTTTGTAAGGAAAAGGCAGCTTTAATGTTTAGAGCAGAGGGCACTTGGTTAATATCGTCCGTTACTTTGGCACAGTGGTCCACTTTGCATGGAATTACCAAACAGCTCAGCAGGAGGAAAGGGGGGCATTTAAAATAAGACTCTTAGGAGAACTGGGTCTTTCCGTTCCCCCGTCATGCAAAACAAGGTTATTTTTTAAAAAAAAAAATGTTAATTAGTGCAGATGGAGATGATTATAGCAAAGCAAATAAAAACAACCTAAAAATAACACTACAGGAAGAAACATTGGATGGAATTTATGCCATAGACACTAAAGCTATCTGACCGGCGAACGGCAGTCTGTGACTAACAGGAGTAGGCGGAGGCCTTCTTTCTCCGCTAGAGAGGGGATCATCCAGTATGCAGCAACGGCAACTAGTACAGACAGGCAGAATTTGTTCGGTGATCCTTGTGTCAATATCATAACCCATATCGGGTATTTAAGTGAGAGGGGGATTGAAGTCAATTAGTGCCCAGCTTGGTGCCATGCTGTATACCAGGGCTCCCTCCGACAGTGATTAGTAGAAAGAACGGATTCCCTTGACATCCTCTATATGACTGGGCAGGTCTCTCTCACACTTGTTCTTTGTCTGCTCTTGTTAACTTCTCCTTCACCTCCAGCGGCAGGGTGTTAAACAAGTCCTCCTCCACCACCAGCCCGCTCCGCTTCAGCAGGTGGCAATCTCCCAGCTCCACCGGAAGGCACTCCAGTCTGTTACCCCGCAGCTCCATCTGCGTCAGGTTGGTGAGCTCGCCCACTCGGGAAGGGAGGGACTGCAGGCCGTTGTTCCCTAGGTTGAGGGTACGCAGTTTCTTGCACTGGAAAAGCTCTGGGGGCAGGTTCTCGATCTGCGGGAGGAAGAGAACGTCAATGACTGGATCATCTTAAAGGCAAATGAGACACAGTGACTATGTAAAGAGCCATTAAAGCTTAAAATATAAACTAATGCAATAAGAAAAGTGTTCACGTACTAATGATAGATAATAGTATAATTATCTATCATATCTACCCCGTATATTGTACACTCCTTTGAGCAGGGTCATCTCTCCTCCTGTCTTCACCACTTTTAAATCTTCTCTAGCTACCTAGCCCTCCTCCTCGAGGACCCTCTTCCCCCCCCCCTGTCCCCTCTCGCTCCCTCCTCTCCCCTCTGGGAGTTTCCCTGTCATCCGTGCCCTCCCTCTTGGGCTCCATAGTATGCAGACCATCCCCTCTCCCCTCCCCCCCCACCCATAGCTGTGCTTTGAGCTCACTGAGTTACTGTGCTGTCTCACCTCGTATTGTAATTTCGTTTGTCCCTGTACGGCGCTACGGGCACCTAGTGGCGCCCTATAAATAAAAATTTATAATAATAATTATAAGTTCTTGTTGGCAAAAAAACCCATAGCACAATCAGATATTTTGTGGATGGAACCAGTACATATAAAAAAGTGCAAGTCACCAATGACTAGTGACATCACTAAGGCTCAAAGTTCCTGAAAATGACCACATAAGCTGCTCCAGATTGGCCACACAAGGAGGAGGGACGATATCCAGCCATATATCTTCCAACTGGTGACTGGTAATGTCACTGGAAGATGACCACACACGCCGATATCGGTCATCATCTAACCACATTTACCGACAGACTCGATAACAATCTAATTAATTTTGATGGGAACGCCATTTGTCATTTTTGGGCCACAATGCTGTGAGATCAGGCTACCTGCCCAATATTGGCTGTAATAGAACAGTGTGTGGTCGGCGTTAGCAATTAATAAGTCTGCAATCTTGTAAATATTTATTCAGCCCGAACAATAGCCATCTCCTCTGTGTACAGAACACTGGTAAACGTGAAGATGTTTGACCTTCCATTTCCCCTTTTATTATGTTGTTAAATAGACACTATTGTTTTCCATCTTCAGCCCATGTCTTTCATAGTTTTACTAAAAAGACTTCTAGAATATTTCAAAATAAAACAAGTTAGGATTGCCCCCCCTAGGATCACAATCTTATCTTTCTAAAGTTCCGGGAAACTTTAATATTTGTGAATGACAAGCAGATGTTACACAAAGCAACTTGCTTAATAATCGTAATATATCAATCATGCCTATCAAATTCTAATGACACTAAAGTCAAATAGGCAGGGTATAATTCAGCACGAGCGTCACAAAGTCGTCAGATGTTACATTATTTAATGGGATAACACAATTCTTTGAGCCCCTATCTTGATTTTGTTGGAGATAAAAATGTTTGTGTGTTCTGTCTTTGTGATAGAGGGTAGAGTAATCAATGCACCGGGAAATAAGTGGCAAGCTAAACATTCCAACTTAGGCTGGGTACACATTAAAGTGTATTCAGCAGATTATCGGGCCAATCACATGATAAACGACCGGTCAGCCCGATATCGCATCAGTGTGTACGCTCCAACGATGAATGATTATCATTCCAAAGCACATTGTATGGTTTAATTTGATTTTTAATCCTGACAAAAGAGGTCATTCAACGATGGAACAATGTCTTTCCAATCCTGCAGTGTGTACGCACTCACCACCGGCAGTGTCCATAGATCTCTATGGAGTGTGCAGAGTCACCATCTTTTCAGCCGATGGTTATGACAGATGAAGAGCACAGATCTGAAGGTAAATCGTGGAAAACGTGTATAGTGTGTACACAGGAATCGGCTGCTAATCGTGTTTTTTTGTTTGTTTATTTTTAATCGTTGGTAAAACTGTTAAGGATTTGGCATCAGGAGAACTTTTTTGTAGTGTCTACAGGTCTATCACAAGTCTACAACAGAGGGAACCTATAGACAACATTATCAGCCAATTAGTGACAACGCAGATACAGCAACATTTTTATGAGGACACACACTTAATAGGAGACAGGAGCGCCGGGATATAAAATGGTTAAATCATTGGCTGAAAATACAACTTCACTGCCAGCTGAGCTGCCCAATATCAGATAAATGTTCTATCCATCCGTACAAACAGCGCAGTTACAGGATCACTAAGGTGGATTTATCCTGAAGAATGAAACAGGGGCCAGGTGTGGAGGGCAGCTGGGGAGACGCTGAGACAAGAACAGCAAAGGAAGGAATGGGTTAAGTGGGAGGGTCCAGGATGAATTGGTAGACCAGAGCAGAGGGAGAGATCGGTGGGGAGCACAGCATGGCCGAGCAACCAGGCAGTGGTGAATTGCAATGGTGGTGGTATGTTCAAAATTCACCCACAGCACCAGAATCTGGTACACGCGCATGATGCAATTTTGTGGCGTCATGCATGTTATGTGCAATAAATCTCGTTGGGATATGTTGCAATTTGCCTTTAAAAGAAATATAATTGAAGGGAACCGAATTCCAAAGCATGCAAGCTGCACAGCAAATGAGAAGGGCTATCCCCATCATAAAATACAACGCTAGGAATCATATGGCATGATCATCTATTTATATAGCGCCACTAATTCCGCAGCGCTGTACAGAGAACTCATTCACATCAGTCCCTGCCCCATTACATAGTTGATGATGTTGAAAAAAGACACCAGTCCATCAAGTTCAACCTATTTTGGATCTCCTGCGATCCTGCACTTATATTTGTAATTAATCCAGAGTAGGCAACCGCCCATCTGTTTCAATTTTGAAAATCCCCCCCAGACTCAATATTGCAATCCAATTTTTACCCTATATCCACTACTATCCTTTATTTTAAATTAACGGTCGTATCCCTGGATACACCTTTCCGCTAAAAATTTGTCTAACCCTTTCTTAAACATATCTATTGAATCTGCCATCACAACCTTCCCTGGCAATGAATTCCATATCTTGACTGCCCTTACTGTAAAGAACCCCTTCCTTTGCTGGTTGTGAAATTTCCTCTCCTCTAACCTTAGGGGATGACCACGTGTCCTGTGTATGGTCCTTGGGGTAAAAAGTTCCCATGAAAGCTCTCTGTATTGACCCCTAATGTATTTGTACATAGTAATCATATCTCCCCTTAGACGCCTCTTTTCTAAAGTAAACATGCCTAAACTGGCTAACCTTTCCTCATAACTTAATGACTCCATACCCTTTATCAATTTTGTCGCCCTTCTCTGAACCCTTTCTAGTTCCAAATTATCTTTTTTATAGAGTGGTGCCCAGAACTGTACTGCATATTCAAGATGAGGTCTTACCAATGATTTATACAGTGGCAAAATTACACTGTCTTCCCTTGCATCTATGCCCCTTTTTATGCATGCCAATACTTTGTTTGCCCTTGCAGCTGCTGCTTGACATTGAGCACTATTGCTAAGTCTACTGTCTACGAGCACTCCCAAATCCTTTTCCATTATAGATTCTCCCAAATTAATTCCATTTAATGGTACTTACAATCTAAATCCCCTAACACACAGACCGAGAGAGACCAAGGGCAATTTAATAGAAGCCAATTAACCTACCAGTATGTTTTTGGAGTGTGGGAGGAAACCGGAGCACCCAGAGGAAACCCACGCAAACACGGGGAGAACATACAAACTCCACACAGATAAGGCCATGGTAATTACCTGCTGTAAAGGGTTTATATACGTGGATGTTACAAAACACCACCCAAAACCTTGTGCTTTGAAAGCTCTGTTAAAAGTGGGGACAAAATTTCCCCTGCAGCACAGTGTAACATGTACTTAATGAGTACTTATAGAGCTCCATTGTATTGTGCCAAGTGTTCATGCTTAAGCATATCTCCAAACTGTCCCAATTTTGTCGGGATAGTGTAGATTCACTGACAGTGAGAGGGGTGGGGTTTAAAAGTGGGCGTGTGCAGATGGGGGCATCATCATCATCCTCATCATTTATTTATATAGCGCCAACATATTCCGTAGCGCTTTACAATTGGGAACAAACGTAATAAACTAATAAACAAACTGGGTAAAACAGACAAAGAGGTGAGAAGGCCCTGCTCGCAAGCTTACAATCTATGGGACAATGGGAGATTGACACATGAGGTTAAGTATACATTTTGCATCTTGGCCCAGCCAGACTGCAAAGGTAAGGTGACTCATAAGCTAAATGATCCTGTCACACAACAATGTTGGTCCGGGGGTAGTTGTCTTCTGTGAAATTGTGTAACAGGCTAAAGGTAGTGAGGTTAAGATGGTGGTTGAGGAATATTATAAGCTTGTCTGAATAGGTAGGTTTTCAGAGAACGCTTGAAAGTTTGTAGAACAGAGGAGAGTCTTATTGTGCGAGGGAGAGAGTTCCATAGAGTGGGTGCAGCCCGAAAAAAGTCCTGTAACCGGGAATGGGAGGATGTAATGAGGGTGGATGAGAGACGCAGATCTTTTGCAGAACGGAGTTGCCGAGTTGGGAGATATTTTGAGACAAGAGAGGAGATGTATGTTGGTGCAGCTTTGTTGATGGCCTTGTAGGTTAGTAAAAGTATTTTATATTGGATTCGGTAGAAGACAGGCAGCCAGTGTAGAGACATACAGAGTGATTCAACAGAGGAATAGCTATTTGCAAGGAAAATCAGTCTTGCCGAAGCATGCAAAATAGATTTTAGGGGTTTGAGTCTGTTTTTGGGAAGACCAGTAAGGAGGGAATTGCAATAGTCAATGCGGGAGATGATTAGTGCATGAATTAAGGTTTTAGCAGTGTCTTGTGTGAGATATGTGCGGATTCTGGAAATGTTCTTTAGATGTATGTAACATGATTTAGATATAGTCAATGTGGGGAACAAAGGATAGGCGTGAATCAAGGATTACACCTAGGCAGCGAGCTTGTGGGGTGGGATTTATGGTCATGTTATCAACAGAGATAGAAATGTTAGGTATGCTCTTGTTGGCGTGTGGGAATATTATTAACTCTGTTTTAGAAAGATTAAGTTTGAGTTGACGAGAGGACATCCAAGATGATATGGCAGAAAGACAGTCAGTTACACGGGACAACACAGATGTCGAGATATCAGGAGAGGATAGATAGATTTGGGTATCATCCGCATAGAGATGATACTGAAAGCCAAAGGAACTTATTAGATTTCCAAGAGAAGCGGTATAGATAGAGAACAGCAGAGGACCTAGCACCGAGCCTTGTGGTACTCCAACTGATAGGGGAAGCGGAGCAGAGGTGGCTCCAGAGAAATTAACAGTGAAAGAGCGATTAGAGAGGTAAGATGAGAACCAGGATAGAACTGTGTCTTGAAGACCTAGGGATTGCAGCGTTTGTATGAGAAGAGAGTGGTCAACGGTGTCAAATGCAGCCGAGAGATCAAGGAGAATTAGGAGAGAGTAATGGCGTTCAGTCTTAGCAGTGATCAGATCATTAACAACCTTGGTCAGCGCAGTCTCTGTGGAGTGTTGAGAACGAAAGCCAGACTGAAGAGGATCCAACAGGTTGTTTGCGGAAAGAAAGCGTGTGAGGCGAGTGTAGGCAAGTCTCTCTAGAAGCTTGGAGGGGCAAGGGAGCTGAGAGATGGGACGGTAATTTGATAGAGAGTTTGGGTCGGAATCTTGTTTTTTTAGAATAGGAGTAATCACTGCATGCTTGTATAGTGATGGAAAGATGCCAGTAGAGAGCGAGAGATTACAGATTTGAGTTAGAGGTGAAATGAGCACAGAAGACAGGGATCTACCAATTTGCGAGGAAATAGGATCAAGAGGACAGGAGGTAGAGTAGGAAGATAAGAAGAGCGTAGAAATTTCCTCTTCATTTGTGGGGTCAAATGAAGAAAGGGTGTCAGAGGGTAGTGGGAAGGAAATGAGCTGATGGCTTGTTGAGGAAGAGGATACCATTTCTAGTCTGATCTTGTCAATCTTGTCCTTGAAGTAGGAAGCAAGATCCTGAGCACTGATAGTAGATGGAGGGTTCGGGGTGGGAGGATTGAGAAGATGATTAAATGTATTGAAAAGGCGTTTGGGGTTAGAAGCCTGAGCATAGATAAGAGATTGAAAGTATGTTTGTTTTGCAGTGTCCAGAGCATTTCGATAGGAGTGGTAGACAGAAGTATATGTGAAGAAGTCATTAGAGTTTCGAGATTTACGCCAGTGACGTTCTGCTTTAAGGGACAGTTTTTGAAGATTTCGTGTTGCTTTGGTGTGCCACGGTTGACATCGAAGTCGACGTGTAGTATGAAGTTTTTTTTCCTGAACTTGCATGACAATGTTGGGAAGCTTAAGCAACCTTGAAAACCTTGACTCAAAACAAGAGTGTGTGTGTGTGTTTGTGTAATAAATATGTTAATGTTGTTTACCACGCTTTAGAAATGTGTGTTGAACTTGCAATATTAACTCCTGTGTGTTAGAGCAGAACAAACCTATTCCAAAGGATATGTTCTAATATAGTAATAAATATGTAAGAAACTTAAAATATCCCTGTGGTTCCAGCTACTACCCTGCATTTAGAACAGAATGCATCACAGTTTATTGGAATATATGAAAAACATATGTTTGATCAATATCTAGAGAACCGCAGAGACTCATTTTTACAGAAAATTCCTGGACATCAGTCAGGCTTGTCCACTGCGGCTTCCTGATGAGTAACAAAAATTGAACAAGGTTAATCAATTATTAAAACGCCTTTTACAGAAAATCCTCCAGCTCATAACAGTCATACAAGGGTTTTGTTGCTTTGCAGTGATCTATTAACATTTACTTTTTTTTTTTTTTACCACTTAATGACCAAAAGTTTAATTTAATTTCAGTGATTTAGCTCGGTGTTAGCTGAATAGAGAAGAACTATTTGTTTCATTTATCAGTCCTGAAATGTATTTACCAGATTGTCCCATTTAAATACCCTATATATCTATATGGTATATCTAAGGTCTAGGACAGTGTTGGCTAACCTGTGACACTCCAGGTGTTGTGAAACTACAAGTCCCAGCATACCCTTTCAGCAATAAGCTGCTATAATATGGCAAAGCATGCTGGGACTTGTAGTTTCACAACACCTGGAGTGTCACAGGTTAGCCAACACTGGTCTAGGATCTAGTAGAGTGTGGTTGTATATGATTTTTTTTTTCCTTTAAACTATAATGTGCTATAGTCTAATGCAGGCCTGGCCAACCTGTGGTCATCCAGCTGTTGTGAAACTACAAGTCCCAGAATGCCTGGCTGGCTACCTACTGGCAAAGCATGCTGGGACTTGTAGTTTCACAACACCTGGAGAGCCACAGAGGTGAGCCAGGCCTGCTCGAATGCCCTAGCATACTCTGTGATAAATGCTGCAAGTGGAACATTTTACAGTCAGCACCCAGAAGTAGAACAGTGGAGTAGATTTACTCCCAAAAAAAGGAAAAGTGAAGGTGTTGCCCATAGTAACCAATCAGATTCTAGTTTTTATTTATCTAGCACACTCTACAAACTAATAGCTAGAATCTGATTGGTTTCCATGGGCAACACTTACACTTCTAAAAAGCAGAAGTTTGAATAAATTTACCCCAGTAAATTGTGAGCTGAGGGTAAGATGGAAAAGAAACCCCAGAAATCAAATAAAACGTCTAAGCAGAGATCCCCTTTAAAGTTGCCAACAGCTATGCATAAAAATCAGCAAAAGTCAGTGATTTTTTTCAGAATCAGAGCAACATAAAGAGATCTGTTCTGAAACCCAACACACGATGTGACAATTCAACCTATACGTAAAGACGGTTTGGTTTTTCCAAAGAAGGACAGCAAATATAATTATAATTATGATCTGGACCCTATTAAAAAAAGATTACGGATAGAATTCCAGAACCCTGTATTGTGATCTTTCCCTGCTATAAAGATTCTTAAATAATGTTAACTGAAAATACATTACCACATTTTTACCATCACGAAGGTCAATTTTAAGAAGTGGACATGGCTAATTTAACAGCAAAACTAAGAAGATTGCAAGAGTCAAAATTAAACAGGCTATATTTTATTTTACTGTTGTATTTAATATAAATATTAAAGGATAACTATACTGTACTTTTTTTTTGGTTATAGATCATAGATGTCAGCACTGACAGATCTCTGGAAAGAAGCCATTACAGCTGCTGGCTCAGACACCATGGGCGAGATTCAATTGCCGGCGACATGGCGCGTGGACAGCGCTCCGTGCACCTTGCCGGCAATTATGGTAGAAGTCTCCACTCATTTTCCCTCGCACCTCTCCGCCATGAAGTGTCTCGCAGACATTTGAGACACTTCGCGGCTAATTATCTCCCCCCATAAGTTGCTTTTTTTAATAATTTTTTAGGCCTGTAAATAAAATGATCAATTTAGTCACTGCCACAATATATTTCAGTTAAGACTTCATTATAGTTCCCCCTTCAAAGGGGTTCTCCACTCATGTTTTACTCAATATATAGTGTGTGGGGAACTTCGTGTAAACAAAGATATACACATAACCTTATTGAATCTGTCTTCAGTATCTTTCCAGCTACTTATTTTTCTCATCCTCCAATCACGGTGGAGAAACACGATAAGTTCCGGCCAGCAAACGAGCAATAATTTAGAGTCACGTTAAGGCGTCTCCTAGTTACCAGGTTTGAAAGTGAATGCAAAATAGCGCCACTTTCAGTTATATAAGATTATGTGCCCATAAAACACCAATATGTAATGGTGTGGGTTATATAAATAAAAAACCTGTTTAAATTGATAACCAAAAAACATTGCTTAATTATCAATGTAGCTTCCATGGTTAGAGATCTGTAAAATCTTAGTAATGTACAAAGATATCAATAATAATTGTGAAGGGAAGATACTCACGTGGTTAGCAGTAACAGAGAAATATTGCAGATTCTGCAGTTGCCCAATATCCGGTGGGATGCCACTTAGGGTATTGTGGCTCAGGTCCAGATGCCGGAGCTTTCGACAGAAGAACAGCTGCGTTGGTATTTTATCTATCTTGTTGCGGTTAAGGTAAAGTCGCTCAAGGTTTGCCAGATTGCCAATCTGAATGGGTATATAGGCAATATGGTTGTACCAGAGCTTCAGGCAGGTCAGTCTATGCAGGTGCTGGAAGCTGATGATCTCCTCAATGGTCTTCAAATTGTTGTCCTTCAAATCTATTTCCTGAAGGTTGTGGAGGCTGAAAATGGAGTGAGGGATCCTCTCCAAGTCGCAGCGGACCAGCTCCAGCTCGGTTAGGTTCACCATTTTCTTAAGACTGTTGAGCACCATCAACTTGGTGCCCTCATTGTTGACCGAAAGCTTCTGTAGATGGACACCTACGTCAGTCACCACCTGGGGCAGTTTAGTAAGGTTACTCTTCAATCTCAAGACTTTCAGCCTCTTTAGTTCTCGGAGTCCGTCAATGACTATGTACCTATTATTTTCAGCACTCAAGTTACCAGTCAAGTGCAGCTCCTCAAGAGTCTTCAAGCTATAGATCCACAATGGAATCTCCTTGATATCTGTAAATTTGATGTGTAACGATTTCAGATTCTCTCGGAGAAAGGCCAGAGCTGGAGCCTCAATTTTCGCTGCTGTGTGGTAAAGCCAGAGCTCTTTTAAGCCAGTGAGCTGGGCAATACTAGGAGGGATGGTGACATCTGGTATGAGTTCTAGTTTCAGCACCTCCAGCTCTACAAGGTCAAAGACGGTGTCAGGTATCCCGCTTAGCATGAACAGATGCAGCTCAAGTTTGTCCTGAGAGTTCTTGGTGATTCGTTGGCGTAGCTTGTCCAATGTCCACTCGTGATTGAGGTTAAGTTGTCTCAACTTGTTCTCGCTAACTTCTGACAAAAAGACGGCAAAGCGCTTGGAATACAGTGGATCGTACTGGTCTATAAGATGTAGCATGAAGGCAAAGTCGTTCTTGACATCTGGGATGTCACTATAGCTGCTTTCCTCTCGGATGGACTCGAAGGAATATTTCTTAAGGGACCGTCTCAGCATCCACCAGAGGGTGTACACACAGACCAAGCCATAAAAGCCCACCAGGCTGATGTAGAAAGAAGCCAAGATTTTGAAAAGGGTGGCTAGCGGATGGGCACAGCGATACATTCGATAGCCGGTGAGGCTTTCAATGTCCACCTTACAGTCCACGTCAAAGGTGATGCTGCTGACATAATACACAGTGTAGCAGAGAATCAGAATAAACTTAATTACTTTGATAATTGTTTGTCGCATGTACAGTCTGTATACTATATCGCCTTCTTCCACGTGCGTCCTGAACTTTTTAACCTTCTCGAACAAGGCTTTCGCCTGCTCGCCTTCCTTTTTATCAAGCACTCCAGTCTCTGATCTGTCAACGATACCCTGTTCCACCCTGGACTTGCTCCTCTGGAGCATGGGCACGGTGGCTTCAACATCTTCGCTAGCCGTAGAAGACTTTTTGTCCACTGAGCCATTCATCTTTCCCCCGGTAGGTTTGGGATCACTCTCCTCCACTACAGTTTCGGACAGGGCCCGAGTAGTCCAAGGCGAGTCAAAGCACTTGAGCAGTATCGAGACAAAATGCTCCAACTTGGAGCTGGTACGGGGGAACTTGAACCAAAAGTTGCTGCACGCCAGGAAGATCAAAGTGTGCAACAATACAAGGTAAGGAAAATACTTTGCAAACCAGTGCAGACGGTTCTCATAACAAACCGCATCAACGTAGTTGTACTGATGTCTATCCAAGTCATATTTTATTCCTGTGGGTCCCAATCCAGCAGGAGGCACCAAGCTAGTGTTGGCGTATTCTGTTTCTACGGATGTCCAGGCCCGGTAAGAATCATTGCAGCTGTCGTGAGTGACCCATTTGCAAGGAAGACAGATCATCTTATCCTGGGTGACCTGTAGGGTGCCTCCAAACACAGCGATCATAAGCATGACGATGGAGATGTAGTCCGTGAAGACATCCCACCAGGGCTTAAGGATACGGTAAGCTGGCTGCGTGTCAGCAAAATACCGAAGTTCTGTCACAGGAATCATGGCTCACCTGGAAACAAGCAAACAGAACAGGTTTCAATACAGCGCCGAATCCCAGAGCATACGCTTGTCTATTTATATCAGCAATGCCAAAGGTAAGGACAGCCATACAGAGACGAGAGAAGACAGGACTAAAGGGAATTAAAATTAGTACAGGAAATACATACCTCCAATTTAACTTTAGATAAGCGAATAAGAAAATGCAGCATATTTCTAGAATACCCCTTCTGGGGGACAAGATTACTTCCACCAGGATTTGCTTTCAGTGTCCCACAACCAGGACTGGAAAACAAACACCTAAGAGACCTTGGCTTCGTAAACAGTGAGCCAGAGCCTGAATATAACACTCCAATTCACTGCAGCCCTTTGTCAAGAGTACGGAACTGGGGTCATTAAAACCCAAACACAACAGACATTTTATGCCACAAAATAATAAAATTATATAAACAGCTGCTTAGAAGATATCATTGACAGGAAACCACACACTGGGGCTGGGAATAACATGTCTACTATCAAGGGACTGTCTGTTCTACTCTTAACCTCTACATGACTGAAGTCTGCATTAGGAGAATACTAGTTTAAAAAGAAACGCAGCAGTCTTAGGAAGCCTAGGGCCTGTCAGGTGTTGAGGAACTACAAGTTCCAGCATGCCTTGCTAGTCTGTCAGGATCTGCTCAGTTCCTCAACAGCTGGAGAGCTGCAAGCTGCTGTACACAAATGATAAATGCTGGTGGGAAATGTGTAACGTAAAACCCTTTAAAGATTAGTTATACTGGTTAATTAAGCCCTGGGGGGGCTATTAAATTGTGCTCAGTGTGTCCTTTTCAAGATGTACTTGTTCTATAGATGTAAAAGAATCTCAGGAAATTGCCGGGGTCGGGTTAATAAACAGACTTCCCACACACCACTGGTATGCAGGCGGAATAACTCCATTAGGAGAGGCGCAGAAGGTCACCTTTCAGAAGACCAAGCCACTAACTGCAAAAATAGCACAAACATCCTTCATAACAAAATTTACAAGCATCACCCATAAACCAGCCTGGCTGCAGGGACCATTCTGATGCTAAGACTGTACGCTGCTACCTAATTCTGGTGTCATAGCAGTCCAGGGCATAATATTTCTGCAGTATTGCAGTATTGATATATTGGTGTTCCAAAAATAGCCAAGACATTTAAAAAGAACTACATTATTTCACGTTAGTCGTAGGGGGGGTAGAACCTGAATAAGAGTTGTGGCTAAGCAGCTTAAAGTTATGTACACACTTGAGCTTTGGCACGTGCTCCCACACTTAAAATTGGAATACTGAAACAGACAACGGACTATGAACATTTTATTTTGGAGCTCATGGTCTGTCATATTTTAATTCTCCGTCAGGGATCCATTTTACATAGGGATCCCCTAATATAATCTCCATTACTTCGCCATGGAGTACACAGGTGACAAACACCGGTCTCTGTGCCCATGAAGTGGAACTAAATTAAAAATAATGGACATGTGTTAAAGTTTCTAGCCTTGCAAGGGTTAATATTTGCTGGCTTACATCAGTCAAGGCTTTGCTGAACTCTGCTGTATATATTATGAACAAGGAAAAGACTATGATAAAATGCTCTGCTTCAATTACCTTATATGGGAGCTACTCAGGAAAAACAAGTGATACTAATGTCATGAGTAATTAGCTATTCTGCCAACAAGACACTTCAATCTTACTGTACCACTGGGTTCAATTGTTGCTACATTAGTGCAATCTTGTAATGATGCGCCACTTATATCAAATACACGTATAACAGCTGAACCCTATTAAATGCAATAGTCTATGATGGAGCTTGGGGGCACGTGCGAAACCTGTCTACATTGCTGCATGCTTAGATGACAGAGTATAGAAATGACAAGGGGGTAACATAGCAGAGAGCTAGCATAATAAACAGTGTGAGCTCAGCTAGCTTTGACATGAAGCAGATTTTGTTCTGTCACAGTACTCCGGCTGGTCAACATTTCAAGACTTCACTCCGATTTTGCGAGCCACCGAACATGCCATACTAGGTGATCCAATCTGAACACGCCAAGGTAGAGTTTGGGAAACGTGGTTCTGCCTTTACATGTGCTGAGTGTAAGCTCTTCTGTGCTGCCCTTCAATACTTACGCCAACCCGTGCC
Source organism: Mixophyes fleayi (assembly GCF_038048845.1). Classification (NCBI taxonomy): domain Eukaryota; kingdom Metazoa; phylum Chordata; class Amphibia; order Anura; family Limnodynastidae; genus Mixophyes; species Mixophyes fleayi. The sequence goes on along the minus strand of NC_134410.1, from coordinate 114,456,858 downwards.
ACTCTACAACGCTCTAATAGGCCAAGAGTGAAGTAAAACAATTCTCATGTAACTAAACTGAAGATAATTAGGCGAGCTAACAGGAGAACAATCACCTGAGGGCAAGATAATTCACGCACAATAAAAGTATCTTTGTTTAGAGACAAAAGAAAGGGCTCTCTCAAACAAGGCCCCCCTCCATCCACCTAAAATAGGTTACTGTATACAAGTAAACAACTCTTCTATTGTAATGTTTTATTTTTTTCACTTGCACCGTTTACTTAAAAACAAAACTCTGCTTAGGCTCTGCCAAGGTCAAAAAGTTCCTATTTAGGACAGAGAGCTGAGTTTTCATATGGTCTATAAAGATAGTTACAGGCCATATATAAACTCCCATTGGGTAACCACAAACAATGAACCTAAAACCTGTCCTCTCTCTCAACAGCCAAGAAAATAAAAGCCGACAAAACAAATAAAAAAAAAACAACATACACAGTGCAGCCTCTATAATGCGTCATTTAGCAGCTAGTATAGACCATGAACAAAAGAGCTTTATAACATATGAAAGTCTACCTCTCACATACATGGCGGAGTAAGCTTCCGTTGCAGAACTGGTATTGAGCATAAGAGACATTTCACAAGACAGTGAGCAGGGTAAACAGAGAGGAGTTGAACATCCACACTATTTTTCCACATTTTAGGACAACTTTGTTAAGTGCAGTAAGAGATAAAAAAAAAAAAAAATCTATATTTCATGACAGCTACAAACAGTAAAATAAAGGCTGTTTGTAGGAGCCCAACTTTATTTAAATTGTTTTAAATAAAACCCAAAAACTTCTCTGGTGTACGTTATCAACTCAATCTCCATCTATAACACTTCCTTTCTATATTGAAGGTAGACTTACAGGGCTTTATAACAAGCCCTCACTTACCACCGAGTATGTTCTCTGCATAAAAGAGCAATGAGATGCATTTATTCCATAATGTGTCACTCTTGCTATAATGCCAGTATTGTTCAGTGTTGTGAGCTGGCGATATGAAAAGTGAGCTTTGTACCATCATTCATATGTACAAGCTCAATGAAAAGAAACACACAATCCATGTTCACATCTACGGGGGAGACTAAAATGTCGCAGTAGCATCACACGGTGTGTTACCGGGTGACGGAATTTTTTTTTTGCTCATTTTGTTTGCTTGCACCTCATTAGGGCAGATTCAATTCGGCACAAGGTAACGAGATGTGTCCCCAGAATAGACCGTGGAGATACATCGCGGCAGAGTTTTTGCAGAAATCTCCGTTCATGTTCCCCCTGGTCCCATAGAGGTGCGCAGATAAATTAGCGGATATTTCTTACCGTAATAGCCGGCAATATGCGCAACGGAACATCGAGGCGATTTTCAGCGGCACCTCGCCCCATAGAAGTGCGAGCAAATATGAGCAAAGTTTTCAATAGCATAATCTACAGTAATGTGTACATAACTGAATCTCCCCCAATGACTTTGAACAATGGATATGTGCTTAGATGAACTATCCATGACTCCACTTAGGTGAATGAATGGAATTATAAGCTCTAATGCAACCAAACAAGAACATATCGCCTTCTAAAATATGCATATGCTACAAAACATTATAAAGTCATATTAGAAGAATAAAAGAATAATTTACATTATATGAAAATGATGAGAATGTTAAGCTATGACCAATCAACTTTATTGTTATCATTACAATATAATTAGAAAGAATTGGATTTCAAGCTTCAAACCAGAACACTATGATTTGTCCTCCAAAGAGATTTACTTTTTAAAAGTGACTGTAAATAAACAACTTGCCTATCCCATGTATCCACCCACCAGCACCATATTGTTGCTGAAACAAACTTGCCCATTAACACAAGACTACTGATCCCACCACAGGGCACCCCGATATATTTATATTTCTGTTGAGAAAGAGATAGCTCTCCACAGCTAGCGCATCTTTTCTCAGCATCCCTAATAGTAATATTTATGTCATGATTTTGTCAACCGGGCAGCACGGTGGCTTAGTGGTTAGCACTTCTGCCTCACAGCACTGGGGTCATGAGTTCGATTCCCGACCTTGACCTTATCTGTGAGGAGTTTGTATGTTCTCCCGTGTTTGCGTGGGTTTCCTCCAGGTGTTCCAGTTTCCTCCCACACTCCAAAAACATACTGGTAGGTTAATTGGCTGCTATTAAATTGCCCTTAGTCTCTCTCGGTCTGTGTGTGTAACTGGAGACATCTATTTTGTGGGCTAAATCAATATGCAACCTATCAATTTGCTAGGAACCAGCAACAGTACTAGGGCATGGCCTGACTATTAAGCTTATTTAAAGATAATGACATGATCCTGACAAAAACTAAGGCAGCAATTTTCATTCACCGGAGTTAAACATTAGCAGTAATTTGAAGATGTGTGCACTGGATATTTTTGGCAAACATACAAGTATAACTCTATACTGGCATTGGGCGGTGGAGAAGGTGTGGTATCAAACCGTCCACTGCTGAGTCAGCTGGAAGTACACAACACCAGTCTGGTCAGAAATAAACCACTGTAAGGAGAGAACCACAACCGGTGCTCAGATTGCAGACACGTGATAAGTCAAATGGATGCATAGCTTGCTGCTTCCATCAATGTACCCTACGGCTTACCTTGGGATAGAGACAATGCTATCTGTACTCAGACCGGGTGTGAAATAACAGGCATAAAGTCTTAATGATACAGCAATATTCACAGGTCCTTAACTCCATGGGAGCAGCTATACCTTTAAAAAGATGGAAAAAAGAATGTATTCAATATGTCAAACCAATATAACACAGTACAAGGTATTCCTGTAAATATACATCGCAATATAGAAGCGGTAACTAATCTGGTCCTAGGTTTTGGATACCTTAGAAAACTATTGATTTGCTGTTCTATATTATTTTCATTGAGTTCCACACACACAAAAAAAAAAAGACACGAACTGTGATTAGCCACTTCTACAACACTAGGAAGCAAATAAAGGGGGGCATGGGTTTTATCTAATAGAAATAAGGGCACCATAGTTAGTCACCCTCCCATCAGAAACAATCTGGTGCATTATTATAGGAGGCTGGTGCAGAACCTACTGTCAGCCACACTCTGCAATAAGTGAATAAAGGTGTGCGACATGATGTGTCTCTATATATAATCATCACTATGAACAGATTATACCCATACACTGGCATCACTGCCCTATACTATAAAAGTATAAAGTGATGGATACACACACACATATATATATATATATATATATACACACACACAAATATATGTTATATCACTCCCCTTATAACTGTCCTATACTACAGAAGTATACTGTGATAGATATACATATATGTTGTATCACCCCCTTATGACTGTCATATACTATAGAAGTATACTGTGATATATATACATCTATGTTATATCACCCCCCCCTTATGACTGTCCTATACTACATTAGTATACTGTGATATATATACATATATATCACCACACTTATTACTGCTCTGCTCAGTATACACCCTGATGACATCCTCCCTCTGCCCTCACCTGATATCCCGGGGTATCGCCGGTTCTCTGCCCCTGGCTGCTGCACTCCACATTCCCACCCCGGAAGTGACGCCTGATCCCGGGAGCAGCCCGGTATCCCGGGGGGCTGGGTTTGGGAGCCGGTATCCGGCAGGCGGGGGCGGATCGCGTGTCTCTGGGACAAACACATTTAGAGGGCGGGGCAACATGAGGCGCCGGCCGCCATCTTTGTCCCTGGCAAGTAAGCGCCCTTGTACCTCAGTGTCGTCCTAACGGGGAGAACTAAGGAATCTTACATGACGTGGTCCTAGGACGGGGAGCTATTGGTGATATAGTACGTATTCTCCAATTTCCGTATTATAGTTCTGTAGGAGAGGTGTAGCCCCTATGGGAGTGGGAGTAACATGTGGCGCAGATTCCGGGAGACTACGTGCACAGGTGAGCCTTTACCTGTGGGCCTATATCGGCCACCAGCAGGGGGCGCTGTGTCCAGGTACGTTCCGGTACTGTGCAGGTTGCGTTTCGTAGTAGTGGACGAGGCTTGTCCTGTAGTTACATACAGGCCACCGGCAGGAGGCGCTGTGTCCAGGTACGTTCCGGTACTGTGCAGGTTGCGTTTCGTAGTAGTGGACGAGGCTTGTCCTGTAGTTACATATAGGCCACCAGCAGGAGGCGCTGTGTCCAGGTACGTCCCGTTCTAGTTATGCTGCATAGTTGCCTAAATTTAGCCAACAAAGTTATATAAAAAGTCTGACAAGTTTTTGATAGATATAATACTAATAATTAATATTAAATTCCAAGAACACTGTCTAGGGGCTGGGGTGCATTATAGTCCTTTAGTGGGCTACCTGCATTCCCCAGTACAAGCCAGCCCCTGACATTGGTAGGCTAGATAATGCACAAGGGCCGCACAGTACCATTAATGTCAGTTACAACAATATCAAAGAAAGAGGCACCTATCTGTAATCACATCAGCAGGTATTTTAAACAAGTGTTACAAGTTATAGCTAACTAATTTGACAATCGTGCAGGAAGGAGCTGGGGGCCACAGTTGAAGTCCTGTCTGTTGCCTCTCATTGTTTTAGAAGAAACTATGAATATTGTTAACAAATGGGTGTTTTTTTTTCTGGGAAGGCCGAGCATTGCTGTACAGATGCATGTTCTGTAATGTTACATTATGATTTGTCTGTCGGTTGGTATACTTTGGTCTACTTTTTCTAAATATATTACTCGGTTCATAGTAATTGTGCAGGCGCCATTCTAACTCCATAGCGCCAAGCCACTTTACCGCCTGAACTGCTGTTTCAAATCTCCTGCTTAGCCTGGCTCGTCGGTGAATAAATCATCACTTTGACCAGGCAGCTGCAAATTTAAAAACAGGTCCTGCTTTTTGCCCTTTTTCTAGACCAATCATAAGCTGCAATCTGTGACTGTGGATTCTGATTGGTACTCCTGCCCATCCCTACTCCGCTGCAACCATTTTAAAGTGTCAAGCTTAATTATTGGGATCAATGCAGCTTTAAAAGACAAATTAACACCTGGCTCCTTTGGTTTTTTTTTTATAGTTAAAGCTGCCTCAGAGTAGCTATATTGGCTCTGTGCATTGGTTGGCAATGGAGTCCTTCCTATGTATTAAGCATCCATGCAAACCCTCCAACATGACTTCTTCCACCTGGTACAAAGTGCTCTACTCCTGATCTTCCCACTTGATTTAATATTACAGTTAACTGTACTGAATTAATTTATTTGTGTTAAGTAAAACATCCTTCTCGATTAATTAATTCAACAGAGGTAACTGCAATAGTAAAGAAAATGTACACATCAGATGCAGAGTAATTTCAACTGGGTGGAAGCGGTCATGTTGGAGGGTATTCATATGCCATTTAAGTCTGAAAGGGGAAGGAGAGTAGAATGTTTAGTGTGGGCAGCAAACAACACCATTATATGTTGAATAATGGCAAAATGTATACGTCTAGCTTTTTTGATTAAGCCATGCTGTCCAAACATCTGGGATTAAGTTCAGATTATGAGGGAAAAATACATGTTTCAAAATGGTCTGTATTTGAGAAAACATCCCCCACATATATGAGGTGTCCCTTTCCTTAACTAGATTTCAGACACACCCATTGTTCATGTTTGTTATTCAGATCAGTATTACTGTGTTTTTTCCTTTTAGGATAACCCCACCCTTTCATGCACCTGTTATAGCCTATAAATTGATTTGAGCAACTTCCAGCTCTTTATTTGTCTGAGAGGCATGTTGGTGTCAGTAGCTGAGGGGGAGTACTGACATTGGATTGCTATTTGGAGGTTTCTGGGGTACCTCTTTGGTAAGTTAGCTCTCAATTTAAAAACACATATGTATGGCCCAAATATATGGGACTCTCATTGTTTAGAGTAGGACCACCCTATTAGCAAAAGCACCGTGGAGAGGTGGGTGGCTTAAACATACATTTGCAAATGTGTGCAACCGAGACTTTTGCATTTTTATCTACAGTAGAAATAGCAGATCTGTTGCTGGCTAATAGCAGTGTGCTGGGGGAATTTGTCTGTGTCAGTATTACTAATGCAGCAGCTAAAGTGTTAAAATATAATATTTTCTAAAGTGAGGTGCTCTGACATTGTGCTTCACATATGTCCCCTACAAAAGACGCCACATTGTTGTATATAGTCTAAGATATTGATGGCTACCATCACTTAAATATCATCATCATCATCATTTATTTATATAGCACCACTGATTCCGCAGCGCTGTACAGAGAACTCACTCACATCAGTCCCTGTCCCATTGGAGCTTACAGTCTAAATTCCCTAATATAGACACACACTCACACAAACAGACAGGGAGAGACTAGGGTCAATTTTGATAGCAGCCAATTAACCTACCAGTATGTTTTTGGAGTGTGGGAGGAAACCGGAGCACCCGGAGGAAACCCACGCAAACACAGGGAGAACATACAAACTTTACACAGATAAGGCCATGGTTGGGAATTGAACTCATGACCCCAGTGCTGTGAGGCAGAAGTGCTAACCACTAAGCCACCGTGCTGCCCAATATGTATACTGTTCTAGAGCAGAGCCAGCACTACTGTTAGATGAACCTAGGCAGTTGCCTAGTGAGCCAGTGGTTAGGACAGAGTCGTAAGTTAAAATTTTAGTACCTGGGGCGATAAAGAAAACTGTCGCCCTGTAAGCTTTCAATTATAACCAAAATAATCTAAAATATTCATAAACCGCATCCCCTTTCTGCATTGCGCCTTGGGTCGGTCGCCCCTCTCACTCAGCCCTAGTTACGGCCTTGGGTTAGGGGGCACCCAAAACACTTGAAAAGTGACATTGTTAGTCATTCAGTGTTTTTAATGCCCCTGTTGCGTCCCCACACATAGTGCTGGCCACTGACATGAAGGAACAGCTGCGAGCGGTTTCTTACATGTGAAGCTGCTGCTGCTCCATATCAGTGTTACATATCTCCCAACAGTTCCAATTTCAACGCTAGGCAGCCCTCTGGGGGTGTTCCCACGCCCCCGTTGTGACATGGCCACTCCCCACTGTCCCGCTGGCGGCAACAGCGGTATCAGAGCCATAGCTTAGAATTCTAGTGCCTGGGGCGAGAAAGACAAATGCCGCCCCCCTAGCACTCAATTTTAACCAAATGAACCTAAAATATTCCTAAAGTGTGCCCCCCTTCAGCGTTGCGCCCTGGGCGATCGCCCCTGTCGCACAGCCCTAGTTACGGCCCTGAGCGGTATGGTGTTATGCTGGGAGTGTGGCGCTTGGCTATGATGTCACAGGAGGAGAGAATGCTGCCCGCACCTCCTGCCCACTAAGAGACACTAGAGATATTGTAAGTCTTGGCTTTATATTTTCCTCTTAGAACACAGAGTTTAGGAAAAGCACAGGACAGATATGAAAAGCTTCAAAGTTTGATCAGGGTGGGAGGGTTAAGTAAGTGTGAATCATCAGACATAACAGCTGTGACGTTCTAACTGCAATTGTGTAACACACAGTAATTCCCTCAATTTGCACTGAACCGTAAGTGGTTTATCTGAGAAACAATGTAAACCAGCAACAACCAGTATCTGAGGAACATCCGTGCAAAGAAATCATGTGGTTTGTGATCAGCATTTCTTTGTGTTTCCATTTCAGCTGCACATTATCACTTCGCTGGTTCTGAGAAAGGTCACCATTCCTATCGTTGTCACCTCACATTTTTGTGAGCAGTGTAAGACCACTTGGCCTACAGCCGTCTGCTTTTATGTAGTTCTAGAACCTCCTTTGTGATTCTTAATATTCTATAATTTACAGTAGGAAATGCAGTAACCCACATATACAGAAATCCTTGCACACTGCAAAGGGCACAACCCCTATATTTATATAGAACTGTACTGATAACAAATATATCATTCTTGTCAATAATTACCTAATAGAATGTATACAAAGGAATTTGCTCAACTTAATCTGCAAGAAAACAATTCACAAGTGCCAGACATTCCCTCTCCAATATATTGTTCTGTATGTGATAAATTAATATAGTACTATCTTGTGATAACACTCAGGGTAATTATGACACATTGACAGTCCTGTTATCTGTCTGCAGTTTATGTACTTAGTGACCAGCAGGCTTAAGGTAGATCTGTCAGCTGCACACAATGGCCTTAGACTAGGTACACACTGAAGAATTTTCCGAACTCGGTGTTATCTCAAACGATTGAACCTAGGACTGAAGGTCCGATCAGTCTGGCGATTCATTCATACACATGGACACGATTTACCTTCAGATCTGTGCTCTTCATCTGGTCCTCCAGTCTTCAGAGAATGACAGCACAATATTCATTCATTCATTATTGTCACATTGTCACACTGATTAAAACTGCCTTGTTATAGATATACAAATGTCCTAACATTATTCGTTAGCTTCTGTGACTCTGAAACAAAACATTCTGTCTCAGAACGAACAAATTAATTATTCCTTCTACAGCACTCTGTACATTTATTCACCGGGACATTCATCGCTAGCATCGGCTGAAAATAGCCAAACTCTGTAAACTCTATGGAGATCGTCAGCATGAGTGCACACATTGCATGATCGTTAGGTGATTGGTCAGAAAATATTCTGTCGTATGTTGGCTGATTTGCCCGATTATTGGACGAAAATGCTCTAGTGTGTACCCAGCCTTAGCTATTTGTTTAATATCTTTATTTTATTTTTACAAAAACATAATCATTTACAGAGAGAAGTAGACATTCAAAATCAGGGGCTATACATAGCTATTAAATGTTGTGAAAACATATTATACAAAGTTGATTGTTTATATATAAATGATACATTCTGTATAAATAACCAGATATATCTCTACTGTACAATATATATGCAGTATAAAAATAACAGGGAGTAAAAGTAGGGAAACTTCTACATGTGATGAAGCTATGATGGATCAGAGAAAGAGAAGTAATAATGGGTAGGAGGAAAAATACTGAAGGTGTTGTGGTCACTTTGAACTTCCTTATGAGGAGGTCCCATGAAATAGACAACAGTTACTTCAGATTTCATGAACTTATGTACGGAATTATTCATTAATGAAGTCAATGAACCAGATGTGATTCACTACAGCTTCTATTGTTCCTTGTTTTTCCAATTCCAAGTAATTTGGAAACGTGCTGCATTATATATTTGTAAACTACATTTATTCTGAGTTCATTTAAGAGGCTTAATGGTTTTATTTAGTAGTAGACCTAGAGGGTCGTGGGGTATAGCCACCCACCCCCCGAATCGCTAGATGCATGTATAAAAACTACTAAACTTGCTATTTAAATTTCAATAAAAAGACAACAAAGCACTATATTTGATTGCTGCTTTAAGGTTTGCCGAATATGTAGAATGCCGTTCAAAAGTGTGAGCTGTCATAAGTGCACTCTTCAATTGAAAATGCTGAATTTGGGGGAATCGATACAATAAAGAATGATGTAGCTGGTACTAAATCCTGTAATTCAGCAAACAAATCAAAAGTATTAATAATTAATAAACTATGTAGTTGGGGACAATAGATTGTGAAGTGTGTTTGCGTGGGTTTCCTCCGGGTGCTCCAGTTTCCTCCCACACTCCAAAAACATACTGGTAGGTTCATTGGCTGCTATCAAAAATTGACCCTAGTCCCTACCTACCTGTCTGTCTGTATGTATATGTCTATGTGTGTGTGTGTGTGTGTGTGTCTATATTAGGGAATTTAGACTGTAAGCTCCAATGGGGCAGAGACTGATGTGAATGAGTTCTCTGTACAGCGCTGCGGAATTAGTGGTGCTATATAAATAAATGATGATGATGAAGTGGCCTATGGCTATTAGTAAGCCGTGGTAAACATCCAGAGCACATGTTGATAATAGGCAATTTTTTATATCTATCCACAGCTTGGGGGCAGATTTATTAAACTTTCTAAAAAGGACCAGTGGAGGTGTTGCCCATAGCAACCAATCAGATTCTATTTTAGTCCAATGAAATAAATCGCCCACTAATTTTTTTTTATTTTTTTTTATACTTCATAACTTAATAAGAAAGGTACTGTGCCCAGGTATCAGTCTGGTATACCCCAGAGCCTGATGATACTCTAGCTCCCATCCCCAGCCACAGGCACCAGATGGACTACTGCATGGACACTAGCATCCCAGGCACTACCATGGCAGAGATGGGTTGGAAGACACTAACGAGCTATGCATGATCTAGTTGCTAAATAAACTCTATTAAGATCAGCCAGGAGGTGTCGGTCTGATGCACATCAGGAAGATGAGACCTAAGCTGTCTTTAATTGTTTTAGCACCCTCCTTGGTAAATCAGATGGATGCCAATTTGCAGCCTGAGTCGGCTATGTTTGTGCAAATGCAGCCGTTTATACAGATGTGCTCATTGCATAATGTCTCAATATAGCAGTGATTCAAGGGGTCCAAAATGCTGATGGATATAGCGGGGAAGATTGGGATATTCCTTGCTGAGTGCAGTGTAGGGGCTATCAGCTGGCAAAGCATCACATTATCATTTATTTATATAGCGCCACTGATTCCGCAGCGCTGTACAGAGAACTCACTCACAATTAGTCCCTGCCCCATTGGAGCTTACAGTCTAAATTCCCTAACATACATACACAGAAAGAGAGAGAGAGAGAGAGACACACTAGGGTCAATTTTAATAGCAGCCAATTAACCTACTAGTATGTTTTTGGAGTGTGGGAGGAAACCCACGCAAACACGGGGAGAATATACAAACTCCACACAGATAAGGCCATGGTTGGGAGTTGAACTCATGACCCCAGTGCTGTGAGGCAGAAGTGCTAACCACTGAGCCACCGTGCTGCCCTAAGCATGCTGGGGCTTGTAGATTCAGAAGTCCTGGAGAGCCAGAGGTTGTCAGGGACAGAGCACAGTATTGCTGGGGCCAATAACAAGAACTTGGGGGATCCCGGTATTCGCTGCACCCGAGCATTCTCCGTAGTCACATGCGCCGGCCCCATTCACGTTCAGAAGAGCAGAGCCCTCCGGAGGTTGGGCCGGCATTGCTGGGCTCCTCCCACCTCTGGGCCCCATAGCAGCTGTACCTTCTGCAATAATGGTTCCGCCACTGACCCCAGTCCTTAAAAAATAGTCAGGCCTTAAGTGTTAGTTTTACTTTTCTTACCTTGTGTATTTCAATCTGCCTGCAAATAGTCACTCAGCATTTGCTGGGGGATACTGGCATGCAGTCGTGCACCTATGTAAGTGCCGGGAGGAGGAATTTGTGCACATATTAAATGTTCTGACCCTTTTAAAAGATTTTGGGGTATATTCACTAAACTGCGGGTTTGAAAAAGAGGAGATAGTTGCCTATAGCAACCAATCAGATTATAACTGTCATTTTGTAGAACGCACTAAATAAATGACAGCTAGAATCTGATTGGTTGCTATAGGCAACATCCCCACTTTTTCAAACCCGCAGTTTAGTAAATCTAGCCCTCTGTCTGTATCAGTTACAGCTGCAAAGTCATCACATTTATGGCCGGCTGACCGCTTCATAATGCTTCTGACTGGAAATCATGGGCAGTGATCAGGGCAGGTTGAACTGTGTTCAGCCCCATTAAGCAGTGTCATTGGCTGATTGAGAATCCCTGCTCGGCCAGGAGCTAGACCATTAATACTGGTTACGGCGGTCACTGTCATCTGGTACCATCATGACCAGGTACCATTACTGAAAGGGAACAGCAGCTGTAATTAGCGAACACTGCAGCCAGACCAAATATAGTCACTTAATAATCTGCCATAGATTACGCAGAGTAATTCCTATTGACCCTAAAGAACAAACAGTGATATTTTATATGGTAGCCTCAATAACCCGGGGATTAAATTTAATGCAAAATTCAAATTCAGTTATGTCTTAATAATGAGTAATAATAATATTAAGAAGTCATGGTGAGTATATGATATATAAAACATATGTAATATTTGTGTGAATTAAAAATGGCCTGGTAGCTTTGAGTACATGTTCTACTCTTAATTTTCCATAGTGACTTTGTGTTTTGGTTTAAGAACAAAATATTCATAAAGATAACCGTTACCTTATTGGGCCCCGTTTGGATTTAGAAATGCACTTAACTAGAATGAGCAAATAGAATAGAATGTGCAAATCTGCACCCTGGCAAAACCAGGTTGCACAAGAGAGGGGGAGGCAAATTTAAAATGCAAGATTTAGAATTGGGAGGAGGAGCACATTCTTAGTACTACTATACATCTGCTGGCCACTATTTGTGTCTTACTCCAACATGCTAGAGCAGGCAGTATTTTGACGGAAGGAAATTAGAGCTCCGATGCATAATTAGACACTTATGAGGTTCTACCTGTCACGCACACACACACACACACACACACACACACACACACGGCGGCTGTTAGTAAGGGTGTTGTCTTATTTACCCGACCTAGATTGTCAAACTCTCTTCTGAGGAAACTTGTACAGGTAGGTGAGGTGTAGTGCGGCTTTCTGTGCAGTATCGCACTCTAACCTGGCAGCCTCTCTGTCCTTGTCCTATATTATATTAGTGCTAGTTTATTATTAGCTTAATGATTTGTGGTAATATTACTATTATTATGGGCAGCACAATGGCTAAGTGGTTAGCACTTCTTCCTCACAGCCCTAAGGGTCATGAGTTCAATTCCCGACCATGGCCTTATCTGTGTGGAGTTTGTATGTTCTCCCCGTGTTTGCGTGGGTTTCCTCCGGGTGCTCCGGTTTCCTCCCACAGTCCAAAAAAACCCCATACTAGTAGGTTAATTGGCTGCTATCAAAATTGACCCTAGTCTCTCTCTCTCTCTCTCTCTCTCTCTCTCTCTCTCTCTCTCTCTCTCTCTCTCTCTCTCTCTCTCTCTCTCTCTCTCTCTCTCTCTCTCTCTCTCTCTCTCTCTCTCTCTCTCTCTCTCTCTCTCTCTCTCTCTCTCCTCTCTCTCTCTCTCTCTCTCTCTCAGGGAATTTAGACTGTAAGCTTCAATGTGGCAGGGACTGATGTGAATGAGTTCTCTGTACAGCGCTGCGGAATTAGTGGCGCTATATAAATAAATGATGATGATGATATTATGAATGATTTGCATTTACACTGTAAAGCGTTCTGTGTAAATTTGTGAAGTGTACAGACATACAAGGTGTGGGATGTGCAGGGCAGAGTTGAAAATAATGGATATTTTCTTTAAAAATTGTAGTTAAACGAGTGAATCTGGATTTATTTGGTTTGTGATGGCTGAGGGAAGTATAGTCACGTGTCCCTAGTTTTGTGTGGAGTTTGGATGTTGAGTTAAACCAGAGAGTACTTACTTACCTGTGGTGTGGCGGTCTCCTGGTGCCTCTAACACTTTTGGGGCTGCCCCTTACGGCATTCAGCAAAGGACTGCTCTGTTTAAAAGGAGAATGGTTTCTATGTCCCTCCCCTGTGAGTTTTTCATTTGCATAGAGGAGAGCAGATCTGGACCATTAGATGTGGGGGATACACCACACCACAAAACACAACATCAAGTATAGAATACGTTACTGCTGACCAATCACAAGCTGAAAACAAGAAATTGTGAGATGCGATTGGCTCCCCTCCTGCCACCATTTAAAGTTGGTGATAAAAATTGATCTGTAGTTCCAAGGATAAAGAACTGCAGCTCCGGCTAAAGCTAGGTCCACACTACACGGTTTTCGTCCAATAATCGGCTCAATCAGCTGACATACGACCGCTCGTTCAAAAGTCGGGTCAGTGTGTGCAGTGACACCATGGTCGAAAGTCTGCCCAAATGGACGATTGTCGCCTCATTTGGTTGGTCGTACCGTTTAATATTTTCGTTCCAATCTCGTTTCCGTTGTCTAGTGTGTATAAACTTCCGACCGATCCACGACAATCCTCCGATACTTCCTCGACCTGGGAGGCGTGTGTATGTAAATTTTTGATTTCTGTCCCAGTCCCACGTGGTGCAGTATCCGCACATCACAGGCTTGTGCTTTGTATAGATGTATATTGCACCTGTCTGGCTGCAGACCATTACACTTGTATAAAGCACGTGTGTTATTACCCTTTGCATCTATGTTGGCAATGTATTCATATTTACCCTTTATAAACTTTTAACCTTTATAAACTATTAAAGTTATAAAGTTATATTAACCTTTATTAACTAATATTTGTGAAATACCCAGAATAAACCACAGTGTTCATGCAACATTTTTATTGCAGGAAAAAAAAGTACAACATTTTTTGCAATACGACAAGTGAAAAAAAATAGTATTTTTAAAGGTGCTACTGGTTTGTGGCAGAACAGGTCTTGATGTCGCTTGGGTTTCTATTCCCTTTGATTTCTTTACCTACGAAACAAGGAAATAAAATATGTTTACCATTTAACTTCTATATCTGTAATTTATATCCAACGACAGAAATATTCTCATTTTCTCACCTTGCACACTGCTCGAGATCAGTTTATGCTTTGGTCCCTGTGGCGCAATCGCAATAATAGCCGGCTTAACATCCATACATTATGGAAAACAGGCGCCATTTTGGTTATTATAACAGTACAGGTATGTGCCCAAAGCATTTAGCTGTCTACACATGTTTATTGAAATACCTTCGTGTCGAACTTCTTTTATATATTTTTTCTTTTTTAGTTTTTTCTTGTTTGCGAACAGGTGTAACACTAGTGGTATCAGTAGTATCTAAACAGGCCTTCTCACCGTTAATTCTTCGTTCTGACATAAAAATAATTATGTTACAAATTAGGCGTTTACATTGCTTTATGTGACACTAGAATGAAATAAAGTCCTTCAAACAGGTAGACTACATGTGCTACTACTGACCTTTTTTAATGTCATTGTCGTCCTGGTCCAGTACTTTGAGGAGAGGGACACAGTAAATATCTGTTATCTAGATGTTAGTGCAGCTTGTTGAAGCCAATCAAGTAAACAAATCTGAAGGTGGTCAGCCCCTTTAATGGGTGTTATTATTTTGTGTTCAGTTCTATTGTAAGAAATTATTTTTCTACATTTTTGGAGGGGCGGTAATAAAAGTTTGCCAATGGTGCCCTGTCGGATACGTGCGTCTGGCCTGACCGTTGAATGGATTATTCTTTCGGGAATTGAGATCTGATAGGGAGGCAGCTGCTACTGTATGGCCAGCTTTAAAGTGTCTGCGGCAGGGGAGGTGAGCAACTTTTGTCCCTAGGGGCAAGCAAAAGTGGCCTGGGGTACCATAGTGCCACCTACATGTGGAATGTGGTGGCAGATAACCATGTGGATTCAGCAGCTCTGTCCTGCATGGCGGTCATGGTTATTACTACTTCCTCTTTTGAAGCCTTGTAGTGTAATTAAGTTGCTGCTAAATTATTATTCCAACATACTACTGACATCCTTAGAGGGTCACATCCTGTATGTGCTTATATACAGTGACTGTGCCAAATTAATTTTCTGCAGCACTAAAGGAAGCCCTTTTGAATCTCTCAGTGCCAACCCACATCTATAAAAAGAAGAGTTGCCCGTAGGCAGGGTCGGATTAACCCGAGGTCTAACTGGGCTACAGCCCAGGGGCCTCTGGCATCCAGGGGGCCCTTGACGGTGCTCAGCAGCATTATTGATTGGTGCGGGGTCGGCTCACAGGGGGGGTCTCACGGGGGAATGGAGGCCCCCTTAGCCCATGTGTCTGTATGTTAGGGAATTTAGACTGTAAGCTCTAATGAGGCAGGGACTGATGTGAATGAGTTCTCTGTACAGCGCTGCGGAATCAGTGGCGCTATATAAATAAATGGCGATGATGATGATGAAACAGTCTAATAAATAAGATAGAACATAAATTTAAAGGATAATTACACAGTTGCCTACACGAAAACTAATTCCCTACACAATTCTGGGATCCCCTCCTCTGCACTGTTGGGTTCCCTGAAGAATATGTGTCCCTACAAAGTAGGGGGCAGTTGGAAGCAGACAGCAGCTGATTCTTATGTTGCTCCTGTCATCACGGAGTTCCGTCAGTGGTTCCAACTTAAGAACCATTGTTTTTACTCTTGGATTTTCGCTGGCATTACTAAATTGTTATAGGTGCAGGTGTCATTCTTTTTAAAAAAAAATTTGATTGTAAAGGTGAAATTTTTCTTTAATCTGAAATTATATTTAGAAGCAAAAAAAATCAGGGCTCCCAGAGTACTAGATTTTGGAAACCGTCTTAGACTGACCGGTATGATGTAGGAAGGATGATTTTCAAAACTAGCCACATGTGAGCAGATTGACCAAACGGGTACAAGTGCTGAGTGTTGGGATTGATACGAGTCCGGCTTGCTTAGTGTCATAAAATCTGCATCATTGAACAGGTTAATACGGGTAATAAGAGCTGCTGACAAATTGCAGAAACATGCATTGAAAAGTCATGTAAGGCTCATGTGAAAGGGAAATATTGGGATCAGTGGTGACTTAAACCAGCGTTTCTAAAACCAAGTCCTCAGGGACCTCTAACAGGACATGTTTTCTAGATCTCCTTGCTGGAGCACAGGTGTATTCATTACTAACTGACACAGTGTAAAACACAGGTGGTATTTCACCTGTGACCTGGAAAACCTGCACTGTTAGGAGGCCGAGAGCACTGGATTTGGGAAACCCTGGCGTAACGTCTGATAATTTGATTACTTGCTACTGTTCTGACAGCCGTTCACAGCAGATTATACACTGTTGTGTATCTTCAGCCTTTCAACACCATGCTGTCAGTGATGGCCAAACTCGGAAGCCGATGGGCCGAGTTCATGTTGACTGCACATAGACCATTATCTAACAGACAGCAGCTCTGCAGCACTACGGCTCGCTGCATTCATGTAAGTACCCTCTACCTATCACACACAATCAGGTCCTTTCTCTTTAGCCAGTGGCTACCACACACTCATAAAACTTACATTTGCCACAGCTTGTATCCCTGTAGGGCCTATGCATTACTAATGAGTCAATGTTCATCCTCCATGGCTGTAAAGGTGAAAGGGTCAAGGTGTATTGGCTTCAATGTAGATAATCAGTAGTCAAACGAAACGGCCTCTTCACGATCTACTTTAGAATTCATTGGTGCCCAACTTGCAGACTGCGTACGTCCCTCCTGTACTCCCCGTTCGGCCCGGGGCATAAGAGCAGCTAGAGAGAGTTGGCAGAGAAGTGTAATTTTAATAATGGTTTTCTTTTCCTCCAAATGCCAAGCGGGTAGAGAGGAGGGAGGGGTCAGAACGCCTAATGGCTCTTCTTGGGTGGCGCTAATTATTTAAGGTTACTTAGAATTAATGGTGGTTTATTATTGGACATTAATGGTATTGGCGGCTTATTACTGGGCAATACTGTTACTTATGGCATGTAGCTAGGTACTACTATTGCTTTACTTACCACTGCTATACATATTACTGGGCATCTCGTCTGCTGGTGTACTCGGCACTGTCTTTTATTCTCCAGTGGCGATCCAGAATCAATTGCAGGAGGGGCGTCCTTTAAACTTAAAATATATTTAGTTACTTAGCTCACAAATAATAAATAAGAGTTGTGTGGCTTTTGCGGAGAAGGTGACAGCCATACTGATAACCTGTGACTATCTGATGAATTATAAGTCCTGACATGCCATGGCAACCAGAGGCATAGCCTGAGGCTGGCAGGGGATGCTGGGACTTATAGTTCCACAGCAACTGAAGAGACATAGGTTGCCTCCGCCTACATACATTGTATATGGTCATGGGTTTGATTTAGGGGGGGTGTGGGGTGGGAGAATATAAATAACAAGGCTCCCAAAGTCGGATTATATATTTGCTTTTGCACTGTTCATGCAATTGTGATTTCATATTGATATTTTGTTTTTATTTAGTTGCCAGTGTCTAACTTAAATAAACTTTTACATTTAATGCTGTTTGCATTTTCTGTGGGTGCCTGCACCCCAGGCAGCGTTCCTTTCCATACCTCTTGTTTATTGCTGTTTTTTTGTCCCCAGTTGTAAAGCGCTACGGAATATGTTGGCGCTATATAAATGATGATGATGGCATCACATTTTATATTTAGAAATATCTCATATTCAGCCTTATTTATTTACTATTCATTTTTAGTCCTATATATAGAGAGAGTTCAGGTTCCTATGGAAGACTAACATTACTGTAGCCAAAAGCTGACTTTATTAAATAGTCCTAAGCAGTGTGTACTGCATCAGACATCCAGGAAAGTGCCGTTATTATTGTTAAAATACTCTGGATCTTTCCAGGGACAAATCTTTAAAATGTGGGACTGTCCCTCGGAATTAGGAACCAATGGCAACAATGGGATTTGTATCTCATTGCTGTATCTTATATCCTATTTAGTGCTTTTGTAATCTATCACAACATGTTTTGTTATTAATTAACCCTCATCCAGAAATCTTTGGCCTCTCGGTCAGAGTCAGTGGTCACATTGTGATCCATAAGGATTCATTTCAAACCCCTGCACTTGTGTCCGTTATGGATGGCACCCGTTCAAGTGGTCACAGTCTAATAAACACATAAGTCACCTTCGCTGCCAGAATGCACACGCATTGTTTAACTCTAATTAGGAACAAAGTCCTCTTGCAGTCTGGCACTGTATGGAGAGGGTGGGGGGGTAATTTGTCTTTCCCCAGGACAGAGTGCTGTTCTCCACAGCCGCAGGCGAGGGATATTCAGAGCTGTCACTTACCACTCTATGCTTTTAATTCTCCTGTACAGGACAGAATGGCAAAGCAGGTCCAGGCCCGGAGGCTGGAGGGAGTGGATCAAAATATCTGGTGAGTCTGGGAATGGTGTTATCTACGGCCCTGGGTCAGAATCTGCACCTGAAGCTTCATGGGCGGAGGGCCAAAGACTCCAGACCATGGGCCGGAGTCCATTACTGTTTATATTTTACTTTCTGCTGTTTGTGTCACTGTTTCAGTGTTTTACAATTACTGGCTATCTGTATTCATCACAGTGTTGTTGGGGGACTGGTCAGCAGCGGGGTGTAGCTGGGGGTAGATGTAGTACCGTGGTATTTATCATGGTGCTGCTGGGGGACTGGTCAGCAGAAGAGTACAGACGTAGTACCAGGGTATTTATCACAGTGTTGTTGGAGGAATGGTCCGCAGCGAGGTGTAGCTGGGGGTAGATGTAGTACCGTGGTATTTATCACAGTGTTGTTGGGGGACTGGTCAGCAGCGAGGTGTAGCTGGGGGTAGATGTAGTACCAGGGTAAATATATTGGTGCTACAGCGGGGTGTAGCTGGTGGTAGATGTAGTACCAGGGTATTTATCACAGTGCTGCTGGGGGACTGGTCAGCAGCAGAGTACAGACATAGTACCAGGGTATTTATACGGTGCTGCTGGGGGACTGGTCAGCAGCGAGGTGTAGCTGGGGGTAGATGTAGTACTGTGGTATTTATCATGGTGCTGCTGGGGGACTGGTCAGCAGCACAGTACAGACATAGTACCGTGGTATTTATCACAGTGCTGCTGGGGGACTGGTCAGCAGCGAGGTGTAGCTGGGTGTAGACGTAGTACCAGGGTATTTATCACCGTGCTGCTGGGGGACTGGTCAGCAGCAGGGTGTAGCTGGGGGTAGACGTAGTACCAGGGTATTTATCACAGTGCTGCTGGGGGACTGGTCAGCAGCGAGGTGTAGCTGGGGGTAGACGTAGTACCAGGGTATTTATCACAGTGCTGCTGGGGTACTGGTCAGCAGCGAGGTGTAGCTGGGGGTAGACGTAGTACCAGGGTATTTATCACAGTGCTGCTGGGGGACTGGTCAGCAGCGAGGTGTAGCTGGGGGTAGACGTAGTACCAGGGTATTTATCACAGTGCTGCTGGGGGACTGGTCAGCAGCGAGGTGTAGCTGGGGGTAGACGTAGTACCAGGGTATTTATCACAGAGCTGCTGGGGGACTGGTCAGCAGCGAGGTGTAGCTGGGGGTAGACGTAGTACCAGGGTATTTATCACAGTGCTGCTGGGGGACTGGTCAGCAGCGAGGTGTAGCTGGGGGTAGACGTAGTACCAGGGTATTTATCACAGTGCTGCTGGGGGACTGGTCAGCAGCGAGGTGTAGCTGGGGGTAGACGTAGTACCAGGGTATTTATCACAGTGCTGCTGGGGGACTGGTCAGCAGCGAGGTGTAGCTGGGGGTAGATGTAGTACCAGGGTATTTATTACAGTGCTGCTGGGGGACTGGTCAGCAGCAAGGTGTAGACGTAGTACCAGGGTATTTATCACGGTGCTGCTGGGGGACTGATCAGCAGCAGGGTACAGTCGTAGTACCAGGTAGGATGTCAGCAGGTCACATGACATTTGCGTACAGTCCTGAGATGACCTCAGTCAGGTACATCCTGTTACTGTCCAGTCCCCGCCGCACTGTGATAAATATTGGGACATAGATGCTGTTTCCTACCTGTGTAAAGGAGATCTCCCAGATTTTGACAGTAAGGCTGGTTACCCACTGGCATTTAAATGCTGTGCCAAATTAGCATTTTTAATGCAAATGTGAAGTATACAACCATATGTTAAAAATAAAGTGCCATCTGCTCATCCTCGTTTGTGTCTTTGTGCGCCTGGTCGTTGTCCACCTGTTTTAGTGGGAACCAGGCCAGGTTGTATAGTGATTTTAATATGGTTCGGGACACTTTAAAAAAAAAAAAAAAAAGTATTATGTATTTAATACTGGAGCTTCTTTCATTCTGCTGGAAGCACCTTCGAAATGAATGTGTTATCAAAATAAATGGGAACAGCTCCGTGCCACATGTTTCTGGATGCAAATCTCAAATTCATGCTGACACATCCAGGGCGTATCAGCCACGGGTCTGTGAATCGCATATCAAAAGCAGCGCGTTTATATACATTATATACATGCAGGAAGCGCCTGCGTCTCTGATACATACCCAGTGGGCAGCGGGCCTGGCGCCCCCACATTTTAGGGGTTACTGCCTGCACTGCAGCTGATGTGTCTTCCGGGCTAACAGATGGAGCACTTTCCATGTAAAATTTGACCAGTCGGGTCCATCAACTACCAGGAATATGACCGTTTATGTATTTCTCCCAGTCAGAGACTGGGCCCTGGTAAAAGCTGCAGTAGGGTTACCTGAAACTCTTATTTAGCCTCATGCAGACAAACCCACCGTTGTGATTATGAACATTTTGCAGTCCCATTGAGGCTTGAAGGTATCTGGGTATAGGTTTGCATGTGTCCATATTAATTGCATTCATTGCTTTCATTCTGGCTGAAGGTGATCTGTGGAGAAGTGTACAGACCCTGGTGAAGAATGTGTCATCAAGTCATTTGTTTGTATTGCAGGGTGGAATTAGTCGGTCTTGCTGATCGGTATAAAACCGTGAACCTGGGGCAAGGTTTTCCGGACTTCTCTCCTCCCAGCTTTGTGAGAGAAGCATTTTCAAAAGCCGTCCGTGAGGAGCACACCCTACTGAACCAGTATACCAGAGCCTTTGTAAGCACCGCACCTTCCTCCAATATCTACCCACCCTAAATATCCGAAATACCAGTCAAGCCCTGTCTGTCGAAGGATAATTTATTAACGCCATTACCCTGGAAAATTACTTGTAAAAATACGTCCCCCTCTCTTTCGGTCTTGTACTTCTTGCTATGATGCCTTTGTCATTATTTAAACTGGCTGTTGGTGCGGGCTTTCCTGTGGGCTGAAGATCCTGTGACACTGGACTGCCGATCATATAGAGCCCATATGCTGGAAGCTGGCAGACTTCCTAAAGTTGTCCAGTGCATGTGATGTTCACACTTTCATTAATGCTCAGGAACATTTTCCCAGGAGATAGCTAACTTTATGTAGGCCTGCTAAAAGTAGATGGGAAGAAACTATATTTGTCATGCGCAGTAAATGTAACATTAGTTGATGGGTACTTTATAATATATACATGGCCTCACCTCGGTCTTGCTGTTTTCTTACAGGGACACCTTCCTTTGGTGAAGATCATCGCCGAGCTGTTTGGCCCATTGCTCCACCAAGAGCTGGACCCTTTGTCTAATGTCCTGGTGACGGTGGGCGCCTATGGGGCTCTCTCTAGTGCTTTCCAGGCTTTGGTGGATGATGGAGATGAGGTACCAAAATAGTCTCAAACTGAGCAATAACATATTCAATGACTACTATGGGCTTGTATGTTAAAAAAGGATCTTTGATACCGGTCAGTGCTTAATAGCGCTGAAGATATTCCTATCCCTACACAGCTCTATACAGCAAGGCCTGATTAAGGGTCCAGGCCGCCCTTGGCTAATACACTCTTAGCGCCCTCTCTCGTTCCACACCAGGCTAATATGCCGTAGGTAAAAACGAAGTCATCCTTAATTTAAAATCTGTCTTCCTTCATCCCACCCCCTCCAATGTGCATATTACGAAACTCCTCTACACTTGAATTTTTAATATGTTCACAGCAGTCTTCGTCACTCAATTAATTTTCTTTCAAATTAACTGTATAGTGGAACGGAGGCATGAATGTGCGCTACTGATGGTGAAGACATTAATGTGGAGGGGATTGTCCTGGCTAGACCCGTCGCCATCCCTGATTCTCCTACTTGCTTATCCCCAACACTCTGGTTAAATGCTAAATGAATCCCTGCTAGGTGATCAGCAGGAGTGTGTGACCACTGACGATGAGACAGAGATTAGCAGAAATATGTCAGCGCCCAGGGTATAACTGACCACAAAGGATTGGTTATAAAGTCAACTTCAACCTCAACTAATATATATAACTAGTATTTTTCCATTAACTGTCTGAGGGACACAGACTAACTAATGGGGAATAAGTTGTATTTTAAGGGGTCTATATTACAGGCTAACTCTAGCTAAGATTTAATTTTATACCCAACATCCCCCCTTCTTCCAGTTAGCAGAACAACGTAGGTCCAGTCCTAGTGACCCCATCGGTGGGAGAGCTCACCCCTGCCCGCACTCTTACCCATCTTATTCTGGCATTGAGAACAGGGAGAAGGTCATGAACAGAACTGTCATTATCTAACACAGATGCTGATTGAACAGCGCAAGAGAGCGTTTATCTGGGAGCTGCGTGGAGTCCAGATTGTGGACCCTGCAGTTCAGCTGTAAAATATAGATTTTTAGTTGTCCACCTTCTTTAAAACACCACCGCGGTTCTTGTTGTTTGTAGTGCAGACGCTGGCAGATCATGTACACGAGGCCTTTACATAAAACTTGTCTTCATTGCTCCATTGTTATAGCGCTTATTAATCCAGCTCTAAAAATAACACCTATAACTGTATAATATATTTATTTTTATTCCGGTCTCAAAGGTCATTATCCTGGAGCCGTCCTTTGACTGTTATGATCCCATGACGAAAATGGCCGGTGGGCGCTGTGTGTACATACCTCTAAGACCTGTAAGTGGCTTTATATTGCTAGAAATATATTTTGCTAGTTGACAATTGGCAGAAGACTTTCCGGATCATATTATCATTGTATATCATTTAGAGAAAGAAACATTGACTTACAGGGAAAGACTGTGCACAGGCCTCCGTTCCCCAAAGCTGTGAGCCCCCCAATGCTAAAAAGGGCATAGGTTCTTTTAGTCATTTATTGTGTTACGTTGCTACCTCTGTATACTACAGCACTTCCTATGTATACCGCCAGCTTAAAAATAGATCAATGGCTGGCATTATAACAAGGATGGCATTACAATTAGAGTGTCATGTTGCATTATTACATTTTAATATACTTTGTGCAGAGAATCTAGCTATCTAATAAATATTGCACAGCATTTGAAATACAATGATTCTGATGGCACTTTCTTTAAAATGCATTAGTTTAGTGACTTTAGGATTTGTAACGCAATCTCTAAGAAGTTACTATAAAGTTTTCTGACGCAACCTCTTTTCCTGTGGACAAGCAGAAGGTGACAGATGCAGGAACGCCCCCGAGTAGCGGGCACTGGCGGCTGGACCCTGCGGAACTGGAAGCGAAGATCAATAAACACACGAAGATTGTGGTGTTAAACACCCCAAATAATCCTCTAGGAAAAGTAAGTTCGCGTGCGGCCAGTTTTATTTATCAGACCTTTCTATATGTTTGTATCATGTTCAGGAACAAGCAGTAAATTTTTGATGTGGAGGGATTCAAAATTAAATGGGTAAAGAAGAATGGGAACGTTTATTGCTCTCTAAGCCCCCCAGTCAGTGGTTGGCGTACAGATGTTTGTATGCTATGTATACCGGACGTACGTGGATTTATATTAACAGAGGCTCTGACTCTGCAATGGTTGGATTTTTAATGTCGCAGAATCTAAAGGTCAGATGATAGTCGGAATTATTAGCAAAATTCCAATAGTCATTAACAAAAGTTGAACATAACAGTAACAGTCTTAGTCTCTCTCTCCATACATATATATTAATCATGTCTGGATTACCTGTCGGGTATTTATAACGGCTTGCCAGAAAAGAGTGAGAGGGGGCACAGCGAGTGAGAGGGGGCACAGCGAGTGAGAGGGGGCACAGCGAGTGAGAGGGGGCACAGCGAGTGTGTGTGGAGAGGAAGGAGGGCACAGCGAGTGTGTGTGGAGAGGAAGGAGGGCACAGCGAGTGTGTGTGGAGAGGAAGGAGGGCACAGCGAGTGTGTGTGGAGAGGAAGGAGGGCACAGAGTGTGGACATGATGCAGGGGCAAAGTTTTTTTTTGACCCAACTACTTATAAACGGGACTGCTTAGTAATTATTTTGGAGGGGTGCCTTGAAAAAATGATGGAGACACTAATGTTGCCGCAAGCTGCAAAAGTTTGGGAACCATTGGTATAAGCCATAAGACTTCCTAATTCTGAAATATTATATATGTATGTATATATAATTTCAGAATGAGGACGTATTATGGCTATTAATTGATTGGTGTTCCTTCCTAGTACTACAGGATTCTGCATTGCTTTATTTCAACCCCTTGAGAAATCTTCCTCCAAAAACAAAGTTGTGCAAGGCCTGATTTCAGTCAGTCTAAATGTGTAATAAAGTGTCCAAACAAAAAGCCACCGCAATGCGTTAAAGTACATGCAGGCCTTATAGTTGTCATAACAAATAAAAGCATTCCCAATGTTGCTCACTATGTCCTATTCTATAAAGAGGGTGAAGGGGCAGTACTTTATTAGAAAAATAAAAATGAATGAGAGTGGATGGCACTACAGTCATGGCCAAAAGTTTGAGAATGACACAAATATTTATTAGAAAGTCGGCTGCCTCAGTTTTTATGATGGCAATTTGCATATACTCCAGAATGTCATGAAGAGTGATCAGATGAATTGCAATTAATTTCAAAGTCCCTCTTTGCCATGACAATGAACTTTATCCCAAAAATAACATTTCAACTGCATTTCAGCCCTGCCACAAAAGGTGAGTGTTGACGAGGACAAGGCTGGAGATGACTCTATCATGCTGATTGAGTTAGAATAACAGACTGAAATCTTTAAAAGGAGGGTGGTGCTTGATTGAAATCATTGTTTTTCCTGTTAACCATGGTTACCTGCAAGGGAATGGGCTCACTCACAATTTTGCCTAAGAACACAGCCATGAATTAAGAATGGTACCAAAACATCCTCCAACAGCAACTTCTCCCAACCATCCAAGAACAGTTTGGTGATGAACATTGCCTTTTCCAGCATGATGGACACCTTGCCATAAGGCAAAAGTGATAACTAAGTGGCTCGGGGATCAAAACATTGAAATTTGGGGTCCACAGCCAGGAAACTCCCCAGACCTTAATCCCATTGAGAACTTGTGGTCAATCCTCAAGAGGCGGGTGGACAAACAAAAACCCACAAATTCTGACAATCTCCAAGCATTGATTAGACAAGAATGGGCGGCTATCGGTCAGTATGTGGCCCAGAAGTTGATTGACAGCATGCCAGGGCGAATTGCAGAGGTCTTCAAAAAGAAGGATCAACACTGCAAATATTGACTCTTTGCATAAACTTAATGTAATTGTCAATAAAAGCCTTTGACACTTATTAAATGCTTGTAATTGTACCTCAGTATACCATAGCAACATCTGACAAAAAGGTCTAAATACGCTGAAGCAGCAAACTGTGAAAACCAATACTTGTGTCAGTCTCAAAGCTTTTGGCCATGACTGTAGGGAGTAGGTTGTGAATATGATTTCACTTCTCCAGGTCATGTGACAGTAGGGAGCAGGGTGTAATGATGATTTCACTTCTCCAGGTCATGTGACAGTAGGGAGCAGGGTGTAATGATGATTTCACTTCTCCAGGTCATGTGACAGTAGGGAGCAGGGTGTAATGATGATTTCACTTCTCCAGCTCATCAAATAGCTGCCTCCACTATGTGAAAAAAATGACTGTACCACAGGCAGCCACCGGCTTTGTTAATAACCAGTATAATGTATGAGCTTGTGCTGCCAGTAGTGCGTGTTCCTGTATATACATCGCTCACAGCTTTCTTGGTTTGTGCAGGTTTTTAATAAGGAGGAGCTGGAAGAAATTGCCCACATCTGTGTTAAATATAATATACTCTGCATCTCCGACGAAGTGTATGAATGGCTGGTGTACGACGGGGCCCAGCATATACGGATTGGTGAGTATGGAAGCGTCACCAAGGGTGTAACTGCTGGCATCAGTTCCTGCACTACAGTTAGGTGAGTCTAGGCAGTGACCGAGGGCGCCAATATTTACGGGGTGCCTAAAATACCGAATGAGTGACATAATGTCACCGAGTGTTTTGTTATGTCCGCAGACCCCCACATGGGGTCTCGGCCACTGACCTGGAGGAGGAGCAGCCAGCAGCTTCTTATCTGTGAAGCTGTTGGCTGCTGCTCCTCCATGTTAGTGATGGTCTGGGAGCGTGGCGCTGGGCTATGATGTCACTGCTCAGCGCCACACTCCCAGACTGAGGGGAGCAGGAGATGTAGACCGCACTCCTTCCCATCTACTGAGGTAAGAAGCCAGGGGGGAGGGCCGATGTCTGACGAGAGGCTCCGCCTTTCAAGGGCGCTGCCTAGGGCACTATAATGCTTCCACTGGCCCTGGCATGCATAGCAGGAGGTGCAGGTGCTATAGGGGCAAGTCTCTACATTGGTGCAGGATATAGCTATATATATATATATATATATATATATATATATATATATATATATATTTATGGAATTAAGCCATCTTTCTACCATTTTGTAATAAATGGGGGACTTGCACTCACATAAAACCACATGGATGGTCTAAAAAACATTTTGTTCACATGGCAGAAAGGATCTGGCGTAATCACTATTTTTAATGACTCCCTCTAAAGCTCAGTGCCATCTTCTTTAACGGTTAGAATGCCTGTTGAGTCTGCCCTCCCCCTCTAATTTACATACATTGCCAGCGGCAAAGGACATGGGATATACAATAAGGCTAGTATGTAAACAAAGGGCTACAGCGGTATAGATGTATGTTTTAATGTGTTATTGGTTACATGAGTGACTTTACCTTTAGACACCCACCTCCTTATTGAATGTCCTAACACTCTGTACGGTTCCCCTAATTCCTGCCACCAGGAGCTGTAACAAGCTGTATTTAGGAAGGCAGCCATAGCTCCAGAAAATGCAGTCTGCCCTGTCCTCTCCAATAGAGGTGAATAGACCGGTTCCAGGGCTGATTGTCTTATTGTACCCTCCTTCATATCCTGCTTGGTTTGCCTGATTGTATAAGTGCGTGCTTACAGTGACATACATCTACCACCAGACATAAACTTAGGCTAGATTTACTAAACTGCGGGTTTGAAAAAGTGGAGATGTTGCCTATAGCAACCAATCAGATTCTAGCTGTCATTTATTTGGTACATTCTACAAAATGACAGCTAGAATCTGATTGGTTCCTATAGGCCACATCTCCAATTTTTCAAACCTGCAGTTTAGTAAATTTACCCCTTAATGTCTGTTTCCATACAGGTAATTTCCTGATTTTATATTTAGGATAAAAAAAAAAGAAACCGTTTCAGAATTCATAGTTTGTCATTTGACATTTGTCCATATTTTGGTTAAACTTTCCAGACATTAATTGGAAAAAGATTGAGAAGCTCCATGTAGCACCACATACGTCCTACTGGACCAAATTGCCATAAACTGTCCTCTTATTTCCTTGCAGCTAGTCTTCCAGGAATGTGGGAACGAACAATCACTATTGGAAGTGCGGGAAAGACATTTAGTGCTACTGGATGGAAGGTGAACTATCTGACCCATGACGTTTCACAGCTAGCTAGGTGATAGGTCACCGTTTGTGACATAGCTGCTTACAAGTCAATGCAAATTCTGTCTTCCAGGTTGGCTGGGCCCTTGCGCCTGATCATCTTCTTAAACACCTCAGGACGGTCCATCAGAATTCTGTATATCACTGTGCAACTGGCGCTCAGGTAGGACAATAACAAGGCCATGGAGAATCAACGTGGTGGCTCAAAGCATTAACTTACACGTAGAACAGCAGGATTAGTTCACAGTACTTTCAGCAAATACAATGATTGGGGGGGATGAGGTTCAACCCTTAGCAATGCTCGCCCCCTCCTCTGATGGCGCAGACGGAAAGGGCAGAGAGGCTGGCACAGACAGGGGAAGTAGAGAGACTGGCACACACAGGGGAAGGGCTGAGACTATGGCACAGACAGGAGAGAATTATACCACACAGAAACGTGAAATGAATATACAAAGAAGGAGGATTGGGACATGACAAGAAGGTTGTATGAGGTTGGCAGACATAAGGGGGTTAGGACCCTGCCCGTGCGAGCATACATTCTAGAGGGAGAGGGTAATGGGGCAAGAGTGAATGTGGTGAACAGATAAGGGAGTGGATGTGAGGATTTAGCAGGGTAGGGTAGGTAAGCATGAAGGTGTAGTTAAATACAAACTAATCATGTCTTTCTTTAGTCTGTTGCCCTCTCTCATTATAGTATTTACATATGTATATGTTTTAGCTTGAAGGCTACTTACGTTTTTTACAGAACAGGTTGATTTATGACAAGATGGAAAATCAGGAGACATTAGAAAAGGGAAAACCAGGGCTCTTTCTAACAAAGTGATTTAGACCGACTCCATCAGTTGCATCTGTATGGAGGTTCTCCCTGATTATTTAGAAACCCCCTGTTTGCTCTCTAGGAGGCAGTGGCACAAGGACTTCAGAAGGAGCTGGAGAGGATGGGAAAGCCGGATTCTTACTTTGTACAGCTGCGGGACGAGCTGCAGAAGAAGCGCGATCGGCTTTACCGCTGCCTCACAGAGGTGGGGATGAAACCTGTCATTTCCCAAGGCTCTTACTTTATGATCGCTGACATCTCTTGCTTCAGTAAGTCTGTTTATGCACAGCATCGTCTTATGATCATAGTAGTGCCGCCAGGTTCTTGTTACTGGGGCTCACTGATTACTGTTCACAAATCTGCTGGAACCCGCAGCAGCCAATCAGACTGTTTGGTTTTCTGAACTGTAGCAAAAAACTGCTGCAATCTAATTGGTTGTCATGGGATACTACAGTGGTGCACAGAGCATCATGCTATTAAACATGCCAAAGTCAGTGCCTATATATAGTCACAGCTACGGTTTTTGTTTCCCTGTGTAGAATCCTCGGTCCCGCCACCGACTGATGACGCTGTACCTTACGATCACTACTTTGTGAGGTGGATGATGAAACATAAAGTAAGACATTGTGCAGCTGTTACTTCCTCTCTTTGTCTTTTCAGATGTTCTTAGCGCTATTCCTTACTACATATTGACAGGTTTACAAAAAGTTGAAATCTCGGTGGTAGATCATAGATATCAAGCTGGCGTTTTGGGGGCTTCACACGGCCATTACTAATCTGGCAGCACCATGCGGTCTTCAGGGAAGCAAATCGCATTTCTTCTACACTTTGTAATCTTCAATACCCCTACATGTATGCATCTAAAAAGAGAGTTGTGTCAAAAGCAGTGTGCCCGTTAAGGCAGCCTCCCCAAGCCAGTGATGGCCCATCCAATTGGACTGCGTTCTTTATTTGATGACCGCATGCGCAACTAGAACGGTCCCCCCCCCCCCCCCCCCCCCCCCCCGGTTTCTGAGCTCAGTAGGCTTTGGATAAGTGCAGACACGGAGGAAAAGTCAAACCATAGTCCCGGAGCAAAGTTTAAATACGAAACACAATATGCAAATACGTGTTCAGAGATTATACATGTATGATGCTGAAACATTCCAATTACTGTTACATATCCGTGTTTCTGTGTTCATCATACATGTTGTGCTTGGTATGTTCTTGGTGTGTAAAATGTGCTGCTGGACTTTGCTTTGTATTTATGTAGCCAGTCGCGGCCGTGTAGCTGCTTTCTACACATTGCGCTAATTAGGGTGCGCTGACCAACCCCAAGTAAAACTGAAACAGCTGGCACCATGGCGCTGCACGCTGAGAGCGGCAGATGGTTGGACATGTGTCTCACAGTCCTATTGGCCGTCTCTTTCGCTGCTCACATCCCCATTGGCTCCTTTCCTCCCGCCCTCACTAGGTTCAGAACACGACGGTGAATCCAGTGGCGATCGTGACTTGTGTATCAATGGTCCCAGGAGAGGGACATTGAGGTTTTGCGTTAAAGCAAAGGGCTAGCTTGGGTGCAGGGTCTGTATCCTAATAATGCCTAAATAATTTGTAGAAATCTTTCTTTCCTTCCCAGCAATTAGCGGCTATACCAGTGACGGCGTTTTACAGCGTTCCCCACAAGAAGCAGTTTGAGAACTACATCAGGTTTTGCTTTGTAAAGGTAAATATGATTGGAAAGTTTTACAGGCACTTTTCTATTTGACATCTCTACGAGATTTTCACACTGGTTCGGGATTTTCTGAATAAGTTGTGAATTCTTTAGTTGTTTATGTCTCTCCCTATGTCCACATGATTTACACTTATCATAAACCTCTGGCCTTTTGTGAACGTGGGATTTGCAAAAATAGTTCTGCTCAGTTTAAAGTGGAGAGTTGTTTGAGTTGTGTCAGGTGGTAGGAACGTAGGCACCCATCTTACTAGCCCGTTGGTTAGGTCATCTGGTTGCCCAGTGCATTTGTATTGTCCGTATACTAATGGTTTCCAGCTGTCTGCTGAGAGGTGACAAGGGAAAGGGCCATACTTTCCTTATATGACAGGGCTGTATCTAGTTCAGAAAATCTAAATGTGTTGATCCAGCGGAAAGACCAAACCCCCAGAGTGACAGTAGCCAATTTAGCTTCCCCTGACAAACGACTTCTTCCTGACCCCAAAAAGGCAACTGGATAAATTACCCAGAGCAATCGCCCCCAGAAGGCCCCCTGCTGTTGTTGTAAGAAAGGCACCCAGTACATTTGTCATCATTACGGGATGTGGTAAGGAATTCCATAGCTTAGCACCCTTACAGTAAAGAACCCTTTCCTATGCTGTGGGGAAGACCTTCTTTCATCCCTTTGCTGTAGTCTACTATATAGTTCTTTATATGAAAAGTTCATTAAAAAAATCTTTGTATTTATCTCTTACATACTGATTTGGTCACCTCTAAGCACCTACTCTTTATAACTTAACCCTTTCATTCCCTTTATTAAGGATGTTGACCAGCTCTAAACCCTCATTAGTCCTCCTATGTCATTAAACTGCATCCCATATTAACTTGTACAATGGTGATGTTATGTTTTGTATCTCGGTCATTTATCCCCCTTTTTATGTATCCCAGGAATTTATTGTGCTGCTGTTCTGGTTTGAACTAACATACATTTTCCTCAATTATATTCCCTTTAATGTACAATTCTATGACATTACTTATTCTAGAAAAAGTAGCAAACACAAAAAATGCAAATAAGCCACTCACCGTACCGGAGGCTTCTGGGAAATAACATTTATTTAGCATCCTTTGAGTCAGTACTTGTATATTTCAAGTGCACACCATGATCTTGTGCTGATACAGAGTATCTGCTTAGACAGCCGTTATCACCCTTGTTAGGGCTCTTCAGTGCAGGATAGGAATCTCTGGAAAACATGTGACTATAGAGACTGCCTCACTGACAGTGTATAGGGACAATATGCAAATAAGACATTACAATATTTTGCCCAGTGTTTTACTGAAGGCACCAAATGCCCTGTGCTGACCAGGATATCAGATTCTGCATTAATATAGTAAAAGTGGCCCTAAATGACTGTGTGTGCAGACAAGGTAGCCTACAGTCCCAGGCAAAAGCAGATGAATGAATGAATCAGAGTGACTAGCATTTGATAAATAAAATCAATAGATGAACTTCTTCTACCAACTGCACTAACCAAAGTCATAGTTACCTACTCACCTGGAATGTCTGAGACTCCTGAATTCATTTGTTATGCCCCGCCCACCACAGCTAGCAATTGTTTTATTGGATCTTTGCTGTAGTTGGTGGTGATTGATGATGCGATTTCCCCACCCACTTCATGATGTAATCACATCTAGCCCCACCCACCTCCTCTTTTCCAGCCTTACGTCCCATCTTCCGGCAGTGAGGCAGGAATAGAAAGAATGACTTTACTAGGCTCTGTCACTCAACCTGAGCGCCCGATGGACTATTCTAGCCACAGATTGTGTGTATTGGTCAACAGTAATGTGAGCTGGATGGAGCTGTTAGTAACCTTCAGTTTCTCATTGTGTGAATTCTTATTTCTGACCATTCTGAAAAAAAGGCCTTTGTTTCCTCAAAACTCACTACATATATGAACATTGCCATAAAAATGATACTTTTTATATTGACGTTATTCAGTATAATTAATTTAAAAATGTAACCTGACATAGACTTGTATTTGTTATCTCATAATACAAAAGACACTTTCAATTGTGGTCTATGGTTGTGTGTATATATAAGCAGCATGGTGGGTTAGTGGCTAGCACTTCTGCCTCACAGCACTGGGGTCATGAGTTCGATTCCCGACCATAGCCTTATCTGGGTGGAGTTTGTATGTTCTCCCCGTGTTTGTGTGGGTTTCCTCCAGGTGCTCCGGTTTCCTCCCAGATACCAAAAATGTACTAGTAGCCTAATTGTCTGCTATTTAATTGCCCTTAGTTTCTCTCTCTCTCTGTCTGTATGTGTGTATGTTAGGGAATTTAGACTGTAACCTCCAATGGGGTAGGGACTGATGTGAGTGAGTTCTCTTTACAGCGCTGAGGAATTGGTAGCGTTATATAAATGCCTGATGATGCTGACATATAAGACATCACTGTTTGAGGTGCAGATAGTAGATGGTTTTGTGCTAACATTATTTGCTTCTTCACAAACAACCATATATAGTCCCAGTTAGGTCCGGCCCCAGGTCTAGCAGCACCCTGAATTTTTGTTACAGGGCACTGTCTGACTACTAGGTCAGACTGTACCTCCAGCTGCCCTTGCGTACTGACCCCTACTCTAAGCTGAATACCTGTGTATCACACAGGGTGCCCCCTTAGGTCTCTGTACCCCACATGGCTGCACTTCTCCATCGTGCCTTGAGCCAGCACTGGACCTATTCCATAGAGCAGATTAAACGCTGTATATAAAAATGTAGAAGTTGGGTTAGATTTAAGAACACTAGGTCACATGCTGGTGCAGACTATGATATCTGCTGATTGGGTATAAATGTGACCAGGCAGACATGAGCTCTTGTAGTGACTGCTGGTTCTTGTGTTTAGGATGATGCCACGCTGGAAGCTGCGGAGAAGATCCTACAGAAGTGGAGCAGCGAGTCTGCCGGACGGAAGGAGCAACGGTGACTGGGCTCCAGGGCAGTTCTGCTTCAAATGACTACAAGGAGCCGGCTCTGATTAGCCCATTGTGATTAAAATGTTTTTTTTTGTTTTTTTTTGAAGTATTATCTGGTTATGATTTGGACACCTTCAGATGAATATATCTGTCTATACATAACCTTTAGTAACTATATGACCAGGTTACTGCCACCTTCTCTGTATACTCTGCAATGGATACAGTTGTAGCCAGTGGTCGACGTGGGAAGTTGAAGTACTGCTATGGAACAGTGAACTGTGAACCATCTGGGCCTCCAGAAGCTTGAAGGATTTTGATAGTGTAAAATTATTTTTAGATGATTTTAACATTACATAATGTAATATAAAACATATCAAATGATGCAACGCTATCTACCTCTCCTGTGCCCAATTACCTCTTTTCCTCTATAATAAAGATGTTGGTAGTCAAAGCTGATGGACTCAGACGTAACAATGGTACCGTAGCATTAGTTGTGTGCAAATCCTGGCATGTTGTCTGGCTGGATCAGCTGACCTATGCATTGAACTATCTCTCCAAGCCTAGTATAATAGGGAAGAGTGGATCTAACAAGAATCTTTATGTCAGTGTGTGCATCGTCAACACAGAGATTTTGTTTGCATTCATTTTAAACTGATTGTTTCTATCATTTATCCATTCATTTTAGACAGAGGGTTCAGCTATCCTCTAACCAATGGCCATTTATATCATTTACACTTGTGCAAAGCAGTGTGATTTCTAATCTCCTCAGCTGAACAGATGTTTGCTATATTTAGTGTATGTAAAGTATATACAGTGTACATACATGCAGATAATGGCTATTGTGGCAGGGGCTAGGCAGTCTGTGTCTCTGTAATTTTTGTGAAACTACAAGTCCCTGGGCTGGCAGGTTATGCTGGAGCTTGTAGTTCCACAACAGCCAACCCACAGCTTGCCCCACTTCATAGGCAAGTCCTATACGTTGTCACACTTCCTAAGCAAGTCGGAGAGTTCGCCATCCTTTGTTGTACATATCTCCCTTTCATGTTCATCGTGTGTGGTCACTCTGGTCCTGGATGGAGTATACAGCCATATTGTTTCTCTTGAACTTCCAGTTTTTAGCAAACTCCGCCGATAGGAAATCAGTGACACTTTTCACCTTAACCGTTTACACAGCCTTCAGGCTGGATTTCAGGATGATCTTGCATCGTCCTTGTGGAAGAAGTAGCTGCAGCCTGATCCACAGCAGGAATTAGGATCTCAGGTCTGGGTAATCCTGTAACATATAATCATACCAAAGAGAGTCATGATATCCTCTATCATTAATGTCCTGTGGATGGCAGAGAAGGGAAATCGGGGCATGGCAGTCTGACCACTGCCCAAACTTCTCCCTTGGAGGGGGCACCTAAGACAAAGGTCAGGTGATGGTTCTTGATCTGGATACAGAGTGGCTTTACTGCAGGGAGAGTATCCTGATCCAATACAGAATATTGAGCATCAGAGAACTGCTCCCAGTGTGATAGATTCTGTCCCTCCAGCACTTTGCAGAGCTGTCCAAATGTGCCGGCTGTTCTGTGCATCTCCCCCACACTGGTTCCTCATTGTACGCAAGAGGGGGAGCTCGCTTTAGTCTATCCAGTCTTCCTACTGCTACCCCGTGTACGAGTGGCACATTCCACCACAGACAGGGGGACACAGTAATGATGATGTTCTGCAAGAAGCTCCTGCCAGTAAATGTGTAGACTGCAGCCTTAACCTCCTTCAGCCGCTCAGGAAATCAAAAGGCAGCTGAACGCGGGAGGTAGAACGCATATGAATTCCTGGTTACAGGAGTCCTCGAGGTCCAAAAAGGTTTAAAACACCAAGGGCTAGATTTACTAAGCTCCGGGTTTGAAAAAGTGGGGATGTTGCCTATAGCAACCAATCAGCTTCTCGCGTTCATTTAATTTAGTACCTTCTACAAAATTACAGCTAGAATCTGATTGGTTGCTATAGGCAACATCCCCACTTTTTCAAACCTGCAGCTTAGTAAATCTAGCCCCTAGAAGCTCATTGTCTGTCTTCTGATACCTATACAGCATCTGTACATCTTCAAAGTAAGTTGGAAGAAGTGCTGATGTGTCATACCAGCTTGTTTTGACGGGTTGTAGCTGGGGAAGTTTTTTTCCCCCCTAAAAATAGAAAATAATGCTAATTATGTAAATTTATCTAATTATGGCAAATGATTGAAGGAATCCTGAGAGTAAAGAATGTATTTTGTAGAAGTTGCAGAAGGGTGTGTGCAAACTAATAGTCATATATAAAGGTGGAGAAGTATTAATATTGGACACAACCGCATCATGTGACTGAGGGAGCGTCACAGAAGAGTAGGACCTACAAGTGAAGAACCACCCGTTTCTATTACTGGCGTGAATAAGATCTTTGTAAGCTGTGACTGAGAAGAGCAGGTTCAAAGTGCGCTCAGTAACCTTGTTACCAATGTTCTAAAAGGCTCCAGTTTTAAAGGAAATGAAACAAAGGCAGAAGTCAGAGGAGGGATTTAAAATTAGAGGCCAAGTTATGCAAACATAAAATCTGACAGCTATACCTTATGGCGGACTAAATATTAGGTGTGTCATTTTTATTGTGTGAAAATTGCATAAAAAACATTTCCGATTTTTGTTTAATTACAATAGTAAAAAAGGCTTAACCTTTTTTTTTTTCTATAAACTCATTTAAGTGTATGGGAGCTTAATGTACAAAAATTGCTGTTAAAAAAATACTCAATGATTCAATATTTCATAGAATAAGAAATCTGCAGTAGCATTGTAATAATGTTTCTAATAAATCCTGCTGCCAAGGACATAACCATTGTATTATAGGTATACTTACCAGAAGGGCATGACTGAAGGGCGTGGCGCGGCCAGTCACGTCTCATTTCGGCCCCACGATGTACATGACGGTTTTTCGCAGGGGCCGTGGCCAAAATGACGCGATTCTCTGTGAATTCCAGGATGCGGGAGAAATACCAGCTCTTGCGGAAGCCCGGGAGACTGAACCGAATTTCGGGAGTCTCCCAGACTTTCCGGGAGAGTTGGCAAGTATGATTATAGGGCATGTGTCTGTTACTATATACATGGGCAAATGCAGTATTTGTAGAGAGGGGTTTCCATGCCACACCGCCAGTGGTCGTGGCGTGGCTATAATTTTAGACAGTGCTTGGTTGCTCCAACTCTTCCTATCTCCATCATATACACGTGCAATGCTGCGTGCACTTCTGTTCGATGCATGCAGCTCCCCCTTTTCGAGCAGAGCCGTGTGAAGCGGGACATACCTCCCAACTGTCCCTATAATAAGGACACAGTCCTGATTGAGTGTGTCCGAACAGTTGACAGGCTGTCCTGCTCTCTCCTACCTGTTCTTGCTGCTTTCAACACTTGTTGGGGAGAGATGGCTGGAAACAGTGCAGACAGAAACTATCTGTACACAAGCTGCAAAGTGGCTGGTCCCAGGGCAGGGTCCAGCCACCTCAAGCATATAGTACCCCAGGCTGAGAGGGGGGGAGGGCGGTTCCAGGCACTAAGAAACTCCCCCTTGGTTTGCCTATGATACACAGTGTTGGCACAGAGTGGAACAAACGAAAAAACAGCAGAACAAGCTCTCATGTGACATTACCTCCATACCTCCCAACGGTCTTGCTGTCCTGACTTCCAGTACTGCTGGTAGCGTGTGTCCTATTCACCATGCTGAGCACTGGCGTGTGGCAACGCAGGAGTACTGGGGATGACTTCAGAGGTGCTCATATTTTCTATTATTTGCTAGTAGGCAGCTTGCTTCAGCTGTCTGGATATTTTATGTTCATACAAGTTTATTTTACCTCTGAGAATAATTTGATGTAAGAAATTCTTGCATCTGATCTCTGATGTCTTTTAGCATTATTATTTTTCCTACAAAGTGCACAGTTAGTAACCACAACACAAAAGATGGGGATCCCCCAGGGAGCAAACATTTTATTCTGCAAACTCGTCTCTATTCGGGGCTGGCTTCCTCTTGCCTGCAAAGCAGTAGAGTTGTGATGAGAACACTAAACTCACGGCTTGCTTCAGCATATAAGTCAAGATCGCATTATGCTCTCTCCTCTGCCGGATCCTCTACACGACACTGCAGTGCTGGCTGGAGGAAGCATGCCAGGGAAAGGGCATAGCCCGCTGAATAAAATGCCCTTGCCTATGTAGTACAGAGAAGACCTAATTCTAGAGGACATGGACCTAGGTTCACTATCAGTCTAATGTAATGGAGAGAAACTGCCCCTCAATGGCTCTAAATAATGCGTCAATAGAAGATTAATAATAAACTAAATCTAGAATCAATGCGATACCGTATTACCGGCAGTAGTGCGCATTTTCCGCGGTAATCGCGGATCGGATCGGAATTGAATATGCCCCCAAGAATTTAGTAGGTCAGTATATAACTCCGCCCAGCAGCTGGCGCTGCAGCTTGGTTTTATTTTTTCCACACACACACACACAGACAGACAGACTAACACACGCCACTAAGCATTTACATTATGATATATATATATATATATATATATATATATATATATATATATAATATATATATAAATATTAGATCAGTGGTTCCCAAACTGTGCACCTAGGCTCCCTGGGATGCCTTGCAAATCTCACAACGGTGCCTCGGCCAAGGCCAGTAGTAAGCAAGGCGGGGGACTTCTTGGTAATTATTTTGACTTAGGGGTGCCTTGAAAAATTTTTGGAGACCCTAAGGTTGCCTTCAACTGAAAAAGTTTGCAAACCACTGTATTAGATTGTAAGCTCTTGTGAATAAGACCCTTCATACTCATTTGTCTACCTTAGGTATGTCCCCGTTTTCCCCACTGCAGGGCGCTGTGGTGCAGAATGAATCAGTATCGATATGTTTATACATATAAAAAAAAAATCGCAAAATATATCTAACCCCAATAAACATCAGATC
Organism: Mixophyes fleayi; assembly: GCF_038048845.1. Lineage (NCBI taxonomy): Eukaryota > Metazoa > Chordata > Amphibia > Anura > Limnodynastidae > Mixophyes > Mixophyes fleayi. The sequence goes on along the minus strand of NC_134410.1, from coordinate 114,418,189 downwards.
ACAGACCCCACAATAAGAACCACCACACGGAATCTCTCCCGGGGGATTCTCTGCATCGTGGATCTAGTATTCTCCTTCCGCGTCACATGATACGATGACATCTCTCTAAACACGGTCACGTGATACGATGACAGCTCCCTGAACAAGATCACATGATACGAGGACGTCTCACAGAACAAGGTCACGTGATACGATGACATCTCCCTGAACAAGATCACATGATACGTGGACGTCTCCCTGAAGAAGGCCACATGATACGATGACATTTCCCTGAAGGTCACATGATACGATATCTCCCCGATCACGGTCACATGACAGTGACGTCACGGTAAGGGCAATCCTGCAGTTGCCAGGGCAGCCCCATCAAACCGGAAGTGTTCACCCCACGTTGGTGAAAGATGGCGGAGAAGAGACCGAGGCTGCAGCAGGTGAGAGAGCGACAGACAGCGGGTAGGACTGGTGTGCGGGAAGGGACCAGTAGGCAAATCAAGAGCAACACTCAGGAGGAAATAGCATGTGGCATTACAGAGTGGCTGCATAATGTTACAAGTCACAGCCCATAGTAGCTGCAGACTCCATCATTCACAACACATGGGGGTTGTAGTATATACACCCACTGCAGATCCAGTCTATGATCTAGACCAGGCCTGTCCAACCTGCGGACCTCCAGATGTTTGTGAAACTACAAGTCCCAGCATGCCCTTCCAGCTATCGACAGGTTGTCTACTAGCAAAGCATGCTGGGGCTTGTAGTTTCACAACAACTGAAGGGCCGCAGGTTGGACAGGCCTGATCTAGACTAAGGTCATCCTGTGTCTGTACAGTAGCTGGAGCTGTAAATGTCTATGACCCCCCCCCCCCCCCCCCTTTATTTCTAAACTAAAAGCCAGATACCAATGTGAAGTTTGCTCAGTTTTGCAATCCCCAACAGCTGTCATGCTTCAGGTTGCCTAAGCCTGTGGTAGAGGAAGGCACATATGTTTATCAGATTATGTTAGTTAATGTTTAAGGCATTGTGTTTATTTGGACCTCACATTTTTATTTCAGGAACCTGACAGGAAAATAGACTGGAGAAAGCAAAATGATCAAAGTAAGACTTGTAAAGATCATGTTACGCTCAATTAGCTGTACTTATTATCCTTGGCATACATCTAACTATCACACCTTTTATGTGCATTTTAGGAAAAGAGCAGCGTAAAAAATGGAGAGAGGAGAAAATGGTCAGAAAACTAGAGAAGGCTCAGCAGCAGAAAGAAACAGAACAGCGGGAAGAGGAAATGAAAAAGGAAGGCAATGGTATGAACATAATTGTTATTTAATGTGTTTAAATGACTGCATAGTGGTCTACTGTAGTGGTCTGTTTGCACTTCACCACGTTTCCTAGTACACTGCTTTTCCGTCTGTTGATAGATAGCAGAGGATTGATTGTTGTATTGCATTCATAATTTTTAAATTTTGACCAGCCAGAAGCATCTACAATTCTATCTATTATGGTTGACAGCAGAACAAGTTTCTTAATGGCCATTTTTGGTATATTGTGGAATATATACAGCTGTCCAGTGACTCAACACATTATAAATAGGCTCCTTATGTCTTAGTGTCAATAGCTCCTAGGGAAAAAAATAGTATGCATTCTCTTGTGTATTGATTCAGCCCACAAATGGCTGCTCCCAGTCTGTGCAAGTGATGAATGCACTTTAAAAATTAAAATGTAAATTCAGAGATCCTCCTCTTGCATCTGAATACTTGACCACATGTGTATGTTCTGTCATGGTATTAAAAACTTTAAATATATAGTAGTGTAGGTGGCTCTTTGCCACCTTCAAACCCCCTCCTGCTACAAACACTTCTCTCTCTTGGCCTCTCTGGATATGTCCTTGCCTGGTTCACCTCATAGCTCGCTAACCGCTCCTTCTCTGTATCCACGTCTGGTTCCTCCTCCACCCCCTCCCCTCTCCCTGTTGGTGTCCCTCAGGGCTCTGTTCTTGGCTCTCTACTCTTTTCGCTCTATACCTCCTCCCTGGGGGCTCTCATACCCTCCTTCAGTCTTCAGTATCACCTCTATGTTGACGACATTCAACTCTACAACTCCTCTCCTGATCTCTCGTCCACCCTCCTCTCTCGGGTATCTGACTGCCTCTCTGCCATCTCCTCCTGGATGTCCTCACGCTTTCTCAAAATTAACATCTCTAAAACTGAACGCTTTGTCTTTCCTCCCCCTAGACTCCCATCCCACCACATCCTCTCTATCACTGTTAACAACACCACCATCTCCTCTGTCTCCCAACTCCACTGCCTGGGCGTTACCCTCAACTCCTCTCTCTCTCCTTCGCCCTCCACATTCAATCCCTTGCCCAAGCCTGTCGCTTCCAGCTACGCAACATTGCCCGCATCCGGCCCTTCCTCTCTCAGGATGCCACCAAAACTATCATTCACGCACTCATCATCTCCCACCTTGATTATTGCATCCTCCTCCTTCGTTACTGCTTTAGCCTGCTTGGAGTCTCTGAAGTTATAGTATTTTTTTGTTTACTGTTTGTAATGTTTCTCCCTGTTTAGTCTACTGTTTGTGCTGTGTACGGCGCTGCGGAACTCTTGTGGCGCCTAACAAATAAACAATATAATAGTGAAATCTAAATTCCACAGGACTTGTTAAACACTTCTACATCTCTTAAGGATGGGACTTTTTGCCAAGTGCTTTGGTTTTAAATGTTTTGTTGAAGTGTTAACATACTTATGGTACCTAATCATGAGAACATATAGAGCCACATTTGATGTTTTGCTCTGTATTAACTGAAAGGTGAACGCAGAGTTAATTCACTTCCAAACAGTGTCTAACCCCATATGAATACTGCACGGTGCTGATGTCAAACAGATGGATCTTGATTTTATCTTGATGGTATTTTGACCCTTCTGGTGTTTAAAGTCAGTATCCGGAGTACTGATGCTGCATAGTGGTCAATTTGTCAAGATATGTGGTGGACAAAGATATAGTATCAAAAAATAAAATGTACATCAAGCCATTTCTATGATGCCCTGGGCATGTGCATGGTTTGTCTAATGGTAAAGTCTGTCCTGGACAAACCAGTGTAGAGCCTCATGAATTCAGTACAGTGTGAAGATTATGGATACATTGCTTAGATGCTTGTGCGGGTCTTACAAAGTATTGCTCTTTTTTCTTCTACTTGAACTATATTTTGTATTTACGGTTATACGGTTATCCACGTCCGATTTGATGGAGGTGGAACGTTTGTGCTCTGTTTTTGTTTATTTATTTTTATGAAGGTAAAACATTTTAAAACATACATACTTTTCATGTTACTAAATTCATGCTCCAAGTTATACTTGTATTTTAGGGTTACAGGGCTTTTAAAATGTATCCATTTTGCAAAACTGATTACAGTGTCCAACACATTCTCCACTTTAGTTTATTGCTGGTGCTGTCTCCTCAGGTCGTCAGTACACCCTGAGCGTGGCGCTTCCTGGTTCTATAATGGATAATGCTCAGTCACCAGAGCTGCGTACATACCTGGCCGGACAGATCGCTCGAGCCTGCGCCATTTTCTGTGTGGACGAGATTGTGATCTTTGATGAGACTGGAGAAGGATCAAAGTATGTGCAATGTGTCTATTGAAGTATATCTGTTGGTTTTTCACTTTCTGCCCATCGATGCTCTATACATTTACTATTTCAGGAGTGTGGAGGGGGATTTTGAGGGCGTTGGGAAGAAAGGCCAGGCATGTGTACAGCTGGCACGCATCCTGCAGTACCTGGAGTGTCCTCAGTAAGTACAGATGAGTCAGTGGATCTATGTCACTACATCATGGAAATGTGTGTAATCGTGGGAATGATTGTTGAGGTGTTTGTAATATTGGCCTTTTACATGTTTGAATCAGAACTCCAGACAAAATGGAGAAAGTCAATTCATGCCCATAGCAGACGGGTCATCCAAACTTCAAGAGTACGCTGATCCATGGCATTAGTGATATCAGGGAGGCAGCAGGCATGTTGTGCCCCAATGATGTCACTATTTCATGGAGAATTAATAGTTTGCATTCTCATAATAATGACTGTCTCTGCTGTGTAGACAATGGGTACACTTTAGGGATGGGAGGATCTTCTCATGTTATGACTATTTGGCTTCATCATCTTCACCATTTATTTATATAGCGCCACTAATTCCACAGCGCTGTACAGAGAACTCATTCACATCATTGGGGCTAACAGTCTAAATTCCCTAAAATACACACACATACATACACAGACAGAGACAGATACACAGACTAGGGTCAACTTATTAGCAGCTAATTAACCTACGTTAATTGTTTTTGGAGTGTGGGAGGAAACCAAAACACCCGAAGGAAACCCACGCAAACACTGGGAGAACATACAAACTAGTCACAGATAAGGCCACGGTCGGGAATTGAACTCATGACCCCAGCGCTGTGAGGCGGAAGTGCTAACCACTAAGCCACCGTGATACTACATTAATACTTGATGACAGACATGTGCTGAAAGTTCTGTCAGCTGGTAGAGGAGAATGGTATCAGCAAGGACGGGTGCAGCAGGATGAAGGGTGTATTATAAACGCGGCTCCTGATTGAATTGGCCATAGCTCCTGTCCAATCAGGAAGCTTATTTACAATATACATGCTGGTTGGAGGGTCGGAATCTCCCATCCAGTGTTTGCTGCAGCTCTCTCCTCTCTTGGCTGCCAGTGCATCCCTTAAATGCTGGTAACAGTAGGGATGGGAGGGTCACTGAATTGGGTGCTTTAGTAGTGGGTGTCCCTTAATAGCACCATGTTGATGGTATTCCATTGCGTGCATAATACCCTTTCTATTTATTGTATTATCACTGTGGTAAACTGTTGCTAGGTGTGTAGATGACATAATTACATACACATTTTCCTGCTGTAAGTTCTTGTTTTCTCTTCCATAGGTATTTAAGAAAATCGTTCTTCCCAAAACACCCTGATTTGCAGTTTGCAGGTAGTTATACCCTAGATCAGTGCTTCCCAAACCCAGTCCTCAGGGACCCTGTACAGTGCAGGTTTTCCAAATAACAAGTGAAATAATTACACCACCTGTGGATCTTTCAAAATGTGTCATTCCGTAATGAATACACCTGTGCTCCAGAAATGAGACAAGGACAACCTGCACTGTTAGGGGTCCCTGAGGATTGGGTTTGGGAAACACTGCCCTAGATTGTGGCCACACATTGTACCGACATGCTAGTTACATCATTCATATAATTGTTATATGTGTTTATACTTTTTTTGTAGGGCTTCTGAACCCCCTGGACAGCCCTCACCACGTGAGAATAGATGAAGAGTCTGAGTACCGGGAGGGAGTTGTGTTAGATCGACCAACTAAACCAGGCAAAGGCTCGTTCGTTAACTGCGGCATGCGGAAGGTACCGAGAACACACGGCAGCCTAGCTTGTCTGCAAATGTGAATTATAACCATACGTTTAGTGTGATGTTGGTCCAGTTACTGTAATGATGGAGAAAATACAACCTGTGTTGCTAGCTGACGCTCTGTGTCCTCACTGCTTCCCATGTCTCTAGGAGGTGCAGATAGACAAGCAGCTACAAGCTGGCGTCAGAGTCACTGTGAGATTACATCAAGAGAAACCAGGTAAATTATGAGTGGGCTTCATGGAAGTGACGTCTCTCTTCCTCCTCACTTAGGAGATGGTGGTCTCACTCAATGTATGTAGACTCTGAGGTCATTTTATCCATGAGAATTTACATAGGATGTGTAAAAAATCTGCAGATAGCTGTTCGTTTGCTGAAATAGTTAGTTTTTTGTTTTTTTTGCTTTGGATTACAATTTACTGTATGGGGCTTTATTAATCATCATTATCACCATTTATTTATATAGCGCCACTAATTCCGCAGCGCTGTACAGAGAACTCACTCACATCAGTCCCTGCCCCATTGGAGCTTACAGTCTAAATTCCCTAACACACACACACACACACACACACACACACACACACACACACACACACACACACACACACACACACACAGTCTAGGGTCAATTTAATAGCAGCCAATTAACCTACCAGTATGTTTTTGGAGTGTGGGAGGAAACCGGAGCACCCCGAGGAAACCCACGCAAACACGGGGAGAACATACAAACTCCAGACAGATAAGGCCATGGTCAGGAATCAAACTCATGACCCCAGTGCTTTGAGGCAGAAGTGCTAACCACTAAGCTACCGTGCTGTCCACTGTGGACAAACCCTTCTTAGGCTCCGTCCACTGTGGACAAACCCTTCTTAGGCTCCAACCTGATGGCCAGCTTCCCTCAGGCTGTCAGTATTTCATGGCTCTCTAACACCTGCTCCACCAGCTAAGTGACCTCTTTACCTTTTCCATCCTTTGTGGTGGCTTTAGTGTGATTGCTGCACTAATTAGCCCTGTATTTAAGCTAAATGTCATTAAGTCTCCATTTACTTGGCTATATGACTTAGAGTCTGCACATAGAGAGCAGTTATACTATCAACATGTCTGACCCTAACAACGACTCTTTGTCTAATCAAGTGAGAGTCCAAGGGGTAGTGTTACTAAAGCCTCTAAAAAGGAAAGTGGAGGTGTTGCCCATAGCAACCAATCAGCTTCTAGCTATTTATCAAGTACAGTCTAGAAAATTATTGCTAGATTCTGATTGGTTGTTATGGGCAATACCTCCACTTTTCCTTTTTATAGGCTTTCGTAAATCTACCTCCAAGTTTCTAACCCTTACAGGGTCACTCTGTTAAGCCTTATGTGAGTCACCGCTGTCAGTAAGGTCCTATGTGCAGCTACAGCCGCTGCCACAAACACACAATCTCCTCCTATGGCTGTTTTATGCCCGCTCCTCGTATTGCATGTTTGGAATTGGTTGCGATGTTAGCCCAGTCTCCTATTTTTTATAAACAGAGCGGATCAGTCTGCCAGATCTTCCCAGACGGGAGCTGGACCAGGAAATAACCCTACTGGTAATCTTAAAAGAAAGAGCCCAAGTCAGACATATCCCATTCTGCCTCTTTCCCCAGCCCAATAGGTGGCAGATTCACGGAAAGTGAGGAACAGTCCAACGTGGACTATAGGGCTCTGGTGGTCTATTCACGTGGTTGTATACTACACTTGACAGAACCACAAACCTCCTTTAGGGGTATCAAACGAAATTGGCAAACAAATATTTACATTTAGGTAAACTACTATTTTCACGACTGTTAAAGGAAGCAATTAAATGTTACATAAGGACTTGAGTACGTGGGACTGGATCCTTAGATAGATGAGGATGATAGATAGAATGAGGGTTCGATGGTAATGCCATCAATGTACCACATTCAGCAGAGTATTTCAGTGTAAATCAGGAAGATCTGGCTGTAACATATTATTTTGTTTTCTTCTAGAGCAGAAAGTGCGGAAAGGAATTGTGGTTTCTCCCCAGCACCCGAGGACAGAGGGCGGTATATACTGGGGGTATAGAGTAAGACTGGCATCCTGCCTCAGTGAGTAGCTAGATTTGGTCATCATCCAATCCTCTGTAGGGCAGGCAGATGGATGACATTGTTTAATGGTCTTTGTGTTTTAGGTGCTGTTTTCACAGAGAGTCCCTTTAAGGATGGCTACGACCTCTCTATTGGAACATCGGAACGAGGAAGTAATGTAGAGACTGTGACTTTGCCGGATTTCAGGTGATTGTGGGAGTCCTGTTTTAAAAATAACAAAATTAAAATTACAAATAAACTGGTCATAAAGTAGGGATCATATGGGGCTTGTTAGTCTACTTTCAGAACCTACTTTCTGTACATATTACAGGACTGGATTCTGTGTGTGCCCAGGTTGGCCAGCGACAGGGGAGGTGGCACTTTAAATATATGATTGATCATGTTGCATACTATATAATTTGTGATCAGCGACAGCAGCTTGAGGAAAGGGGATTTGCGAACTGAATCATTTTTGATTCAGTTGAACTTTTAAACACTATTCAGTTTGTTTGGTTTTTAACACTTTTATTAGCAGTGTCGGCTTTCATCTTTTCCATGGTTTGCATTTAAACGTCAGGCCTGGCATTAGGTACACTATCACAAACCCTGGTGTTTATGAGCATGGGATTTTGTTGTCTTACTAGTAGAGTTCTCCTGTATAGAAAGCAGGAGTGACCTCTAATCAAAATATTGTTGCTACTTTCATGATCGGACAATATATCGATCAATGAATCACAATGCTAATCGTCACACCCTGGATCTCCAGTGTTCTTGAGAGAACGTCCCAGATTTTAAATCCTTCAGCCGTTGCTTCCATAGAAACATCTGAAGTGGTTGGATACAACTTTGCTGTATAGTTTCACCTCGATAGGAGTTTTCTCTTCGAGCTAGACGGCCAACATCCACTTCACTTAGTCCACAAACATAGTAAAGATGGGTAGAGCGATCTTTCATCCATCTCTGATAAGAGTTTATGATGCTATGTATGCTGTCCTTTACTGGTGGCACTAGGATGTGACCTTCCTGTTTTATGTTGTTAGACATCTCTTGGTTGTATTCGGAGGCCTCAAAGGACTGGAAGCCAGTGTGGACAGTGACCAGAACTTGGACATTGAAGAACCCAACATCCTGTTTAACCATTACCTGAACACATGCCCCGGACAGGGCAGTCGCACTATTAGAACAGAGGTGAGAGACTGTATTGGAGAGGTGACTAAGAACTGAGTTACTACCCTTAGTCACTGGAATCTAATAGCTGCATACAATGAAGCTAACTTCATATAAAGCTATGACTTACATTATGGGTAAAGAAAACTGTCTGAGGGGGACGAGGAGGTGTGTATTGGTCAGCAGTGCCCCTGACAAGGCTGCTGTTGACCTACAAAATCATATATGCCAACTAAACTCGCAGTTAGGGCATGTACTATATTATTAGATATGGTTTTGTCTGCTCAATGTAAGATGGCAAACATTTGTATTTTAGGGAAGAGTACTAATGTTATAGGTTCCTTATGTATAGTCTTTTCGGAGCGGAGCTTGGTATATACTGGAGGTGGGCATCAGATGACCTATAGGGGCCCTCCAAAAGTATTTTGCTCACTTTCTTGTGATTGTGGCTTGGAAATGCCAGCACAGAGCATTCACGTAACCTGATTGGACAGCTCAACCATGTACCAATGTCCTCAGTCAGTCTGTGCACCGGTGCAGTGAGGTCATAATCTGGGTATAGTTCACCTTGGTTGAAGGCTGCTACTTGCAATAGGGATTTTGCAAAACAAATAAAGGCTTCAGGATTAAAAGTGGGGTTAGGAGCTCGGCAGCCGATATAATATACAACTAGTATGTTACACCCATAGGACTATGGCTGGCTGTAACTATATGTAGTAATGTGTTAGCGGTTCCTCGTGTTCTCATGAATACTGGCTCAGCCCACACCAATGACGGCTTTCACTAAGTCTATGCAACAGGTACATGGTGAAGTTACGCTCCCTCTTCTCATGGGGGACACAAGTCCTTCTTTTAAGATTCGACTGTTTGTTTTTTTTTCCTCTAGGAAGCCATATTGATCACACTGGCGACACTGAAGCCCAGAATAGAAGCTGCGGTCTGCAAGCCCAAAGAAAGTTGAACATCTCTCTGAGACCCTTTAAAATGTTTGAATATCATTGTGAACAGAGAATATCTGTGGACATACGTCCGACAACAAGTCATCGAATGGACACTGTATATTTGTAACCAAAATAATCTTTGCTATTTTTATTATTTTATAGTGTATTGATCAAATATCGTACTATAGATTGTGGACTGATGATAAAACTGTCTTAACTAAATCATTTTATTATATTCTTCTGGATTTCTCATATTTATTTAAAAACATAATGGGCCTCATTCATTTAGGAAAGTAAGGCAAAAAAACCCGAGTCATTTTACTCCTGGACAAAACCATGTTACAATGCAAGGAGTGCACATTAGGTTATTAAATTAAGTTAACTACTGGCTGTTTTTTTCATGTAGCACAGAAATACTTGATAGCTTTATTTTTACACTGAATTTTAAAGTTGATCTAGGACATGCCATATCCCAACTATAAATCTGTCCCCGCATTTTAAATTTAGCTCCACCTCCAATGCAACATGGGTTTGCCAAGCTGCAAAGTATCCCTATCTGTCAATATTATTTTATAGTTAATGTGAAATCAGCCCATAGTCCATGACTGCAAAGCTCTATATTGTCATTTTCCTCCAGCTGTAATAGTCTTTAAATTGTTTGTACGCTTGAGAATGTTGGGGACAAAGAGGAGCCCCGCGGAGCGCTCTATGCTCTCTATGGGCACCAGAAAGCGGTCCAAGGAGATTTTGTCATCTATGGGGCAGTTTGGCATCACGTAGGGTCGCAGTTCTATCTCTCCGTTGTATTTCTCCAGGACCACCACCTTGAAAAAGTGCGTCGGGACGGCAACGTTATTTGCACCGATCACTTGGTATTTTACGTACATCTTGCCATCTGCTTCCATCCTGTAAGGAGAGTTACAAGGGTTTCTGTTAGATTAATATATATCTGCTAACTCCCCCCTATCATCGGTGTGGTTGTTGCCGTAGGACTCACCTGGGTAAGAACAGAGGACCACTGCACACGTACACATTCCGGTTACTTTTGGTTAGCCCACGGCAGTATTGCTCCAAGTTGTTCCAGGCATTTTGATTGAGATTTGGATTCTGTAAGAGAAGTGCAACGCGCCTTAACATAAAAGTTTCCAGCTCTGGTAATTTGTTAATATCGCAAGCAGATTCGAATGAGCTGTGTAACCTGTTTCCGACCATCGTCCATACATCTACATTCTCCAAGTCAGCATTTGGCCCATGATAGAGGCCACACGCTGGAGCTCCATACCATGGACCCAACTTGATGTTGGCCTTAGGTTCTAGTGGTCTGGTCACAAACCACACACAGTACAGATAAATCTGGAAGCCTGGGATTCCGCATCGGTAGAAGGAAATCCTGTTACAATCGTGACATCATCGGGGATGTCACTGACTGAGAAGTACCAATGGCTGCCTTGGGAATCTTCTTTCCCCTTTCGATCTACACTTATAAATGTAATCTCGAGTTAGTGCCTGGCAGGTCGGATTCTATTAAGGGAAGATTCAAATGGGTGCGAGGTGTCTCTGGAACGCCCACGGAGATGCATCGCGCCATTGATATGACAGAAATCTCTGCTCATATTTTCTCACACCCCTTAGAGGTGCACAGAAAAATGAGCGGAGATTCTTACCGTAATGACCAGAAAAGTGCATGGCGGACATTGCTGTAGTCCACACATCACATCTCTGGCAACGGAAACTCCCATAGACTGACGAAACAAAATCTGCCATTGCTGGTAGTAAGGGAGGCTAAAAATATTAAAATAAACATATTTTTGTTGGTAGGCCTTATTACTGCTTCATACTTTTCCCTTGACATTCCTAAACTAGGGATACCGATCCCACTAAGGATTCAGGTAACATTAGGGGTTAAAAGATAAGGAAAAAAATGTAATATTATCCATTATTTGCCTATTTTAGCTGTATAATGCATTTATAAGGCTTTGAATAACAGCTCTGTGTATCCTGAAAGAAACCAATATGAAATTCAAAGAAAATAAACTATCCTTAGTCTCGCCAATATGGAACAGCGGCAAAACCAGAGAAGGAAAGTTTAACTGTGGCAGCAATTCCCAATAGACTGCCATGTATGCAACGCTGTTCAATTCTGTCCTCTTATATAATGCAAATGACTGTTCTCCCATCCAGGCACCATTGGTTCTAAATTGTTCAGACTGTGGCGTCCATTCAACGGATAATCAAGGTTAGGTTACCCTACAGAGCCTGGTATCACATGTTGTATATTTGTTAATATTCTAGAATTCTCATTTATACGGAATACAGCTTAGATCCAAGTGTTCTTTAATTACTATGGAACAACGTTGTTTGATAGTGAACGTTGGCACAGGCCCCCTGATGGCTTAAATTTATAGAATGTATGTTGGTAGTATTAAGTTATTGCTGAATCCTGTAATGTGGAATTTAAGTAAATATGAATTGTTCCACTTCTATCCCCATTAATCTGAAATATTTCTACCTCCATCAATAAATAATGTGAAGGCTGGAGACAGAGCCACTGACCTGTGGGTATACATTACTCAGTATGAACGTCTCATCCATTGCCTTCTGGTTCCATTTGTGGTTGGCTGCTGCTGCCAAATGCCCCCGGTCGAATCCACTGCGACGGTAGTCTGCGTTGGTCGACCGGTGATAAGGATGCACAGAGTCGTCTTCTCTGAAATCACAACCCCGTCGGTCAGCGCTGCCTTGCAGGCGTTCGCCATTAAGCTGCTCTAGAACCCAGGCCGGGCCCCGAAGTCTGGGGTCATAACTAAGCAGATAGGACTGACGAGTCTTCAGCTGGCTCAATCCTGGCAAACCAAACTGTGTGATCCCCGATGTAGGGGGCAGAGATACTTCAGACGCAGCCTGAACAATTGGGGGGTACAGGAAACCGGATGCGGGCTGTCTCTGCAATCTCCAGCTTGTAAGACCAGCACCCAAAGCAGCGCCAACTGCCAAGGACACCCCTGAGACCAGAGCTCCGCTGTGAAGTCTCATCTTGTAAATATTGGGAACCTTCAGAAGCTGTGACGCCGAGTTCCCCTTTGCTTTAGGCAATAAAGCAAAATAAGCGCATTCTTAGATCCTGTTTCTGTAAAAGAAAAAGAACAAATGAAGCCCCCTGTCTCTCTGGGAAGAAACACCGACGTATAGATACATCAGGTTGCTCAACACTACAATAACCGTACAAGTATAGAAAGCAATAATAAAAGTAACACATCCAGGGTAATAATAACAAATGGTTCCATCAAGCTTAGGGAAAGTATGAATTATGTGACTATTATAACTGTCGCAATGTATTATGAGAGCTATGTCTTATGTGCACAGTACATTTAAATATTTTCAAGGGAAGCTGACAAATCTCAGATACAAGTGGCTCCACCAGATCAAATATATATTAGAAAGAGCTGTGTCGGATACTATATCTTCTAACCTGTGTAAGGGCGGAACACTGCTTGTCCTACGTTAAAAGGGTTATTTGGTTGTTCGGAAGAAGCGTGTCTTGGAAGAGACGTCGAGCAAAGGACTAGTAGAAGAGATCAGGTGGCCACCTGGGCATGTGATTGCAACGGAGAGGACGGACCTTGAGTGCCTGTTTCAAATTATTATCCCAGGATCTGGGTAAACTGAAATCTTTTCTTACATTTTATGTGTACCGTATGTAGATTTATTTTAGCGTCTCTCAAGACTCCTGCTACATGCCGAGACTGTCAGCCCTAATGGAAAAATTATGCGCATTGAGAGATTCTTTGTTTACTGCCATGGAAAATGTATTCTGTGTTGACGGACTTTCGAGACGGATAGCTCTTTAACTACTAACACTGGAGAGAAACTGTTTCTTGATTGCTCCCTTTGGCCACTATTATATGTTTTGTTTTTTTACACTGTTTTTACCATTTCTGTTTTTTAGAGATTATTTTACCGATGATGAGCTATTTTGTGTTTAATAAATATTTTGACTCTGTATTACATTGCAGCTTGTGTTCATTTGTACTCCGCCTTTTGTATAAGGTTTTCTAATTACATGGGGATTTAGAGCGCTGTCTATTTGTGTTGTTTTTTGGATTTTTACTTTTATGGGGCTGTGACAGCTGCCTTTCCCTATTACTATAATCATTTCTGAAGCCTGTTTTGCTGATTAGCCCTGACTCTCTGTGCCTGAGTCAATTCCAGGTTTGCGGTTTAAATGGTAATAACTTTTTTTTTATTTCTTAGTCTAACCAAATAAGTTTTATACAACTGTACTGTTTTTGCCAGGATAGATAGTTTTCTTTTGGTAGCAAATTACAACAAATATGTTTTTATTTTGTAAGTATTACCCATGGGAAAGCATGCAAAAATAGGGAATAATTCACATTTTGCTTCAATGGTTCATCGTTTATAAGGCGCCACAAAAACCCTAACCCTAACCCTCAACAGATCATCCAAAAACAAGGACATACAAGTACTATGGAGAACCTGCAGACAGAGAGTAGCTGCTGGTAGTATCTTACAATCTAGAGGGATTTATGAAATGAGTGTGGCCACTGACATTTAATCTGCTAGTCCTGAGTACAACGATAACAAATATGTGTACTTTCATTTTTCGCTTGGATCTAAGTCGGAACTCGATCTCGGACACCCATCTGATCATCACCATTTACTTATATAGCGTCACCAATTCCACAGCGCTGTACAGAGAACTCATTCACATCAGTCCCTGCCCCATTGGAGCTTACAGTCTAATTTCTCTAACTAACACACGCACAGACAGAGAGAGAGACTAGGGTCAATTTTGATATCAGCCAATGAACTTACAGGTATGTTTTTGGAGTGTGGGTGGAAACGGGAGCACCCGAGGAAACCCACGCAAACACGGGGAGAACCTACAAACTCCACACATGGTCGGGAATTGAACTCATGACCCTAGTGCTGCGAGGCAGAAGTGCTAACCACTGAGCCACCGTGCTGCATCTGAGGAGGAAGGGTGGCAGGAGATTAGGGAGAGAATCACTGATCAAGGAAACGGCATATAAAGTGTACTATTGGTGGTATTACACTCCTGATAAACTGAACTAAATGCTCCCCATGGCCGATCTGATTTGTTGGAGGAATTGCAGGCACCGAGAAACTTTGGTGATCTTGCCCCAAGATCTCCTTGTTCTGGGACAAGATCCACAGACTCAATTCTATGATGGAAGCACTGATTCCTAATCTTTCTTCTTTCATTCCTTCCCCCAAAACGTATCCAACCACAAAACTAACCTTACACATTCTGGCATCAACCACTGTGTCCCATTTCCAGCAAGCGGATCCCCCACCACGGTCGGTGGTCAAAACCTGCATATGGTACTTTGCATGTATGGAAAAGAAATTATATATAATCTCCATGACAGGCCAGATCACTTTGCCCAGGTTTGGGTCCTAAGACAAAACCATTCTTCCCACACCTAATTCTCTCTCTGTTGAGCTCTCTTCTTCTCCCTCAACTATCCCTCTCATAACTTGTGCTGATCAATACCCATCATGTAATTACTACCTGCTACGTGAGAACGTGAGAACCCCATGCCCCCCCCCCCAGTATTGTTTAATTTCCAGAAAAGTTTGGACCTTGTGGACCTACTTTACATTGTGTGTGCACTGATTGTATTTATCACTTGTGTGTGTAAAACAACATTCTTTTTTTCTTTGATAGTAGTCACCACTGCTCACAGGTGCAAAAATCTTTAGGGAGGACAGATGTAATTTCAGGGACGGAGAGAAGTTTATGTGGGCTTGAGGTAACATATATCCCACGTCAGTATTTGACATCCATGTAAAATACAAAAAAACTACAGCAGATATGACATATTAATAATAGTTTTCTAAATCACAAATAGGTATGGTTCTGACACACATACATTTTATTTCCCCAGTGCCTCTCCAGCTGTTGTGGAACTACAAGACCCAGTATAACCTCTGCCTATTACAGTGCATGTGCTGACTTCAATGCCCTTGGGCTGTAATTAGTATCCACAGATTAGACTTAGAATGTATGTTATAATATCAGAAGCAGCAGAGTGTCTTTAATAACGATCACTAGCAATACAGGCCAGCTGGCAGAGGTGGAGAGACCTTAGAATACATAAAGCACATTACTGTACTCACACAGAATCCTTCACTAGATGGGAGGAGTAAGATGGCGGAGGCCTGTAACAAACGGTAAACCTGCAGCATGTCATAGTCATCATAGGTAGAGGCCTCGGATATTCTGCCATCTAGTGGACATTTGTAGTATTACACTGCAGTAATGACAACCTGGGAATAGTCTTCTTATTATAATCAATAAGCCCTGCTTATGTGAGGTTAGAGCAGTGTTGGCTAACCAGTGACACTCCAGATGTTTGTGAAACTACAAGTCCCAGCACACCCTTCCAGCAATAAACTGCTATATATTGGCAAAACATGCTGGGACTTGAAGTTTCACAACACCTGGAGTGTCACAGGTTAGCCAACACTGAGTATAAGGAGAGAAATGCAACAAGAAAAATACAAGGGTTATTTATTTTACTATACCTGAATGTGATACCCCAAAACCTGAGTACCCTGGGGTGTATCTATATGTAATTATGTGTGTATGTGATATATGTGTGGCTATGTGTTATTATGTGTGGCTATGTTCATCTTCCTGCCTAGTTAAATGTCTGGTTAAGTGTTCAATCACTTAACCTTAGGGTTCCCCACATTGCCGCTTTAAATTTCTATTGACAGACGTCGCAATGACGTCAGCCTGCAGTGCCGAACACTTCTCCAATCGGAATCACTTGCTCTCAGCATGGTGCTCCCATTGGAGATCTCTAAAGACAAATTGAAGGTAAGACTGTTTCTTTACCAATCGGGTTTTCATAATTTTGGATTTTCTTTGTTAGGCTTCTCCATGTCGGAAAAGTGGTAATATTACCACCGGATTTTATATATATATATATATATATATATATATATATATATATATATATATATGTATATATATATATATATATATATATATATATATATATACACAATATAGTTTGTAATTAATTGGAGTAATGTTATATACAATATTCAAGATATATGTTAGATACCCAACATGGGGTATGAATAAGGGATTTCAGGTTTGCACTCTTTGCTGGACAGGAAATGCAACCAAGTAAGAACATTTATGTCTGTTTAATGTCATTTGAGGCAATAGAAGGCCTAAATTATCAGCAAGGAGACAATCTGTGCACATAATGAAAAGTTTAATTGGCGTTCTCATCTTGTAAAGTTACCAGTCTGACACAACTCTCCACCATGTCCTTGTTAAAATTTGACTCTCCAGTACATCATTTATCACACGCTTTTATGACCCATCGTGAATAAAGCAAAAATGTCCTATGCCAGTCATTACATACTTTTGCTTATAGCCACTCTAATTCATACTTTCCAACTTTTCCTCGTTAGATTCAGGGAGATCCCGGGGGAGGTGGTAATGCGGGGGTGGGGCTTGACAAATTGCACCATTCTGGCCCCGCCCCCTAAACGATTGCCACCATTTTGCCCAATTACAGCAGGGGGCAGGGCTTAGATGACACAATATTTGCGTCATTAAGCCCCACCCCCCGCAACTTATCTATTGCGGGGGCGAGGACCGGGAGGTCTCCCAGAAATGCGGGAGTCTCCCGGAATGTCCTTAATTTAAAATCCGGCTTCCCTTACTCCACCCACCGATGTTTATGTTCCTGTGTTTTTGAACACAGTGTTTTCAGCTCCACTTGGCTTTATAAAAGGGTCACAGCAATTTGTCACTCATTTTGCTTTCATTAAAATCAGAACCGTTTAGCAAAATGGAGGCACTGAGGCTGAAGATGTGAAGGGAGAGGGGGCTTTCAGCCTGCGCCCATCGCCATCCTTGTCCCTCCTACTCGCTTAACCTCAAGCGCCCACCTCATTGACTCATTGTCCTCAGCCTTTACCATGGGAATAGGTCAAGATTAAAGTGTTACTACATTTTTCTTCTTCTTATTTGCACTCCCAAAAATGTTGTGCCCCCTAAAAGCCTTGCACAGTAGGCTGCAGCCTAGTCAGCCTATTGGTTAATCAGGCACTGATCACACCAAAAAGACCTAGCAAAACTTCCATGTAACTTTATATACAAAGCCTCCTGTGCCTGAGGTCTTAATGGGAATGGATAGCCTTAGTAAATCATATTATTGATCGTGATCGTCCAGGAGACTCTGCAGCCCCGGATAACATTCAATCATGTGATGCGTACTCAGCCAGGGAAAAATCCGCTGCGGCAGAACAATTAATAGATAATAAATAAAAGGCCGGCCTCAGACACATATAAAGGTACACACCACGGTTATGTCACAATTTTTCCTCATCCTTTTCAGTCAGGGGCTAAAAACTCAGCACGGGCTTTTTCCTTTTTTATGTAACCATTTATTAAAGACAACACATGCCAAATATCTTGGTACAATGCAGAAACTCCACACCGTATGGCCAAACTACAAAACTAAAATAACCATAAACATTTTGCAAAAATTAAAGTTTGAGACTATGAATACATATTTAAAATGAGGAACATCAAAAGGCTAAAGGAAAAGGAAGCATTCAGTGCCAGTGTTGTTTTGCTTTTTAATTTGAGGAACAGGGTAAGGGGTTAGATGGGAACAGGAAAGAGAACAGGGTGAGAAATAAGGGTATAGGGAGAAAAGCTGTTGGTCAGTGGTCCACTCGTGTTCCTCAAATGCCGGAGACAATAACAGACAATATTAAACTGAAAAAGATAAACCAGAATAGGCCACTTGGGAAATGTGAGTTAATTCAAAAAGGGGTAAGTGACTGATTATAAAAGGCATTACAAGGAACCCAGATTTTGTAAAAATAGACAGAAGAGTTCCTCAAAATTCTAGTAATATTCTCCATTCGATGTGTTTTCCAGGTCTGTGTGATTATTATTATTTTTTATTGACGTTTTTATTGAAGTTTATCAAGTAAAAGAGGAAGTGGAAAATAAACAAAAGGGGGTACAGAGTGGAGAAGAGGAAAACAATTTACATGTTATCTAGACACAGCGATAATCATTTGGAGTCACACTTACACGGGGATTGCTCTAAGATTGGAGGGTGCTGGTGGAGTTTCCCTGTGTGGACTGCGGGGGCTCGTTAAGGTTAAAAGCAAGATCAATAGTAATGTCTGGGTCGGGTGAGCTCGGGTACTTTGCTGGTACCGGAGCGCGCCTTCGCCTTCAGTTACATACATGTGCCTACTAATCCATTTTACCAGTGGAGAGGACGGAGTTATGGAATAAGGCATGCCCAAGGTCCCCATCACTAAGCTAATCTGAACATTATTTATAACCTTTTTTAAGGTAGGGGGCAGGGGTGGATCTAGAAAATAATTTTACCGGGGGGCGGGGGATTTAGTCCCGCCCCTTTTTGACAGCTACGGCTGCCTATGGCTGCACACTATGTGCTGGTACGTTCGGCAGAGACAGGCAGGGAGAGTGTGCTGCCCGCCTGCTCTGATTGTTTTTAAAACACAATCAGAGCAGCCGGGCAGCACACTCTCCCTGCCTGTCTCTGCCGAACGGACCAGCACATAGTTGTGCAGCTGCAGGCAGCAAGCCCCTGCTAAAGGGGGCGATTGCCTCCATCGCTCCCCCCTGGATCCGCCACTGGTAGGGGGGAGGGCGGCCTTCCGCGCTTGGGCTCTGGCGGCTCTGGCTGTAATTAGTATATGATTGTATACATATTTGGGTCAGAAAGGTTGCCAGGTAGTCATGTAAAAGGGCAACTGCCAGTGTGAGTGGAAGAGTTTGCTTGGTAACTTTGTTGGTAAGATCAAAGACCTGTGCCTAAAATGGTTGTCAAATTGGACATCTCCAAAAAATGTGATGTGTAATTATTTTACACATCAATTTTAAGTATAGTTTGAAGACTTGTGGATTTCCATGTCCTTTGCATATGGTAAAGCCTTACATCAGCACCCTGTGTGTCCTCATGGTCCTCGAGGCGGCTTGCCCTGCTAATGTATCCCGTGCTTCAGCCTCCTCACAGCTGAATGCTGTCACTCTGCATGTCACACAGGACTATTCATGTGTATGGGGCATTTTTAGCCGGTTCTGTGCAGTGTAGTTGGGACTTAAAGTGGTTATGTTGTACTGTCTGCCACTTTATACCCATCCAATGAACAGGACACATTGCTAGTAATTTATACTTATATAACCCTGAAGAAGGCAAACTCTGTCTCTTCAGCCGCTGGATGACATACTGGAACTTGTATTCCAACAACTTGGAGGCCTCATGACGCCTAATTCTTATCATATTCATCTCTCACAATTACAGCTCATTTGAAATGAATCCTAAAGCAGCAGAGTTCAATTATCCCGCCCTACTACATACACAGCCAACCGCTGAGCCTAGAGGTAACAACCAATCACTGTGCAGCTCTCATCTCTAAATCCAGCAATGGGATGAAATGATGGCTGTGATTGCCTAGTAGTGAGGGGCGGGGATTATGCTTAGTATCAAACATCTAATCTTTTATCATAGTATATATCTCCATATATTCTCATTAATCTTTTCTTCTCTTATTCCAATTCTCAGTTGTACCACTTCCCTCCATTCTTCCCCCTGACTCCCCACGCCCAGTCTTTTTCTCCCATACCAGCACTCTATCCTCACTAGTACCATCCCTACCACCACTCTATCCTCACTAGTACCATCCCTACCACCACTCTATCCTCACTAGTACCATCCCTACCACCACTCTATCCTCACTAGTACCATCCCTACCACCACTCTATCCTCACTAGTACCATCCCTACCAGCACTCTATCCTCACTAGTACCATCCCTACCAGCACTCTATCCTCACTAGTACCATCCCTACCACCACTCTATCCTCACTAGTACCATCCCTACCAGCACTCTATCCTCACTAGTACCATCCCTACCAGCACTCTATCCTCACTAGTACCATCCCTACCACCACTCTATCCTCACTAGTACCATCCCTACCAGCACTCTATCCTCACTAGTACCATCCCTACCACCACTCTATCCTCACTAGTACCATCCCTACCACCACTCTATCCTCACTAGTACCATCCCTACCACCACTCTATCCTCACTAGTACCATCCCTACCACCACTCTATCCTCACTAGTACTAGTACCATCCCTACCACCACTCTATCCTCACTAGCACCATCCCTACCACCACTCTATCCTCACTAGTACTAGTACCATCCCTACCACCACTCTATCCTCACTAGTACCATCCCTACCACCCCTCTATCCTCACTAGCACCATCCCTACCACCACTCTATCCTCACTAGTACCATCCCTACCAGCACTCTATCCTCACTAGTACCATCCCTACCAGCACTCTATCCTCACTAGTACCATCCCTACCACCACTCTATCCTCACTAGTACTAGTACCATCCCTACCACCACTCTATCCTCACTAGTACCATCCCTACCACCCCTCTATCCTCACTAGCACCATCCCTACCACCACTCTATCCTCACTAGTACTAGTACCATCCCTACCACCACTCTATCCTCACTAGTACCATCCCTACCACCACTCTATCCTCACTAGTACCATCCCTACCACCACTCTATCCTCACTAGTACCATCCCTACCACCACTCTATCCTCACTAGTACCATCCCTACCACCACTCTATCCTCACTAGTACCATCCCTACCAGCACTCTATCCTCACTAGTACCATCCCTACCACCACTCTATCCTCACTAGTACCATCCCTACCAGCACTCTATCCTCACTAGTACCATCCCTACCACCTCTCTATCCTCACTAGTACCATCCCTACCACCACTCTATCCTCACTAGTACCATCCCTACCACCACTCTATCCTCACTAGTACCATCCCTACCACCACTCTATCCTCACTAGTACCATCCCTACCACCACTCTATCCTCACTAGTACCATCCCTACCAGCACTCTATCCTCACTAGTACCATCCCTACCACCACTCTATCCTCACTAGCACCATCCCTACCACCACTCTATCCTCACTAGTACCATCCCTACCACCTCTCTATCCTCACTAGCACCATCCCTACCACCACTCTATCCTCACTAGTACCATCCCTACCAGCACTCTATCCTCACTAGTACCATCCCTACCAGCACTCTATCCTCACTAGTACCATCCCTACCAGCACTCTATCCTCACTAGTACCATCCCTACCAGCACTCTATCCTCACTAGTACCATCCCTACCACCACTCTATCCTCACTAGTACCATCCCTACCACCTCTCTATCCTCACTAGCACCATCCCTACCACCACTCTATCCTCACTAGTACCATCCCTACCAGCACTCTATCCTCACTAGTACCATCCCTACCACCACTCTATCCTCACTAGTACCATCCCTACCACCACTCTATCCTCACTAGTACCATCCCTACCAGCACTCTATCCTCACTAGCACCATCCCTACCACCACTCTATCCTCACTAGTACCATCCCTACCACCACTCTATCCTCACTAGTACCATCCCTACCACCACTCTATCCTCACTAGTACCCCTGCCCCTCACATCCATTTCCTGTTACTCATACCACAGTACTTCATCCATGTCCCGCCCCAAGCACCCTGTCATCTGTCCGGCTCGGCTGCTGAACTCCCTGACTGTGTTTACAGTATTTCCTGCAGTCAGTCTCCCCCCATCCCTAGACAGCACCCATCATTATGAGTGGGGGCATTGACCAACAGCCCACCTTGTGTCTCCGCTTGGGTCTACCCAACCACCAGCGGCTTCTTATCAGCCTCTCTATCCCCCGCGGAGCACCACTCACTCTCTCACTCATTTCATCCCACCACCACCATGTCCAACTTGTATGCCCCAACCCACCATTTATGGATGCCAGTCTTATTCCCCAGTACTCATCCCAATGACCTTTTTCCTGAGAATCCAGGGGGTCCTCTAAACCAGCTCCCAGGCCATCAGCCTGCCCCCAATGTGGACGCCAACCCCCATTTCCATTACCCACACCATAACAGCCTCTCTACACCTCCTCCAAACCCTGCCACCTACCCCTCCCCAGGCCCTTTCCCACAGTCAGGCACCCAATGGCCGTTTTCCCCTGCTGGCATTTTGCGCCAGGGGCTCACATGCACTTTTCACAGTGATGCCCACTTCTTCTGACCCCACTCCGCACCACTCACAGCCTTGTCACCCGCCACACTGGTACACACCCGCCCCCCTCCAAGGCGTACTCTCACAGCGCTAGGGTTTGGGTGCCCCTCCCACTTCCCCACCCGGGGGACAATGGCAGCCAGGCTTTCAGCTCAGTTCAGGCGCTTATCACCAAACCCACTGGGTTTTGCATACGGACAACCTTCCACCAGAGTACCCGGCGTCAGCACACTCACAGCTTCCCTCACTGGTCTATATAATACAAGGAAACTCTGTAAAACCTAATATAAAGCTTGAAGTTGAACAGTTGCTCTAAACAGACTGGTCAGTATTTATAAATAACTGCCCAAAAACTGTATCTATCTGACTGAAAAAAAAACAAACAACTCAAGAGAACAATCAAACATAATAATAGTATATAAGAGTTAATGTTTCCACAAATAACAATGATATGAAACAGCTGGTCAATGTTGAAAAACAACAACTGCATAAACTAAACCTGGAAGTGTCCCTAGAAATTGGGGTCAGCTGGTATCTATAACAATGCAGTGCTGCTTTATTTTGATTTCTATTTGCAATAATGTTTCACTTTCTATTTCTAAGAAAAGGAAACTTCATAATAACCATCATTTTTGTTTAAGATGAACCTGCAGGGATGCAATTATCATTGGTAGACTCCTCCCACCATAGCAGAAATGGGCGTGGCGTTGGCGGATAGGGGGCGTGGCTCTGCGCCCTGGTCAGGTCAGGACTGTAGGAAGGTGTAGTGTCGGGTGATTGCTAGGGGGATAAGCGGGATACGCTCACGTGCTCGCTCTCGGACCTCATGGCTGCAGCTCGGGGGTCTCCAGGAACATGGCGGCTGTTACTGCTGCTCCTCCCTTACCAGGCCGCGGGGCTGCTGGACCCCTTCAGTCTGGGCATAGCCGCCGCCTCTGCTGCAGCTCTCACCGGCTACCTGTCCAACCCCCGCTTCTACTGCGGCCGCCTGGTGGAGTGCTGCGAGGAGGACAAGGCGCTCAACATCACCGGTGAGACACCAGGGGGGGGTGACCCGAGGGGTGCCAGGGTGAGAGCAGGAGGCACAGCCTGTGTGTGACCTGTGCTAAATATCTGACATCAAACATATTAAATATTCTTATGTACCACCCAATGCCTCTGTAAGGGGCACAGTCAGTGTCAATCCCAAATTATTAAATACTAAACCCCTGTTTACACTGTTATGTTTGCAGCCTATATGTAACATATATTCATCTCCTGCTGTTCTGGAACTACATTCCCCAGCATGCTCTGTCAGCTGGTGTTGCCCATTCCTCACTATAGGTGGGCAATCCTGCCAGTTATGGCCATGTATGCAGTGCTATGCTTAAGCTATCTGGGGGGCACTGGTGAAGTGTTACGCTGGGTACACACTACAGCAATTTCAACCAACTTTTTATGCCAAGCGATTTTACATGCAATCGCTCGGTCCATGGACTGCACACACACTAGCCTTGTTTAGGACGATAAAGGGAAGAGCGGACGTCCCTTTAGCTACTTTTTACAGCCATGTTGTCGTGAGCAATGACTGTAATTTCGTACTCACTGTTGTGGAGCGGACGGAAGTTTATACACACTACACAGTGGAAACGAGATTGGAACGAAAATATTTAACGGTACGACCAACCAGATGAGGCGACAATCGTCCATTTGGGCAGACTTTCGACCATCGTGTCACTGCACACACTGACCCGACTTTTGAATGAGCGGTCGTATGTCAGCTGATTTAGCCGATTATTGGATGAAAACTGTGTAGTGTGTACCCAGCTTAAGTATGAAGTTCCTTCTTTTCACTGATGAAGGGGGAGGTGCTGACCTGGCCCCTGGGTGTGGGAGCCATGGAGAAGGAATTAAAGTAAGGGCAGTGCCACTGCAGAGTTTGGAGCTGCTATGGGTCTGGTGGTGGGGGTTTCAGTGTGCTCAGATGAACGGAGCAGGAGCAGCATTACCAGGTCCTCCTCCAAATTTTGTTTTGGGCCTGGCAATGTTGTCTTTTTTTTTTTTTTTGGGTGTGGAACAGATTTGGGGTAAATTAACAAATGCAATATTGTGGCGGCTGCCAGGGAAGCCGATAAATTGCATTATGATGTATGTGTTAGTTAAACTGTCATTATTATTTTTTTCTTTTAAGGGACCAGAAAAAATAGTGTAAACCGCTAAATACTCCAAACTTTTATCTGAAATAAGTAACTTATACAGTGCAAGTTGTAATTAACCATTGTGGTTTGCTACACATATAGTACAAATATATACAACCGATCCAGCCCTGAATACGGTATGTTCGGTACTTTGGCTTGTTTAGCATTGACTGACTTTCTATATTGTCCTGACCGCTTGCAGTAATACACAGCAAGATTACACTACTGTACTATGAGGGCACAAAATTAATGTTTTCTATGAAATGTTGTGGTGTAAAGTCTGGAAAATGTATCCATCAAAATGAAAATGGTAAAATTGGGGAATATAAATGCAGAGGTTGGTTGATCGTAATTATATATAATTAACCTATTTATATTTCATCACTTAAATATGTTTAACCCCTTCATGACTGAGACATTTATGTCCTTGGTTAGACCACATTTAGCCAAGTATTTCCATGTATTTACGCAGAAGTCATTTTTGACCCTGAAGAAAGTCAGAGACACTGGAGTATAATTACTAAACTGCGGGTTTGAAAAAGTGGAGATGTTGCCTATACCAACCAATCAGACTGCTCCTCATAGCAACAGTAAAGGTTCCTGCGTACTTCTCTGGAACCTGAGGAACTTTAACTCCACTCAGCCAAAAAAATAGCCTCCTTTGATGTATATGTACCGACTTCAGGCAGAAGGGATAAAGCTCACTTTACCTCATCCTTGTGACCTTTTATGTTTATTTTTTCCTTTCCAGCTTTGCAGGCAGACCTGAGTACCAGACTTTTTGGCCAGCACCTGGCTCATGATGTGATCTTCCGGGCACTGACAGGCTTTATGAGCTACGAAAACCCCAAGAAGCCCCTGACCCTATCACTGCACGGCTGGACCGGAACTGGCAAGAACTTTGTCAGCAAAATTATTGCAGAGAATGTTTACGACTTGGGAATGCAAAGCAAATTTGTCCATCTTTTTGTGTCTACTGTGCATTTCCCACACGACAAATTGATCACTAAGTACAAGGTACTTTTATATCCTACAAATTGTACATAGTTGATTGTTTGAAGGCTTTGGTTCATTTACTAAGGTGCATTTTTTTCTTCCATTGCATTCAAAACGAAAGGCGCTGTAAACGTAGGGATCAATGATCAGGTGTCATTAACATGGGCAGATGTGCAAAATGCTTTATTTTGGGCTTTGTTTTGCCTGGATGCTTGTAAGCGATGCTTAATATATCCAGTTCCCTTCCAAAATGCACTTTTGTGAATGACTCTTGTGTTTCTGACGCCATTCATAAAAATAAAGGGGCGGGGATAAATAAAAAGCTTCTGTGAACAAGCTCCGCAAGTGAACGTTATGCAGACTTCTGTCCTCTGTGACGTTTTAGTTGGTCTGAGTCCACATTCACCGGAGCACCATGTCTGATCCCCAAAATGATGCGTACAAAAAATCTAATGTTAAATTAGACCTGATCGGTTATGGCAGTAATACCTGGAAGTGGTGTCATCTGGTTATTCAGCCCTGTACCTGAATACCTGGAATTTATCCGCCTACGTATTTACAAATCCAGTAATTTGGCAGCTGTGCAGAATTGTCACATGAGTGTGTGGGCAACATTAATTAACCTGGAGTATTGTGTTTTGTATGTTCTCGTTAAGCCTGCAGTGCCAGGAATAGTTTCTGTTCATGCCCTACAGACCCTTTTATCCCTTTGGCAATCAAACGTCTTAGGACTGTAGAGTTTGCTTTCAACTATCATTATATACACTGCGAATGTAGTGAGCGCTCTCATTCATTGTCATAAGACCACAGTTCTTCCTTGAGTTTGTGTGGATTTTGTGGTCTACACAACTTCTGACTCTAGATCAAGGTTTCCTGAACTCAGTCCTCAGGGCCCCCTAACAGTGCAGGTTTTCCATATCTCCTCGCTGGAGCCCAGGTGTCATCATTACTGACTGATACATTGTAACAGATGCACAGGTGGTATAATTATCTCCCTTGTCACCTGGAAAACCTGCCCTGTTAGGGGGGCCATGGGGTCTGAGTTGGGGAAACACTGCTCTAGATCAAGGAATAATACACAGCTAAATCATTTTTCCTTGCTGTTTGTTGAAATGAGACTAGCTATTTACTATTATTAATCCTGCAAATTCCCTCGCTCTCAACAGGACCAGTTACAGTCTTGGATTCGAGGAAACGTCAGTCAGTGCGCTCGTTCCATATTTATATTTGATGAGATGGACAAGCTCCACACTGGTCTTATCGACGCGATCAAGCCTTTCCTGGACTATTATGAACATATTGATGGAGTGTCTTACCGGAAAGCGATTTTCATTTTCCTCAGGTACTGGACACAAAGTTGTTGTTTGTTCCAATAATAAGTAATTTACAGAAATGACCCGTAGCTCCACAGCGCAAATGCCACATGTGCCTTTCTTTTAATGAATGCAACATGCATGGAGTTTGCACCAAACCAGTATCTGTGCCTATGATAAATTGGTGTTCTGATAGGAGGAGCTTGGTGGATCAGGGGGGATCATACGTAAATGCTGACTTATGGAGCACCTGTGCCTTATCTGACACAGACATGCAAAAAAGAAGGTACAGGTGGTGGAGAGACAACATGCTTGTGGGCAACGGAGCGGGCTACGTTCTTTGGATGAGGTGGAAACCAGTCCTTAGCCTATAGTTTTAGTAGAACAAATTTTGTACCATTTAGGTGCACTTTTAAGGAAAAATGAATTCTAGATTAATTTATGCCAATTTTAATTAAAAAAAAAAAAAGTTGGCTAGTGACTAAAGGCTTTTACTGAGCAAAATTTTAGAAGGAAAACAAGTTGAGGTTAAGGAAGAGGCAGTAGGCTTTTTCCATTATGCGCATTTCTGACCTGCATATATTTGCTCAGAACATCTGGTACTAAAATCTAGAATGAGCGGTCGTTACGTCTGAGGCGGAACATTGAGCACATTAACAGAAAATGAAACGTGTTGCATGCCTGCATATTTTGCAATTTGAAAGTGACTTTCTGTGAAATTATGTTTAACTGGTTTGGAAACAACATGGTTTCTAGTAGGAGGCTGATCGAGGACTATATTCAGTAATCGACTACTGTCCTAATTGAAGTATAGAAAGTGTTTACTTACATTAAGTTTTTGGGCCGCAGGGTGGTATAATAATTAGCATTGCAGCCTCACAGTTCTAGGCCCTCAGGTTTGAACCCAGCAGGGTTGTATTTGTGTGGCGTTTGTAAGTTCTTGACTTGTCTCCTTTGGTTTCTTCCAAGTGTTCAAGTCAAAATTATTGATAAGTTTTTATTGGATTTTAACTAAAATTGGCACTAATGTGTAATTTTGTGGTCGGTTGTGGAAACTGCCTGCTTATTGGAGGAGGTAGAAATCTGACTTGGCTTGACAGCCAGCTCCTGATTGGATGGCCTCTTTCATCCAATCGGGAACTGAATGTTATTCTAAGACAATCTCTGGCACACTTAGTTACTGTACTTGCCACAGTCGACCAGCAGAAGTCCTGGCTCTTTACTCTCGCTGTTTTTGTTTGTTTGTCTTTTCTCTGTAACGTATTTTGACATGCTTGGTCATAATTTGGTTAGTGATCGTTGTCTTGGGCTGGAATCTGGCCAATATTTAATTTTTGTTGATAAACCTTAGTTCTTGGGTATATCATTGTTTTCTGGAAACTAAAAAAAAAAAAAGGTTCTATAATCTGTTTTTCTTTTAGCAATGCAGGAGGTGATATGATCAACAGAGCGGTGCTGGAGTTTTGGAAGTCTGGGAAGATGAGAGAAGAATTACAGTTAAAGGATCTGGAGTCTGTGCTCTCCGTTGGACTGTTCAACAACCATAACAGTAAGTGGCTCCATGCTGTGTTTGGGCAGTAGTACTAAGATTGTGCTGTACGAAACAATTATTTAAAGTAGTTCATCCGCTGTCGACATGGTGTGTGCAAATACTTGTTATGGTGAGGACAGAAGTGGTCATAGGGATCACTGAACACTTTGGAATCTTGATGAAAAATGTGTGGCAGCACAGTGGCTAAGTGGTTAGCACTTCTGCCTCACAGTGTTGGAGTCATGAGTTCAATTCCCGACCATGGCTTTATCTGTGTGGAGTTTGTATGTTCACCCCGTGTTTGCGTGGGTTTCCTCCGGGTGCTCCGGTTTCCTCCCACACCCCAAAAACATACTAGTAGGTTAATTGGCAGCTATCAAAATTGACCCTAGTCTCTCTGTGTTTGTGTTATGGAATTTAGACTGTAAGCTCCAATGGGGCAGGGACTGATGTGAGTGAGTTCTCTGTACAGTGCTGCGGAATCAGTGGCGCTATATAAATAAATGGTGGTGATGATGATGTGATCTTTCCACGTTGCCAGAAATAGCTGGTATGACTTGTGGAATGTGGTGGCTTTTCAATTCAATACTTGTAACCGTACCATGGCACCCACATCTATTGTAGCCTCAGTTTCTTGATCGTAGCCAATACTGATATCCAGCTTCCACGATCTCACCACTCAATCTCTGAGTCTCTCTCTTGGTCTCCTAGCATGGCTGTTTATCCGGGCTATAGCTTCCATACTTGTGGCTGCTGGGTACAGGGAGGCAGTGAATTCTTATGTCCTGGGATGCTGGACAAGGAATGACAGCTGCCCTTTGTACTCCTGAACCCCCTGCCACAGATGGCTCCGCAACGTCTGGATCTAACAGGCTTGCACAATGGTTCTTAACAAAGAACTTCCTTAATTGGCCTCTTCCAGTCTTTTTTAGTGAGATCCAGAGCTCCAGACTTACATGCATATCCAGGGTATGTTAACTGGCATTCTGTGTGCATTGCCCTACATCCAGCAGCTGCAAGTGAAGGCACTTGGGGGTATATTTACTAAACTGTGGGTTTGAAAAAGTGGATAGATTGGCTATAGCAACCAATCAGATTCTAGCTGTCATTTTGTAGAATTTGCTAAATGAATGATAACTAGAATCTGGTTGCTATAGACAACTTCTCCACTTTTTTAAACCCACAGTTTAGTACATATATACCTCTTGGACCATTTCATTAACCGACTGAGCAGCTTTCCTTTCCTGGTAATTATTTTGGCATAGGGGTGCCTTGAAAAAATTATGGTGGCCCTAAAGGTTCCTTGAACTGAGAAAGTTTGGGATCCACTGACTTAGATTATAATTTGATTAGGTAGCAGTATTTACATGGGGATCTCACCGAAGACACAATGGGGAGTGGGGGCTGCGTATAGTAACATATTTTGCAGGCTAGTGCTCTTCAGCTCGAACTTTTCAGATGCTTTGTGGCAATGCATTGGAAAACAGGAAGACAATGGATATTGAATCAAGAGATTAGTAACAAATTCTCCTTCAAACAGATATGTTCACAGGATGAGTCACTAGATATTTAAGGTGGAGTTAATGTGGGATTAACTCTTTTTAAATTTTTAGTTGACTCAGTCTGGCTTTCTAAGAGAATATTAATCGTTTGCCTGGTGAGTGGGTTATCCTCATGCAAATCACACTTGTTTGTGCTAATATCCGCATGATGGCCATGCAGTTGTGTTGTATAATATTAGAAGAGAGTTTTGAATTACTCTGCTTAGGAAGCATAACAAAATGGATCTCGTGGCGTTTAAATAAAGGGTTTCCAATCCTACTCAATATCATTGTTGTTCTGTGTATCGTAGTGACCGAAAGAGGTCTCCCTTTTACTGGCAAGTTAGATGTACTTTTGCCAACTGCCGATAAATGTATAGACCGTTGACAACTACGTCAACTAGTAGCTCTCTCCAGTGGACACCCTGGCTTGACTTATTGATGTAGTAATTTTGGGCAGACTAGGTGACATAGGTACTTAACCAATCAATTGTAGTTATGCTTTTTTTTTTTTTTTTATAAAATGTTTCCTTTGTCTTCAGGTGGATTTTGGCACAGCAGCCTGATTGACAAGAACCTCATTGATTTCTTCATCCCCTTCCTCCCGCTGGAGTTGACGCACGTGAAGCATTGCGTCATGGCGGAACTAAGACAGCGTGGGCTTGGGGAGAATGAAGAGCTGGCATTGCGGGTGGCTGAAGATATGGTTTATTTTCCTAAAGACAGTAGAATGTTCTCTGACAAAGGCTGTAAAACTGTGTCTGCTAAACTGAACCTTCACCTCTAGATGCCCGTGTGTCCGTGCCACCAGTATAGCAATAACAGAGCTACGGAATCGGCAGACATGTGCCCTCCCCTTTATACCGATGTCTCTTATTCTTCCTGAGTGTGTTTTGGGATCGTCTCTGTTCACAGTGAATGGCTGTTACATTTTTATCTTTAGATCTCAGGGATACACCAGCGTAGCCTCAAGTCTTGCTTTTTCCTGAGATCAGTATTGAGAAGCAAAAACCATTCTGTGCCCTTCTCGTAGGTCAGGTGTCTCCTTTATCATGTGACGTGTTCTGCCTCCTGGCCTGTAAGTTAGAGTTGTATATGAATTTATATTCCCGCATAGGAGTCTTCTGGATAGGCTGTATACGTTAACACAATAGAAAACCACTATTTTATTTGTAAGTGTCTCTAGTTGTTGACATGAGACGCGGTTTGTGGACCCGGAGGTTGTTTTACCAGCCGCCTGCTCCAATCTAACACTGGTATAAGAGTAGATAAGAGGTTTCGCCCTGTCTTAAATTTTATTTCCTCTTTTGCTATTTTTTTTTTTTTCCTACCAATGATTAAATATATATTTTTAACAGTATAAAATATCCATTATGAGTACTTAATTTGATGTGATCATTTTGCTGATTTATAATTCTTAGTTTTATATATTCATGATAAAAATTCAAGCTTGGGAGTTTTTTAAATAATTCTGTAGTAAAGGGCATTTCCACCTCCAGATGACTTTAATTTATTGGTTAGTACATGTTGCTCCTGCAGCTTTTACTAGTTACATTGATTCATCTTTCTGACTCCCCTTCTGTGCTTATTTTTATATTCGGGAAAGTGATTTAGTTCCGTGCCAACAAATGTAAACAGGGGTGTCTGATGAGCTAAATATAAATATATTTCTGAAAACCAGAAGGAAGTGAGGAAAAATGTATTTAAAGGAAAACTTGGACATGTAAAAGCCAATAATTGAGTATCATGTGTATGTGGAAAAAACACCTTAGTTAGGTGTAGATTGTGAGCAGGGAGCCTGCGTTTCTGGAAGTCTAGTTAGTGATGTAGGAATAGAACACGGACTGTAGGCAATGATGGGAAGATGTGGGTTATGATTGGAAGGTTTGGGTTACTAATTAATACAAGGCACCTTTCCCAGTAGAATGAAACGGATACCACATCACTTATATGCAGAAAATCAGTATCTTAGGGCTATTTAAAATGATGGGATTTGCCTTCCGGAACTATTGGGGTCCTATATGGGTTACGCATTGCTGTACGGGTCTACTTTCCATGTTCTTATGTCTGTCCTACGGCACATTCTGCACTTTGATTTGTGAAGCTTGCCAAAATGTCATGGAGTGTTTGTATATTTTTGTACTTTTTAATGATATAAAAAAAATCTTATCAATCCCATGCAAATGTTATGTCTTCATTGATGTGCGAGCAAATGTGTGTGTGTCTCTGTGTGTTTTTGGTTTTTAATTTTTTTTTATTTTTTTTTATTGTATGAGTACAGCAGCTATTTTATACTTAATTTTCTTTCTTTTTTTGTGGGCTGCAGACTAGACCTGGGTACACAGCACTGAATGCAAAGAGTGCACTCCAGCTTCTATTTACTAAAGTGAGGTGTCGCCAAACCAAGTTTGCAAATCGCATGAATCCAAGATCTCAAACTGCATTTGTGGTTTGGAAACCTTGCTGGGATGCAAACTGCCCCGTTTATCAAGCAGTGATTTGCCAAACTAACTTCTCTGTCTTGCTCTTTCTCTCTTGCTCGCTCTTGGCCAAGCAGAGACATGTGCCATCATTTGTGTTATGGAACAGTGGAATTTGGTTAGATTTATGTAAATATTATTGGTTATATATTATAGAATAACATATAGATATACAGTTTACTGCTTTATACTTCTTCTACTTGTGGATTTATCTCCTACTTCATGGTGTTCTTCCGTGCATGGTTCCTCTTCTTTTAGAAAATGTTATTTTGTCAGCTGCTTTCTGAAATTTTGTCAATCTTTTCTGGTAATTTGCCTGTTCTGCTAATTGTCTGACCACTTCCAGGCCTCTGCAGATGCTGAATCTGTGACTGCTACAAAGTATATTAATCATGAAGTCTGTATATAATCTGTGTATATTAGGTATGCTTAGGAGTCGGAATTTGAGTTGCATGTGGACTCTGCCCTAACCTCCACACCTTCATATATAGATCTCAAATAAATGCTGCACAAACTCTGCCTTTCTGAACGCACGCTCTGCATATTCATTCTCTTTAATCCCCATAGATCTCCATCTTCCATATCACACCGCCAAGTGCCTGCATGGGCAGCACAGTGGCTTAGTGGTTAGCACTTCTGCCTCACAGCGCTGGGGTCATGAGTTCAATTCCCGACCATGACCTTATCTGTGAGGCGTTTGTATGTTCTCCCTGTGTTTGTGTGGGATTCCTCCAGGTGCTCCGGTTTCCTCCCACACCCAAAAACATACTGGTAGGTTAATTGGCTGCTATCAAATTGACCCTTGTCTGTCTGTCAGGGAATTTAGACTGTAAGCTCCAATGGGGCAGGGACTGATGAGAGTTCTCTGTACAGCGCTGCGGAATTTGTGGCGCTATATAAATAAATGATGTTGCATGTTGTCCAATTAGCTTCTGTTTATCTCATACCCCCAGCACACTTTCCCACATCTTATTTCTCCCTCTGCATATTACATTGAAAGTTGTTATTGCATGTGTGTTTTTATTTTTAATATTATTTTTATTTTTATAAAAGTCCTTTATCTAAATGAAGTATAACAAGAGAGCCTGGCTGGATTGTACCCAGTGAGCGGGTCAATCCCGACACAGAGCACGTTGCAAGGAACTTTATTTATACAAACCACATCTGCTTTCTCCATACAGTTTAGTAAATTCCCCCCTAGTCCTGGGGCTCTTCATTCTCAATGGTCCTAAAATCTGCAAGTTTTGTATCCAATTCAAATCACTACATTTAAATAAACGAATTGCCCAACCATCTAGGACCAATCTCAGTTCCTCTTAAACATTCATTCTTATGGGTAGATTCATCCATACTTACCTGCCCTTCCACACTTCAGATAGGTATTCCAGATCAGCAGGAGAGCAGGTATTGTTCGTGGTTCCTGCCCATTTGTTATGGGACAATTAAGAGGTTAGCAGGTATGGATATTTCAAGCCTTCTAAAAAAGAAAAGTGGAAGTGTTGCCCATAGCAACCAATCCCTCTGGCTCTCATTTTCTTCACAGTACTAGATAAATGATAGCTAAAATAATATATATAGCCTTATATTGTGTATGTTCCCCTCGTGCTGCCAAAACAGCTCTGACCCTTCGTGGCATGGACTCCACAAGCGGTGGCGGACTGGGTCTAAAAATATTGGTTGCCAGGAAGCAAAGTGGGCCCACCCACAACTATAAGGGTATCTTTAATTTTTATAAGAAATAAATACAATTTTAAAAAAAACATAAGTAGAAAAAGGGGACAATTAAAATGTTAGCAACATAAATATATTTTTTTTAGTAATTACAGAGTACAGATATTGTACATATTACTAGCAGTATACAGTAGATACTAAATGATTTTTTTTTTAAATATATTTTATTTTAAATAAATGGATATTTTTAAATAGTTGGCTTGTACTGAACATTTTACACTTTAATATGTAGTCCAATAGCATATTTCATGCAATCCATTATATTAAGAGCAATTGTTTGAATTCATTAGATTGTGCAAATCTGTCAATTATTGAACCTGCATCCAATTCATCTAACAATTCCTTTTCAATGGATAGTAACATGTATGATTCCAAGTTCTCCTCACAGTGAATTTCTTAGTCTTGTCCTTATGATCTTTAGGTTTGAAAATGTCCTCTCACATTGGACTTGAGTAACTGATAGTGTGCAGATGACTTTATAAAGTTAATAAAGGTCATCATATGACTTGTCACGAAGTCTGTTGACTGCCAGAATGTTAAGTACACACGATGGGCAAGTGCTACAAATTTTACACTTGTTGCAACTGGAATCTATATTCTCACCATCATTAAACAATGGCTTTAATGCATTCAAAATAAAAGAAAACATTTCCAATATTACTTGATCTTTGCTGATTTGTGGAGACCACTTAATAATACCTTCCAATGCTTCATCTTCAAGGCCCTTCTCTGCAATAGTTTTAAACTTTGCTGGGTCCAAGCAGGATAAATCTTTATACAACTTTTTGTGGTTTACAAAGCGTTAATCTAGTGCCTGGACAATGAGGTCCATTATTAGGTTAAACACCTTTACTCGAAAATCAACTAGAGAATCTGAGGAATTTCCTTCATCATCTAATACCGCTTTCATACTGCCGCCCCGGCAATATCCCGGGTTTTTCAAGCCGGGTTTTTGCCGGGGCTCGGAGCGTCCCAGCTCAGAAACACCATTCATACTGCACCTCGGACCCGGGAATTTCCTGGGTTGACCCCATTCATACTGCACAAGTCTGTGCCCTGGCAATTTGTGGGAGTCATCACCAGAGCAGTTTTCATTGGCTGAAAAATGGTGATGTCATTGAAAGGTGACTGGTTTAATAGTGACTAGTGAAATAAAAGCAATTTTCTCCAACAAACTCAACAAACTCCGATTCTGCTTCAGCTTGATCTGCACTACACCATCCACCATTTCTCCTAAACTCCTTCTCGAATCTTCCACGGGCTCCCACCGATGACATCATCCTCCAGAGACAGGCAGACCGCCAATCAGCTTGTTGAAAAACCCACTCATAGTGCAGGCAACCCGGGTCTGACCCTGGAATAACCCCTCGATAAATCCCGAGTTGAAGACCCGGGTTTTTAGACCCGGGATTTTTGACTTGTACCATTCACACTGCACCAAGACCCGGGTCGTTTGAGCTCGCCCCGGGATTTTGGTGCAGTATGAATTAAGGATGAGCGCACTCGGATTCCTGGAATCCGAGCCCCCCCGAACATTGCGGATCCGAGCACTGTCCGGGTATTCCCGCCGATTCCGAAACTTAAAACGAAGCTCTGAGTCATAATCCCGCTGTCGGATCTCGCGATACTCGGAACCTTTAAATTCCCTGCTTGCCGCCGCCATCTTCACTCGGGCATTGATCAGGGAAGAGGGAGGGTGTGTTAGCTGGTCCTCTGTCCTGCTATTTCTCGTGCTGTGCTGTGTCCTTGCTGAGTCCAGTGGTGCATCAGTCCAGTGCTGTGTCCTTGCTGAGTCCAGTGGTGCATCAGTCCAGTGCTGTGTCCTTGCTGAGTCCAGTGGTGCATCAGTCCAGTGCTGTGTCCTTGCTGAGTCCAGTGGTGCATCAGTCCAGTGCTGTGTCCTTGCTGAGTCCAGTGGTGCATCAGTCCAGTGCTGTGTCCTTGCTGAGTCCAGTGGTGCATCAGTCCAGTGCTGTGTCCTTGCTGAGTCCAGTGGTGCATCAGTCCAGTGCTGTGTCCTTGCTGAGTCCAGCGGTGCTTTTGTCCTGTGCTTTGTTGTGGTAAGTCCATACAAATTTTCTAATTATTAAAATCTCTTAAAAATTACAAAAAAAAAACCTATTTTAAACATTATACAAAATTAATAAGAAAAAATTATTTAAGCAGTTCTGAAGAATAGGCACTGCAATCTATATTACATTTAATACGTTCAATTTTTAAGCAGTGCAAGAGAATAGGTACTACAATCTATATTACATTTACTACGTTTATTCTTTAAGCAGTTCCAGAGAGTAGGTACTGCAATCTATATTACATTTAATACGTTCAATTTTTAAGCAGTGCCAACAGCTCCACCTTCATATTCTTCCACACCTGTGGCTGCGAGGAAAAAACTCAGTTTTCCTAAAAGACCCGCTAGCGGGGATGCAGACTACATCTGGTCCGGACTGAAGGACCTGCCAACCATTGCAGACATGTCTACTGTCGCTGCATTGGATGCTGTCACAATAGAAAAAATGGTGGAGGATTATTTTTCTGACACCATCCAAATAGACATGTCAGACAGTCCATATTGTTACTGGCAGGAAAAAAAGGCAGTTTGGAAGCCCCTGTACAAACTGGCTCTATTTTACCTGAGTTGTCCCCCCTCCAGTGTGTACTCGGAAAGAGTTTTTAGTGCAGCGGGGAACCTGGTCAGTGAGCGGCGAAGGAGGTTGCTTCCGCAGAACGTTGAAAAAATGATGTTCATAAAAATGAATTATCAATTCCTCAATCAAGTACAGCACTGCCCTCCAGATAGTACAGAGGGACCTGTGGTTGTGGAGTCCAGCGGGGACGAATTGATAATGTGTGAGGATGAGAAAGTACACACTGAAGGGGGAGAGGAATCAGAGGATGAGGACGACATCTTGCCTCAGTAGAGCCTGTTTAGTTTGTACAGGGAGAGATGAATAGCTTTTTTTGGTGTGGAGACCCAAACAAACCAATCATTTCAGCCACAGTTGTTTGGTAGGCCCTGTCGCTGAAATGATTGGTTTGTTAAAGTGTGCATGTCCTATTTCAACTACATCAGGGTGGGTGGGAGGGCCCAAGGACAATTCCATCTTGCAACTCTTTTTTTTGGCATTGTGACCGATCAACAGTCGTTTGCCATGAGCACAAAGTAAAACAAAATTAAAACAAATTAAACCAAAAGTATAATATAACTTATAAACACTACACTTGAAAGCTTGAGCCTTTAAATGAAAAAGTCACTCTTCATTGCACGAAGATTTGCAACAGGGACAGTTTTTTTGTTCACAAAGTCAACAAATAACACTTCGACCCTGTCTGTCTTTTACATCCTTGATGGGATCTCAATGATGAATGCTCTGTACCATGGTTGGAGGAGGTATTGTGGCCCCGATACCGAATTGGGTACCGGGCCCACTCCACTACGCAGTCCAGAAAGCTACCTCTGTGCAACATTTTGGACTAAAAACAATATTGTGAGGTGTTCAGAATAGACTGGAAATTGGTGGAAATTATTGTTATTGAATGTTATTGAGGTTAATAATAGCATAGGAGTGCTTTTTATGCTTTTTTTAAAAATATAAATCAGAACCCGAAATCAGAACCCAAAACACTAAAAGTGCCTGGTGCACACCCTTAGTATGAATGGGATATAAGGCTCATCTGCCAGTCTTTTCTTCTTCCTCTGCCTCTTAACTGACAATGTTGTTTCCAAAGTTTGTTCTTCATCCGTATTCAGCCGTGAAGGTTTGTCATTAAATTTATTTAAAGTCCAACGCCTTTCTGTGAACGTTATTAAATGTTCTTGTCTGTTTGTTCAACTTTATTGTAGCTGAATCTACAAAACTCCATGCAGTAAAATACTGTGCTAGAGCAGACTGTTGTTAGTGATCACACCCACAAAGAGAGAAGACCGGAAAACAATGTTATACTTGTTGGATACATTAACCAGATATTATGGGACGCCTGCAGAAATACAATCAGACATTGGCACTCATTTCACTGGGAAACTTTCTGGGTAAGGTATGGGCCTTCTATAGGTGCTATAGTGCCCTGTGCAAACTTTCAAAATCCACCCCCCTCCCCCCACAGCTACCAGCACTTTATTAGAGAGAGAATAGTTATATATGGTACATCTGACCATACAAACAAGGATGTTTATGATCTATTATCATTAATTAGTGCATACAATAGAGAAATAATCAGGGGAGAAAACTGAACCAATGATGTAAAATGAAGATTTCAATCCAATGTGATATGTAGATCCCCCCAACCCCCACGTCCATTCTATTGACCAGTCTGCACTTATGTAGAAACAGATCTAGGTAAGGCTGTGTAAACCCATGAAATCAAGTCCATAGTAATGCTTCCTTAAAGCAGATGTCCACCCATAGATGCCACTGATGTCATAACTGCTGTATGATGGCATTAGGCTTTATGACATGTCAGGGCTTATAATGTGTGATAGCCACTGAGAAGTCAGTACACTGTACAGACTACAAGCAGTATGTCACAAGAGATAATGTCGCGTAACTCAGGAAAAATAACCATTAAGCCACCACTTGGACAGTAAGTATCTCCGAAAGGTGAGGGGTCTTCATATTTCCACTACAGCCAAGTTTTGGGGTGGGATCCTGTTCTCTGAGTAACTAGACATCTCTACAGGTTGGTCAGTGTGGAGCACATCTCATGATTAATCCAAGTTGTTATTCAGTATGGTGGTAATATCTCCACTCACAAGAACTCTCCCCCGTTGATTTTTGGAATATATGGCAATTTATTTTGAAATGCTTGGGGGAGGGTGGACGGGGGGCTTGGGATTAAACTTACAGTATTGTCACTGGATAGTTCTGCAGCCCACTCCCCAAGGTGTCTAATCAATGCACTGCTGCATGAACAGAGACAATAGTGCAACTGTGATCACCGCTGTCACTGATAGAGGGTGTGAGCTGCCATGCTAAGACCGTTACTTCTGGAGGAGCATGACCGGAGCCTGACAAATGAGGAGTGCTTACATTTTTTGGGCTGAATATTTTCCCAAGTGGTTTGGGGATATTAAACATTGATTTAAACAACGATGGTATGAGTAAACATAAGTGAAGTGGTGGCACAAGGACTGTGCCCTAGGACCCATGATCATTTTAGCCTACATAAATGGATGGAAATGTCATAATTTTGGATAATTTATGATTTTGCTTCTAAGGAGCAGTGAGTTTTGTGGTATCCAAGGACAAACTGACAAAGATATCATTAATAAAACTGTTGGTGGGGATTCTGCAATACACAATCAATGTAGAAGATATAATGGAACTGAATATGGCCTTTTTCTTGCATATCAAAGGCCAATATTGACAGGCCGAAACGAAATCCGAATCAAGATCAAGGAAAAGAGAAAAAAAATGGAAATTGGACCAATCAGAGCAGTCCCTCTTACATGTAAGCCTTTTTTCATTATTATTAATCATATAGATTTTTTTTTTTACAGCAGTAGTTTTTATTAGAATTTTAGTGGTAGTTAAGGGTAGAAGGGGTACAGAAAAAAAGGAGGGGAGGGAGGGTACAGAATATATGCAAAATATACCCAACAACATAGTATTCAACAAAGTACTAACTAGTCAGAGGGTCGGATGTTAGTGTGACAAGGAGGTCCTGCCTGGGAACCAGAGATTAATCGTATATTTTCTACTGCTTAATCTTAGTAAAACAGTGGTATAGATAATTAAAAAATGCATACAAATCTCTAAATGTTGCACCTTATCGGTATCAGCATTATTTTATTATTTAGGGTAGGTTGCTTGGAAATATCAGTAAATCTAATGTATATTTTATTTGATAGAACACAGGGTCCTCTCTTCCTCATATATAACTGTTATTGTGATTGTTTTGATTAACTTTTAACTTTGTACTTGTAGAATACTACTAGTATTTGCTCTCCATTTCTATGTTATTGTTTTTTTGGGTTTGTTTGCCTTCTGATACCCCCTCTGCCACTGAGGCTTTTCTCACCCCTGTGCTGAGCCTTTTTTGGCACTTTTTGGACTGGTCACGTTCCAACATCAATATCATTCATTTCTTTATGCACAAATTATACCTTTTTTTTGGTATTTTTTAAAATTCAGTTTACTTATATATACTATCGCAGGATTTTTTTTCATTGAAATTGAAAGACAGGGAACTGAAACAAATGTGTGTAGAATTATTTTCAATACACTACCAAGAAATACTTTGCAGTTCTTATCACCAGACAAAAATTACTAATTTTTAGATGGGACTCCCCTCTTGCAAACAAAGGTGCCTGAGTCTCTAGGTGGCAGGATGGGATATTGAGCCCTATTGTTGCTCTCTCCCCATATCCCCTGGCTCTACAGTATTCTCCTGTAGGCAGTGGGTGAGGAGGTGGGGCTTAATGACATCATCACTCATCACGCCCCCTCCCTGCCCACCACCAATAGGAAAGAGCTGTGGGGGCCCCTCTTCTTCTTCATGGGCCTCCACAGCCCCCTCCTCTTCTTTATGGGCCTCCACCGCCCCCTCCTCTTCTTTATGGGCCTCCACCGACCCCTCCTCTTCTTCATGGGCCTCCACCGGCCCCTCCTCTTCTTCATGGGCCTCCACCGGCCCCTCCTTCTTCTTGAGCATCCACCTGCTCTTCCTCCTCCTTTTCATGGGCCTGTGATGCTTTGTGCCTCTATGTGTTGTTGTCCTGTGAAATACACAAAGAAAATAGTTATGTTTTCATATTTTTCCGT
The DNA here is from genome assembly GCF_038048845.1 of Mixophyes fleayi. NCBI lineage: Eukaryota > Metazoa > Chordata > Amphibia > Anura > Limnodynastidae > Mixophyes > Mixophyes fleayi. The sequence continues at coordinate 114,376,862 of NC_134410.1, read as the reverse complement.
AATTACTAACTACACAGTTTTTGTTTTGTTTGTTTGGTTTTGGAACATTTGATTGAAGGCATTGAAATCAATATAGAGAACTGTGACTTAAACGGGGGCATAATCTTTGTAAACACAGGACTTAACAATATTCCTGCACCATAATAATAAAAATAACCCCAAACTGTGGCACAAAAATACGCCTGTTAACACCTAAATACAAAGCTTTAAAATAAGTCCAGGACATACTCTTAATAGCTGATCTTATGATTCTCCATAAGAAGAGAATAGAAAATGATGGATAATAGCGTCACGTCTTACTGAAAGTGATCATAAACTAAGTTTATTGTAGTCATTTACAAGCAATGTTTTCAGCATCTAGGCCTATGATGTTACATATTTGTGTTTAAAAAGTTCACTTATAGTACTAGTAAGAAGACACTTGTAATAATTCTCTACATTTGTTGTAATTATAATTTTAATGCAAATATTGTGGTAACCTTTTGGCAAGCTAAATTGATTAACTACCTGAAATATAAATTACTATGGCAACGGAACTTAATTGTTTCTTTCACTTTTTATTCTTAGTTGCAACAGACGCCACAAACGTTGAACTAACGAACAATCCAATGGGTGCGGAGCTGGCAGGGACGCCGTCCTCCTCCCCTTCTGCTGGACCGGCACATTTCCCATCGGTGCAACTCCTGGAGGCTGTGCAGATAAAAACAACAAATGCCGAAATCCTCTGGGACATTAGTTTAAGCCTCCGGGAGATAAAGGGACAGCAGGAGCGGTTGGTAACAGCTCTAGAGGGGGTTGGCCAATCCCTGGCAGCAATTCTGGCTCATCTGGTGCCAGCAGCCCCAGGGCCTTGCCCCGCATCTGTCCCCGGGAGCCTGAGACTGGGGGAGCAGAGGAATCGACACCTGCCTCTGCTCCGGCAGCCCCCAGTGCTCGGGTGACTGGGAGACAGGTGCAGTGAGACAATATTACCAATGGCCCTGGGGTAAAAGATATTTTTTAAAACGTTTTATTTTATTCTATTAAAAATAGCCTACGCTTAAGGCATTTTTGGCCTTTGTCAATTATTAATATCTATTAAACACATTAAATAAAAGTATATGTGGATAGATGCTGCAGTGAGGCTTTAGTGTGTGTATTGTTGAACTCAAACTTCTGTTTAATACTAGCCAACAACGGGCATGGGGCTCAGAATTATAAAGGGCCTATTGTGAGAAGTTTCATCCCACCGGAGGTGTGTTCAGCGGTGTGGCCAGCTGTGTGTGGGCGTGGCCAGCACCATGGAGGGCGTAGCTTACAGGTCCCTCCAACCGGAAAGCAAAGAAAATAATCCGCACAGGGTCAGGACATCCTCATCCCTATATTCTTTTGCATTGTTAGTATAGGTGAGGGGGTGGTCTTCCCTCTAGCAAATATGGAAGAAAGAAAAAAGATGTGGACACAAGAAGACGCTCCTATCCTAAAATTATAAAATACCTGGTTTTAAACATTTATTATTTATAGTCTTAAAAACATTATATTGTTATTCCCCTAGCATATGATTAAACCTTGGTCCATAGTGGTGAAATATTAAAACATAGAGAGAAGTAAGTGATTAGAAAGAAAATTGTGTATATAAAACTGATCGACCCCTAGGTGGAGCACTGATATTGTGACAAAATTTGTTGCATTTATTAGTATGTATCCCTATCGTTTGCTTGCCACTTGTATAAGAGAAGTGTGTCCAGCAGTTAAAATCATGCGGGTGAGTGACTTGCCAAAGAACCTGTTATCTGTGGATTCCTGGAGTTTTCAGCCAATGGGAGCAGGAAGGGGTTGGGACTTATACACAGTTATAAGTCAGTGCACAGAGGATATAGTTCTTCCTGCTTCCGGATTCCTCCCGCCCTCCCTGCAATTTCTTGGGTAGCTTTGAGTTGTAGTTGGTTAGAGTAGGAGAGCAGTGCAGTCGGTAACTGTGCATATGGTGCTTGGGTGATCTTGTCATAGGTCACTACCCCTCTGTGGTTATGGTGTCATACCATGGTTGGTCCGTATGTTAGGAGGACCATTGGGCCAGTTTTGTATGGTTTATACTGGCGGAGTTTATAGGGGGCGTTGTCTTGCCGTTGGACTTGATCTTAGCACCGGCCAATAGATAAGGTATGATCCTGGGTTATTGGTACTGTTGAAGTGGTATAATTGGATGAACGAAAGTATATTGGTGTAATATTGGTTTGCCGTGCGTATTGCGAAGCGTACGCCACGTGTTACGTGGCGTGGTGCATTCGCACGGTAAAATACGCGCGCACACACTCGCATTACAACAGTTAGTTATTTATATAATTTCATATTGGTTCTGTTACACTGTAACTCAGGAGCAGATAGTATTCGGTTTATTATTAGTCTATATATATATATATATATATATATATATATATATATATAGTGATTATATGTACATTGTAGTGTTATTAAAGGTTTAGGTAATAGGAAAGGTGTCATGCCTGATATCATATTGAAGCCCTAATCTTCAGCAGCTGTCCGGTGCAGTCGGCGAAGAGATCGCACATTGCATACTTTAGTTATTGATATTAGAGAGTAAACCTTTGTATGATACTGGCTATGAAAAGGAGCAGACCCCCTGGAGAGAAGACCCCCACCTTTGGATTCCTTAGATTGAATCAACCTATTACCTGTCTGGCCTGGACCCACCCAACGTCTGGACCTATAGAAACAATCTACGTCATCTCTTTTGTTCACAATGAAACACTGACTGTATATATATTAGTTGCATCTCACTGGGGCCTCAGTCAACTCTGACACAATATTCTATACAGAATATTGTCCATCGGGTCCGGTGGGTGCGCAGCGTGCGCAAGCGATTGCATTTGGTATGTACTTATCTTTTGGTATTGGCTGTGCTGTACTGTACTTTATCATAATATGATAATGTATTGAATTGTTGACTATTTACTTCTGCTAAAATAAATTACTTTGTGCTTTGGACACACATTCAATTGATTGGGCAATGATTATTTTAAAACGATAGAATTACTTTAATAATATGGGGGCTCGTGAGTTAGGAATTACGTTACCGGCAGGTATGCAACGCTTACGATATTCGGTTCCTCAACAAAGGGTGGATGGACGGACGCGTCGTATAAAGCAGGAAAGAACGTAATACGTCTAATACCTGTGGTTCACTGTGTGTTGCGAAACCGAATGTCCGTTGTTGCATAGACTGAAGGAACGCTAATTAGAATCTAGGGACAAGAAAGAAAAAATGTTTCTTTTTATTGTCGTTTTATGTTTTAAAAGTGTATTGCATTGCTGTGCGTATGTGTAGTTCCTGCTGTGCGTACGCGAACTTCCGGTAGATTTGCCACGTGGTTGAACAATAGTTTTGATAGTTGTTATATGCATACTGTAAGCACTTGGTAAAGTCTCTGAAAAGATCGTGCCATTGTTTGGGAAAGTTATTTTCTGTACAGAAAACAAAGGTTATGTGTGTGTATGTGAATGAATATATAAAGGCAAAAATATACTGGTAACTATAGGCAACTATAGGTTTTTACACGTGTGCCTAATACTAATCACGATGTTCACAGATAACTAGTATCTCTGAGCAGTGCGGTTGGACCGCATGGCAGGGCCTTGATTAAGTAGTGGGAGGGCAGTGTGGAACTGTTGAAAATTGATAGCGCTTTAGTTCAGGTGTGTCTGACGGGGCATGTTAAAAAAAAGGTGACCTGACAACAAAGGTTCTGTTCTAGGGCTGAGCAGGATATAAAGAAACCTTTGTGTGAGTGGTGTTCTGTTCTAACAAAGAGTAGGTGATAAAGAGACACCACAGAGTATACTTGGCAGGTATACTCAAAGCGAAAATAACAGGGTTTCGCGGCATTCCCAAATATTAATCGCAAAGCTTACCGATAGTATCCGTAGGCGGTACGATTGGACCGCATGGTTGATTTAGTGCAGCCGTGATTGCGACTTGGGAGATGTGGGAGGAAATACGCTGCAACCACTGATATTCTTGATTGATATCGGGTGCTGACAGTGGTAAAGTACTCAAACTAGGAAGGGCATTGATATCTTTAAGGGGACGTGCCTGTTGAAAACGTCCAGGAATAAAAAAAAAAATCTCTAGTAAATTCTGTTTCAAAAGAGAACAGGTAAAAGTCTTTTTGTGTAGCGTTGAGAAATAGGTTGTTTTCACAATGGATATGAAGCAAATGCTAGAGATAGTTCATGTTGTGCTGCCTAATGAATGGCCGGTTGGTTCGGCAAAATATGTTATGTATAATAAATACGGTGCGTATGCTACGTCATATTGCGACAAATGGATCAAGATGACCCGGGAGTGTGTGAAACCTTTCCCAAACATAGGTACTCTTGACTCAGAGGTGTTAAATAATGTTAGAGATAAAGTGCGGTTGATTAAATCAACAAAAATGAGAATTGAACATGATGACTGTTTAAAATTGTGGCAAATGGAAGGTAAAACGTGGCAGAGCAGCGAACGCACAGCGGAAGTGAGTGTAAGGAAAAACACGTGTTCAGCGGAAGTAAGCGTACCGGAAACAAGCATTCCGGAAGTGTGCGTTGCAAAGCGTGGCGAACTGAGCGCAAACACGCCCCCGATAAATTCGGTTGGGGCGGGAAGTACAGCCAATACCAAAAATGTAAAAATGGTAACTAGTAACTTGTATGGTGTTTTAAGTAATGTTAAAAGTAATGTTTCAGGACAAAGAAGAGGAACGGTCCCACCAGCAGGGGCAGCTGCTGAAAGTGGTGAGAATAATGAAAAGGTTAACACAGGGGGAGACATTCATTGTACTGCAACAGCAAGTCCAGCAACTAGGTCAGAACAGAGTGATTTAGTAGGCTTATATCCTATCCGCAGAACAGCAGTTCCCAATGGGAAAGCGGACAGAGATGGTGTAGTTCCCATGAAACAGGTAGCAGTGTATTCTCCATGGACTAAGACGGAACTATTTACAATTATGTCTGATTTCCCTGATCCTAGAAAAGATTTGGCCAAGTGTCAGAAATTTATTAGACATTTAGGTAATGCACATGAACCTACTAATAAAGATTGGCGAGTGCTGTTTAGAGCTTGTCTTCCTCTCGATACTGATATACAGAAGTTCATTGAGGGTTGTAGCTTGGAGAAGGATAAACCCTTAACTGAGGATAACAATCAGCATAATATTAGACGTATAATCAAAGAGTTGGCCGTATATTTTCCAGTGACTGTGGAATGGGGCAAAATATACAACATCAAACAAAAAGGTAATGAGAATACAACTGATTATTTTTCAAGGGCGCTAGCGGGCATTATTAAGTACACAGGAATATGGGATATAATGGTAAATCCACATTACAGGGAGGTAACTGTTGCAGTACTAATGGCCGGCCTCCGGGAGGATCTAAGGACTTGGATACAAACCTCTTTTCCTAATTGGAGAGGTCTCACGGTAACTGATATTAGAGAGCATGCTATAGAACATGATAAAAATATATGTAAAAAGGAAAAAGCACAGAGTGATAGGTTAATGATGTTGAGTGTCCAGGCATTAGAAAAACTACATCCACAACCTCAGAATTATAAAAACCACTATAAGGGACGAAAGAAACAGAAATCTTTGAAGTGTTTTAACTGTCTTAAAAAGGGACATTTGAGGAAAGATTGCAAAGAAAATATTAGAGCCAAGGCTAAGAAAATGGGACACGAAGAAAAGAGACTTAGCCCACCTAAGGGGGAATCACATAGACACCCACAGAGATGGCGCACACAAGTCTCGGAGACTTCTCAACAGTTTCCTGTGCACCTCATAGCAGCCAATGCCCTGGGGGAGAAATATAGCCGACTCTAGAGTTAATCTGTAGTGAGCTTTAAGGTGCAAAATGTAGAAAGAAACTTATTTTTTTAAAAGTAATCTTTGTTGATTTTGTTTGTTCGTTTTATGCTGTCACATGTTTTTTTTTCCTAAATCACTAGCCAACGGCAAAGAATAGAAATGTTTGTTTTGTTTGCTGTTTTAAGATAACTATCTTGTTTTTCTTTTCACAGATAAAGGGGACACAAAAGAAGTATAGACAAGTGTTTAAAAGGGGTGAGATAGAGAAATAGAAGAATTACTCTTGAAAGACTAATTAACAATAGACAATTGGAACACTCTTTTGTTTTAGGCTGCAGTGACTCATGATAATTTGTTTGGCTGAGAATCATTATCCAACAATGAAGTATGTACATACTTTGCTCCAAAATATCGTTTTATGTATTTCAGAGAAAATATGAGTCACTAAGAGTACATTTTTACATTTCTCTATTATAAGTTAGAAAAGTCCGTTGAAAAGGTATGTAGTCAATGAGATACCGAGTTCTTAATGAACAAATGACAGACGACACTGGATTGCACTGTTAAGAACCCCTAGTCAAGTATGGGGAGGGGTCATAGTTAGCAAATAGCTAAGGGGAACAGTGGAATGAATACAGCCATTTCCCCATAGAGTCAGAGTCCAATCCAGCTGTCATTTTGTTGTAAAAAAATCTCCCTTTCTACATGTATGTTTGTATTCAAACCTTTGTATTCCCATCATTCATTGCTTTCCTATTTCTCATTCTTTACACAAACGCTAGTCTCTCCCTCTCTCTCTCTCTCTCTCTCTCTCTCCCTCCCGCTCCCTCCCTCTCTCTCTCTCCCTCTCTCTCTCTCTCTCTACCTCTCTCTCTCTCTACCTCTCTCTCTCTCTCTCTCTCTTTCCCTCTCTCTCTCTCTCTCTCTGCTCTGGTAGAGATAAAATCAGACACAGTCTCAACAATGGGGCTAAAACATATTTTTATGATTTTACATAAGACAAATTCAGAGATACACACACTAGATTGACATAAGTTACAGAAACAGTCAGGGGTTTTGTTTTCATGTGTATAGAAACTGCTGATTTTTAAGCAGAAAGGTTCTGTTGTGGAAATACGATTCATGTTTTATAGATTGCATATCTGTTTTGTTTTTTTGTTTTTTTTGTTGTTTTGGTTCGTGCCTCCTGTACAAAAATGTGCCTTTTTATGGATGCACAAAGGGTGGAGACAGGAGATTGCAGACAGGAGATTGCTAGAGGATAGGCATACAGATATGCATCTCTGTGTAGAACATTGGAGTAGGATTTTTACCACAAGATACGACATAATGTGAAACCCTAGAAAATGTAGAATTTTCATGTTTTATAATTTTCACTGTTAGACAGGCATGTACTGGATACTGTTATATTTGAAGAAAGTGTTATAGAAAGAGACCTCTTTGCCTTTCCCACTTAGTCAAGTAGCTGAATATGAGGTACTGAGAATGACATGTGAGTTGGCAGAGGGAAAATCGACTGATATACATTGGTCTTTAGCATTTTTCTAGTCTAGAGGGCGATGTTGAGGTGACTGAGAAATCGTTTTATAGCAATACCAGCACATGATTAGGACACTACATAGAGGACTTTATACAGTGACACAGTTACCAACTGAAGTAGCTGCTAGTAAGGTCCACACTTACACGCACAACCATACAGGGCTGTCACACCAGGGAGAACATAGCTGTCAAATAGACAACAGGGTTTTATGTGACAGCTAACAAATCTATGTTTTGTTTTGTTTTTCGTTGTATTGTTTTAGTTTTAAAAAGGTGAACACACACACACATGCACGCATACACATATTGGTTAATATAGGAAGATTTGTGTTACCCGAGGGATAAACTGTCTGGAAGGTGAAGAGATGTGGTGAGGAGTCTGGTGGACTCTGGAGAGATGGACAAGGTAGACCAATAGAGCCATCCCATATCCCTCCTGCTGATGGGTTTTCCTCCAGGTAAAACAAATACACGTCATCCAATTACCACCATGCAGGATCCTCAAGTATACACAGGTGTACCAATGAAAAATGTCTGGGTAGAGGTGTATTGAAATGTGTCTAATGTATTACTGTATCATACTCAAAGCTTTTGTTATTCAATGTGATAGTCCTAGAGTTATAATAGATGATAGGGTATTCATGTTATTGATAATAGATGTATAATGTATGAGTAGTGGTAACAAATCACATACTTTCAGTTAGCCATAAAGTAGTGGTACTCGGTAGAATGAATTGAATAGAATAAGAGTTGGAACTTGATTGAAGTGCCACTAGTCCTTTCCCGCTACCAAGAGATCACCCCTGGGCAGACTCCTAACCTGTCAGTTTTTGAAATGTTCTTGACCCCTCGTGAGATGAGATTGTAACTGGGAGGCTAGGTTAGACCCTGAGAGAAGGTAAATAGCGAGACAGTAATCAAGAACGTCCGAAACACTGTTTCCTGAAAGGTCACACTAACTGTCAGGATGTTGGATCGGGAGAGTAAGTTGTGGAGCAGAAATTTCTTAAGCTTAGGTTATTTACCAGACAGGTACCAGGTGTAGGCTACCAGCCTCACGGCTTTAAGGTTAGCAGAGACACACTGGTGCCCATACCACCCACTGCAGAGGGGCCAACACTCAGAGAAGGGTCCAAGGGCACTCATGAGTCTGTACTGGAAGGCCTCGAATGCAGTTAGTAGCACCTGAGCCAAAGGCTAAGACTGTTGTCCAGCATGAAGTTGCAGTTTTTCCTCTTTTGTGTTCTCTCATTTCACTCTCTTCTCAGGACGGTTAATTCTTTTGATTATTGGCAGGTGACAGAGACTGGTTCGGGTAGTGATAAGGAGGTATTGGGGAGGAAGAAGTTAGTAGCATAATCAGTCCGGCCAATTACTCTATTCAATTTAGGGGTAAAGGAAAATTTGGAAACCTTGGAGCTTGGAGAAAGTGCGAGGGGCTATTGTCTGAGTAGCATTACGTCCATAAGTACGGCGACCCCATAGTTAAAAAAGAGACACACCCAGCGATGCCAGTCCAGTAATATTCGGACTTGAGCAGGCATCCTTGAGAATGATTATCATTCTTGGGAGGGTAAGGTTTTAGACCAAACAAAGTGCTGGGCGTGCTCACACGTGCCTCAGTGATTATATCAAGTAGGATTAGTTCTCTTTCCACTAAATATTCTTGAGGTACCCGAACTATAGGCGGGAGGTCACTAAGGGAAAAAGTAGGACACCTAGGTCCCTTAGTCTGAAGTCTCCCAATGCTTTGCAAGCCAATCACTGTTAAATCTGAGTATTGAGAGACTGGGAAGAACGAACAGACAATAGCCCGCCCACAAGGGTTGATGAAAAGAACTGGTGACTTTATTAGATGTGTGTATATTAACGCAAGCTGAAGGAGATTGCATATGACATTATTGATAGACATAGGATGATGCTATTGATGAACATGAAGTGTTTAAATGTATTCTGAGCTTGAAGACATGCGTTGGACAGAAGAACCTGTTAAACTTGAAGAACTGTAGTAGAGAATTCTGTATAGCTGATACACGTTCTACTGTACCGTGTACCTTTCCAAATAATGTATTAAGTGTTTTATTGCACCCTTGAAGGGCATACAAAAGGTTATCTCCAAGCTCCAGAAGTGTACGGTTTATAGTAGAAGAAGAAGTCGTTTAGAGGATTAAGACTCTCTCTTATGATAACTTGTTTAGATCTACAAACAGCGTGGACATACACCAAGGGGGATTTGTATTACATAACAATGAAACATGGTACTGAGATCCTGCTTATAACATCTTTAAGGTGATAGTTTATTGTACTATCAAAGGGTGGACTGTTGAAGTGGTATAATTGGATGAACGAAAGTATATTGGTGTAATATTGGTTTGCCGTGCGTATTGCGAAGCGTACGCCACGTGTTACGCGGCGTGGTGCATTCGCACGGTAAAATACGCGCGCACACACTCGCATTACAACAGTTAGTTATTTATATAATTTCATATTGGTTCTGTTACACTGTAACTCAGGAGCAGATAGTATTTGGTTTATTATTAGTCTATATATATATATAGAGAGAGATATATATATATATATAGAGATATATATATATATGTTGATTATATGTACATTGTAGTGTTATTAAAGGTTTAGGTAATAGGAAAGGTGTCATGCCTGATATCATATTGAAGCCCTAATCATCAGCAGCTGTCCGGTGCAGTCGGCGAAGAGATCGCACATTGCATACTTTAGTTATTGATATTAGAGAGTAAACCTTTGTATGATACTGGCTATGAAAAGGAGCAGACCCCCTGGAGAGAAGACCCCCACCTTTGGATTCCTTAGATTGAATCAACCTATTACCTGTCTGGCCTGGACCCACCCAACGTCTGGACCTATAGAAACAATCTACGTCATCTCTATTGTTCACAATGAAACACTGACTGTATATATATTAGTTGCATCTCACTGGGGCCTCAGTCAACTCTGACACAATATTCTATACAGAATATTGTCCATCGGGTCCGGTGGGTGCGCAGCGTGCGCAAGCGATTGCATTTGGTATGTACTTATCTTTTGGTATTGGCTGTGCTGTACTGTACTTTATCATAATATAATAATGTATTGAATTGTTGACTATTTACTTCTGCTAAAATAAATTACTTTGTGCTTTGGACACACATTAAATTGATTGGGCAATGATTATTTTAAAACGATAGAATTACTTTAATAGTACTATGGTCTGACCTTTCCACCTTAATTGGTTTTGCGTTCCAGACTGCCCTACTCTCGTCCGCCTTACAGTCCTATTAGTTTAAATATTAACAAATACCGTCATTCATTCCAACTTTAATTTGGTGTCCGTGTTTTTATTTGGTTTGGTAAAGGTTATGTCACAGGTGTGTTATTTGGGGAAAGCTTGCCCGCTATGCATTTTATAACTCTGATAGAATTCGTGAACACTTATATTGTCTTAATAAAATTTTCAACTCTGTGTGTTTTGGTGTCACTCTTTAAAATGTTCAGTGCTAATACCTTTTATCCTTGCACTTACACCTTAATGATTAAACACTCAATACCTTCTTATCTAAAATAACGACACGGACACCAGATATAGTTTGGCAAAAAAGGAGCGTATTTAATTTGTGGAAGAATTTTATTTTAAAACTCTGAATGGCGACAAGAGCGAAGCAGTCAGCTAACGACTAAACTTTAAACCAATACAGCATAAGGTAAAACAATACCGCTGTCCCAAGACTTTACGGATCCCAAGTCTTTACGATTGGTCGGTACTAAACTTGGCGTCATCGTGACTGCCCCCTTCTGGACTCAGATTGTCGCATACAACCGGATATCCTCCGCCCCAGAGGCCAAGAGTCAGGTTACTGCAAAAGGGGCAGTGACGTGCGGCCAATTAAACGTTAGTACCTTCGATTAGTCGCTGACTGCATTGCTCTCCTACCCACTGAGCCTTGTCTTAAGACAAGGACTTAAATTTAGTATAACCAGCTTATGCCGGGCGGGAGGGAGGTATCTGACATCCAGGACAAAGAGAGAGTGTAATGTGCGTATCATCGCTAACCAATAACGATTGTCGAACCTCGATTTGTGTTTCCAACGCACAAAGATTTATTCGCAATAAGTGGAAAAAATATGCTCAAGCGATGTAATAGTAAATACAGCTGTTACTTAACGCAGGCGCTCTGGATCCAGTGCAGTCATTCAATCCTGAAGTCTGGGGACAAGAAGTCTGCCCTCTGGATCACAAGCTGCTGCTTATATACACAATCAAGTACAGTAATACAATGAAGATGGTATGGCTTGCATCTATTGGTCCGGGTCTCAGGAATGTCCAAGGGGTCGTCAATCATTGGCTGGTTCATCCTAAGGAATCCAAAGGAGGGGGTCATCTCTGCAGGGGGTATGCTCTGCTCTTCCCGCCAGAATTCCTTAGTCTTAAGTAGTTCATAATTCCCTATCATTCATAACTTGCGTATGCACTCTGCGATTCCCTCGCAGAGCGCACCAAACAGTAGGATATGTAACAAGGTTCATTATGATACCACTCATGATGTTATTCCTTTAACCCGTTCTGTGTATTTCCCTAATATGCATGTAACTCTGATATAACATATAAATACTACTATATTTCGACATAACTGACTATGTGTTGCAACTACCAATAATGTGTACTATTTTATAAGTATGCGTGTTTGTGCGAATGTATGGTAAAAGACCAATTACTGTTGCTGCCACGTGTAGTGGATGCGTACGCCCTTTCACGCCGTAGCGTGCCCTTGTACGTCAAAGCGTACCGTACGCATCTTTTCAGACAAAGACAACCAAGTTTGCTAGACTTTAATTGAAATGACTTTATCCAATTTGCTGACTTCGACAGTTCCACCCTTTGATAGTGTAATAAACTATCACCCAATCACCGTTTCAAGTTCAGGATTATACAATACTTCTTCACAGACCATGATCTCGGTATCTGGTACCACCCTTTCCGTCTCTTTCTTAGTGTTACTCCCATGAGACCGTTTTCCACACTTCAACACAGTAGGAACACATTTGACAACTAAACCAATTGCTAAGATGACACCCAGTATAAGGAGAAGGAGCTTACCTACACTAGCAACCATTTCCTGTACCCACTCCCCCAGACCGGAGAACCATTTTGCTGGGTTCAACCATGAGAACCAACCCGCCACCTTTTCCCCGACCTCATATAACGAAGAATTATGGCTCTTTCGAAATTCCCATTTCAGCTGCAAAATTTCATCCCTCTTCCGGTCTATAACCTCTTTAGGGTCTTCCGTATTATTAGTAATGTACGTGCAACATTTGACACCGAACTGGGTGGCCAGTGTCACACAGTACCCTCCAGTAATAGAGGTGGGATAATTTAGTACCAGTCTATGTTGCACCAACTCCTTCTTGTACGCTTGTAGCTCCCTTCCAGTATACCTGAAAGTGTCATCATACATCTCGGTGATATTATCTATTAATTTAGCTAGGTCTTGGATATACTTAAAGTTTAATGTTCCCCGAGCGGTCCTGGTGAGATCTAGAGCAACCATAACTTGGAAACCAGCAGTTTCACTAATCAATTTTGTAGCTATGGGTTCCTCACCAGGAATCATATTTCTCTTGCCACGGTGTTCGTACTGTGTGTGTATGTATGGTGGTGATGTAGTCTTGTGAATATCTACCATTTCTTCATGAGTAATAGTCATGATTTCAGGAACCAGTTTAGCTAAGAAACACAAGCCCTTGGAACTCGGAGTCACCCAGGAATAAGCTTTCCTCCCACAAACAAAATACACATCATCAGGGAGAACATAAGGAACAGTATGCCCATGAATTATATCACACAGAGTTTTGGTAAAACTACCCATGCCTAGTGTCTCCATCTGCTCTAGACACGTGTCGGCATTAATGATATTTTCACATTTATCTGTAGAGACTTTTCCAATAGATACCTTCTCATGTTTGGTTATACGCCCTAACTTGTGACTTCCATCAGCATTCCTGCCTAGTAGTGACCTTGTGGGTCTCTCTCTAAAATGAGTGTGGCGAGCCATTGTCTGATCTGATAGGTCAGCCTCCCAATTCTCCAGGCGCTTTGCATGAGATATGTTTAGGCACAGCAACGATCTGCCCATGGAGTATTGTCGAAGCGTCAGACTAGGGGACCTAGTGTTATTGTACCTCCCTTCTATGGGCCTCCCACCCCTTAATTCGAGTACTTCGGATATGTTTAGCGGGAATGGCACTAGTCCTATGTTATGCTGCCCTTGAGGCACGTGAGAGCACACCCAACACTCAGTTTGGTTTAGCACCTTACCCACCAGGGAGTGATAATCCTCCAATGGATGCCCGCCTATATTCAGAGTACTGGGGGACTGGCATCGTTGGATGCATCTCTCGTCAACTAGGGAGTTGCAGAACTTGCAGATACAATACTCATCAGACAATAGCCCCTCACACTGCCTCCGAGTTCCTGAGCTAGCAGACCTTTTCATAACCCCTGGACCAAGTTTGATAATGGGCTGCTCAGGATATCCTATTAACTTTTCTTCGGCCTCCATTTCATCCGTATCACTCCCAGAACTCTCCTCCATCCTCCATTCTCCTTCACAAAAATAGAATGTCCTAGAAAAAGTAAAAACAAGGAAAATCCTGGAACAAAAGAAAAACAAAAACCGCCACTCCATCGCTGGAAAGATAGTTCTGAGGCAACGTCTCTGGTTCAGGTGTCTTAACTGCAGGCTTTAGGTCTCCCGGAACAGGCTCACAAGTGACAGCTCTATGTCGTCGGTCTGAGTCTTGTCTTGCACTTTCTCCGGATTATGGACTCTCCTGCAGTGGGTGGAATGGACCGAAGTGTCTCTCTCTGCAACCTTCAGTGATGTAGTACTGGTCAGCAGCACTTGGTACGGGCCTTCCCAACGGTCTGTTAAACAACCTGAACGTAAGAAATTGCGGATCATAACATAGTCTCCAGGTTCAACATCATGACAGTTCGTTTCTGGCATACCAGGTGACAGCATTTTTAGTTTTTGTTGTTGTTGTTTCAGCTGTCTACTCATTCTTATAAGATATTGTACAGTCACTTCATTATTACACTTTAAGTCGTCCTGTGGACTCACGATCAAATGAGGTTGTCGTCCGAACAGTATCTCAAAGGGGGACAGATTAAGAGGAGGTCTAGGAGTGGTTCGAATGCTGTGGAGGACCAACGGCAAAGCCTCAGGCCATGCCAACCCAGTTTCAGCCATTATCTTACCTAGTTTGTTCTTGATAGTACCGTTTACTCTCTCCACCTTACCACTGGCTTGTGGTCGGTAAGGGGTGTGAAGTCTGCTACTGATTCCCATGAGTTTACACATATTTTGGAAGACATCACCAGTAAAATGGGTACCCCTATCACTTTCAATGATTCTAGGGATACCGAACCTACACACAAAGTCTTGTACAATTTTCTTTGCAGTGAACACAGCAGTATTAGTGGCTGCCGGATATGCTTCTACCCAACCGGAAAACACATCAATACACACTAACACATACTTCAGATTCCTGCACGGTGGTAGTTGGATATAGTCAATTTGTATTACCTGAAAAGGTCCGTCTGTAGGAGGGATGTGGGATGGCTCAGTTGGAATAGTTTTCCCAACATTTTTCCTCAAACAAGTAAGACATGACATTGCTTTCTTACCAGCTTGAGAGGAAAATCCGGGAGCACACCAGTATGCTCTCACCAGTTTGCACATACCTTCTTTACCCAGGTGAGTCAGGCCGTGTGCTGCTTCAGCCAGGCTTGGATAGTATGTTCGGGGAGCTACAGGCTTACCTTGTCCATCCCTCCAGAGTCCTGAGGACTCTTGACCACATCCCTTCGCCTTCCAGACCGCCTTCTCCTGCAGGGAACACAAATCTTGCATTTCAATTAATTTCTGCGTGTCTAATGTCTGAAAAACCATCATAGTCTCGGTCGATACAGTCATAGGTTGCCCTGCTGCCCATTTAGCAGCTTCGTCTGCCCTGTCGTTGCCCAATGACACTGGGTCTTCTTCAAAGGTATGGGCTTTGCACTTTATGACGGCTACTGTTCTGGGTAACTGTATCGCTGTCAGAAGTCCTTTTATGTGTTGTGAGTGTGCCACTGGTGTACCTGCTGCTGTCGTAAAGTTTCTAAGACGCCAAAGGGCCCCAAAATCATGCACTACCCCGAAGGCGTACCTAGAGTCAGTATATATGTTGGCTGATTTACCCTCTGCCAATTCACACGCTCTCCTTAGTGCTACTAGTTCCGCCACCTGGGCTGAGTGAGGTGGACCAAGGGGTTCAGCTTCTACCACATCCTGATCGTCTACAACAGCGTAACCAGTACATAGCTCTCCTGTCTCTGTCTGTCTATGGCAACTTCCGTCTGTATAAAACGTAAAATCTACATTTTCTAAGGGGGTGTCACGTATGTCGGGCCTTGCAGTAAAGGTCTGATTCAGGTGTTCCATACAGTCATGCGTGTCAGTATTCTTGCCTAACTCATCATCAACCAGGGTCTCCTCACCTCCCACCCTTTGTGTCTCTTGAGACACATACGGAAGGTATGTAGCTGGATTTAGGGTGCTACATCGTTTGATGGTGATGTTTGAGGGTGCCATCAGGGCTAGTTCCCACTTTGTGAATCTAGCTGAAGAAACATGTCTGGTTTGGGCTGAATTTAACAGAGCTGATACAGCATGGGGTGTATAGATGGTTGAATTATGTCCTAATACTACATCCTCGCTCTTACTTACTAGAAGGGCCGTTGCTGCTACACTTCTGAGACATGTTGGGAGTGACCTTGCCACATTGTCTAATTGTGCACTGTAGTATGCTACCGGTCTGCTAGCGTCACCATGTTTCTGTGTGAGGACACCTGCTGCACAGCCATCAGCTTCTGTACAAAATAGCTCAAAAGGCTTTTCATAATCAGGTATTCCCAATGCAGGTGCTTTTGTCAGACTATCTTTAAGATTAAAGAACGCTTGCTCCGACTCTTCTGTGTGTACGACACGTTCTGGTTTTGAGGAAGAGACTAGCTCCTGCAATGGTAATGCCAGAATAGAAAAACCTGGGATCCAGGACCTACAGTATCCACACATCCCCAAGAAAGTACGAATCTGCTTCTGGCTCTGCGGCAGGGTCATGTGTTGTATGGCCTCAATTCTGTCGGTTGTCAGGTGTCTTAGCCCCTTAGTGAGGCAGTGTCCTAAGTATTTGACCTTAGTCTGACATGGCTGTAATTTATCCTTTGCCACCTTGTGCCCTGTTTGTGAAAGATGAAGCAACAACAATTTAGTATCATGTAAACATGACATAAAAGAATCAGAGCACAACAACAAATCGTCCACATATTGAATTAGAACCGACCCATTGTGGGGTTGAAAGGATTGCAAACAGTCATGTAAGGCTTGGGAGAAAATACTGGGGCTGTCAATGAACCCCTGGGGTAGTCTGGTCCATGTGTATTGCACTCCCCTGTAGGAGAATGCAAAAAGGTATTGGCAGTCAGGGTGAAGAGGGACTGAAAAGAAAGCAGAACATAGATCAATGACAGTAAAATGACTGGCAGACGGTGGAATCTGCATGAGGATGACAGCTGGATTCGGCACTACGGGGAATTGGCTCTCAACAACTTTGTTAATTCCCCTTAAGTCCTGGACTAATCTATAGCCCCTCCCCCCACTCTTCTTCACAGGGAAAATGGGACTATTTGCTGTACTGGCTGTACGAATTAAAATCCCTTGTTGTAACAGCCTCTCAATAACAGGATATACCCCTAGTTCCACCTCCGGTTTTAATGGATACTGTGGGATTTTTGGGGCTATCCTACCACTTTTTAGATTGACCATGACAGGGGCTACGTTTGCCATCAGTCCAGTGTCCTGTCCATCTCTGGTCCATAGGGAACCTGGTATTTCCAGCAACATCCCCTTTACTTGAGATGGACTTTGTTCTATAACAGGAGAGTGTAACATTAACCTTGGAGGGGTGTCCAATATGTCCTGTACCTCATGTGCAACCTTCTCGGGTATATCTAGGAACACACCATCTGAAGTACAGTATATGACACATCCCATTTTACATAACAAGTCTCTCCCTAGCAAGTTAGTAGGAGCCGCTGCAGCCAAGAGAAACGAATGCTTAGTATGCAGAGGCACGATAGTAACTTCGGCGGGTTTAGTTAGAGGATAATGTAACACTTTTCCCGTCACCCCCATAGCTGGAATAGTTTTGCTGGTCACCTGTAGATTGAAAGGAGAGGTTATCACAGATCGGGCCGCCCCTGTATCTACAAGAAAAGTTTGTTTCCTGCCAGCTATGTCAACTATCATTGTTGGTTCTTCACTCTGACTCTCAGTTAACCTCACTGGCTGTAGACTACAGGTATGACCTGACCCCTAGCGCTGACTAGTGATTTCCCGCGCAGCATTTGCTGCCGTAATATGCGCGGGTAGATGTGAGTCTTCTAGTCTATGTGAATCCTTTCTTGGAGGATATCTATGTGACCCACCCTTATGTGTATTGAGTCTTTCTTTATTACAATCTCTAACGTAATGTCCTTCCTCGTTACAGTTGAAACACCTGATCACTTTAGGTTTCCTGTTATATGGGTTGTATGCTGGTGGTCGTGTATGCACCCCTTCTAGAGCCTGTATACTTACCGTCATTAACCTATCACTTTTCTCTTCCCTTTTTTTAAAAAGGTTCTTGTCATGCTCCACAGCAGACTCCCTAAGGGAGTCTACCGTGACGCCTCTCCAATTAGGTAATGTGGTTTGTACTCTCGTCTTTAAATTTTCCCTAAGGCCATCCATCAGTACCCCTACAGCTACCTCTCTGTGATGTGGGTCCTCACTTATGTTGGATATCCCAGTAAATCGTGCAATCGCTGTTATAGCTCTAGCAAAGTAATCTGAGGCAGTTTCACTATCTTTTTGTTTGATGGTGAAAATCTTACTCCAATTTACTACTACTGGAAAACAGATGGCTAAGTGTTTGACAATTTGTTCTATATTCCGTTGGTTAATCTCATCAGTCAGGGTGTCATCTTCCTCCAACAAACAATCTCCAATAAATTTTTGTATGTTAGTATTGGGAGGAAGACACGCCCTCAACACTACCCGCCAATCCTTACTGGTTGGTTCATGAGCATTCCCTAAGTCTTTAACAAATTTTTGACATTTAGCTAACTCTTTTCTAGGATCTGGGAATTCAGTCATAATGGAACGTAATTCTGATCTAGTCCAGGGACAATGCATTGTAACATTTCTTAAAGGAACTACACCATCCTTATCCGGTTTCCCATTGGGAACTGATATTGTGCGGACCGGGAACACACCCTCTGGTACACTAACTTCAGGGGACGCTACAGGATTTACAGGCCCTAGATTTAGAACACTTTCACTCCTAGTGATCACGCTACTCTCACCTATCTCAGCCATTTTCTCATACTTGCGCTGAGCCTCTAGTACATTAACAGCATGGGCAATGGCCGAAATCACAGTGGGTTCATCTTCGTTTTCAGATACACTTGATTGAAACTGATTTAAAACAGGGTACAACTTAGTAATTTTTCTATTTTCAGTTTTAACAACGGCTGTACTTACCCCTCCCGCCACATAAGGTGGCGGGGGCGCGCTTGCGCTGAGTTCGCCACGCTTCTCAATGGTTACATCCGCCTTGCGCGCGCTTTTCGCCACGCCTATTTCCGGTTTGTATTCGCTGCTCTGCCACGTGTTACCTTCCATTTGCCACAATTTTAAACAATCATTATGTCTATTTCTCTTTTTCGTTGACTTGATCAACCATATTTTATCTTTTACAGTATTCAGTACCTCTGCATTAAAACTCCCTATTGTTGGGAAAGGCCTATCACAAGCTTTGGTCATCCCGACCCACGTGTCACAATACACAGTTGCATATGCACCATACTTCTTACACATGAGAAACCTCGCTGAACCAATAGGGCCTTCCTTAGGCAGTACACTGACCATCTCTAGCGTATGCTTAGCACCCATGTTGAACAATATACCTTCTACCCGGAACACAGACACACCGCAATGCTCTGTTCCTTCCGGCCAAATGTGAAATACAGACACACCGCAATGCTCTGTTCTTTCCACCTAATAATTTCAACTCTGTTGCTATACTCACCGCTAGAGATCTATAATCCTCGGTGAACGTATTTCCTTTAGCCGCGTTCACTCGCTTTTCTCGCCCCTGGCGAGGATCCCTAATACAGAAATATCACTGTGGGCCCCAAGGGTTATCAGCTCCTCGATACCCTGGCTAAACCACAAAATCTGCTGAGTTTATTATCGCTGGGAGCGCAAAGTCGATACAATCAACCTGCCTTTCCAGTATAATTCCTCCTAGCTGCTTCACCAATTCGCACTAACGGTGCGACCGGATCGCACTGCCTACCAATACTAATTATTAGCAAACCTTGCGATCTATTGGTAGCGCTTTGCGAAAACCCAGTTTTCGCATTCGGTATACCTGCCCTGTATACCGTCCTTCAGTTGGGCAATCCGCCTCGTCAGACAGCAACTGAGCACCTCAACAATAAAACAGTGTATCTACGTTACAACATCACACACTATACACCTTTTCTGCGCAGAAAATCAAAAGTTCCCAACAATAGTAATAATGTCTCAGAGGCTTTCACAAGTAATTATACTATGCATGTATAATAACTATCAACACGATTGTTTAACCACGTGGCAAGTTTACCGGAAGTTCGCGTACGCACAGCAGGAAGTACACATACGCTAAACAATGCAATACAGTTAAAACGCACAATGACAGAAAAAAGAAACAGTTTTCTCTTTTGTCCCTAGGTTCTAGTTAGCGTGCCCTAGATAATGCAAAACGGACATTCGGTTTCGCAACACAGAGTAAAATTCAGGTTTTGAACACCATGCGTTCTTACCCGTTTATGACGCGTCTCCACCCTTTGTTGAGGAACCGAAATCCGTTGGTCTTGCGTATCATCGGCAACGAAACCTCCAAAGCTCACGAGCCCCCAAATTGTAATGTGCGTATCATCGCTAACCAATAACGATTGTCGAACCTCGATTTGTGTTTCCAACGCACAAAGATTTATTCGCAATAAGTGGAAAAAATATGCTCAAGCGATGTAATAGTAAATACAGCTGTTACTTAACGCAGGCGCTCTGGATCCAGTGCAGTCATTCAATCCTGAAGTCTGGGGACAAGAAGTCTGCCCTCTGGATCACAAGCTGCTGCTTATATACACAATCAAGTACAGTAATACAATGAAGATGGTATGGCTTGCATCTATTGGTCCGGGTCTCAGGAATGTCCAAGGGGTCGTCAATCATTGGCTGGTTCATCCTAAGGAATCCAAAGGAGGGGGTCATCTCTGCAGGGGGTATGCTCTGCTCTTCCCGCCAGAATTCCTTAGTCTTAAGTAGTTCATAATTCCCTATCATTCATAACTTGCGTATGCACTCTGCGATTCCCTCGCAGAGCGCACCAAACAGTAGGATATGTAACAAGGTTCATTATGATACCACTCATGATGTTATTCCTTTAACCCGTTCTGTGTATTTCCCTAATATGCATGTAACTCTGATATAACATATAAATACTACTATATTTCGACATAACTGACTATGTGTTGCAACTACCAATAATGTGTACTATTTTATAAGTATGCGTGTTTGTGCGAATGTATGGTAAAAGACCAATTACTGTTGCTGCCACGTGTAGTGGATGCGTACGCCCTTTCACGCCGTAGCGTGCCCTTGTATGTCAAAGCGTACCGTACGCATCTTTTCAGACAAAGACAACCAAGTTTGCTAGACTTTAATTGAAATGACTTTATCCAATTTGCTGACTTCGACAAGAGCCAGCCCCCAGCTCCCAGGTAATTTATGCCCTCCTGGAAAACCACTCCCCCAGGAGTGATAGGCTGGCTGCCACCAATTGTTTAACCCCTTAATGTCCGTGCTGATGAAATATAGCACAAAATTTTAATTGCCCTCAGCTTAGGGCTTCACTTAAACTAATACACATACACTCATAATATTTTCACATATTCCAGGTATCTCCCAACCCGAGCCAAAATGAATTGACTGTCAGTAGTTACACTTAATTAAAAAGGATTCCTTAAATATCCACCCCAGAATGCTTGCAAAGTATATTCAAGAGATGTATCATTACTTCAACCCTTCTATATTATATCTTACTGAGACCAATATAGTTCCCAAAGGATACTGTACTTGCAGTCCAATAAATATCTAATGTTATTCTTTGCTGATGTTAAACAGATAGCTGAAAGCACTTGAGATACTACTTTTCACATAAATGTGGATACATGCCATATTAAATGACACAGACTCCTGTTACGGTAAGCTCAAACATTAACTAGTTATCCCAAGGTGTATCAAGCCCGCGTCTAAGTCTCTGTGTAAAATATATTGTAGATACATCATCAGCTGGCCATATGATATTTGGCCCAATACGGAACTAAATTTGGAATCTAAAAATTATCTACTGAATATCGATGTAAATTTTAGCAAGCGATTATCAGGGAGCCCTTCTTTTTCTGTATGAGCAATGGCACAAAGCAATGTCATTGGAGAGTGACAAGAACACTGCAACCGTTCCTGTTTACGTTTGAGCAATGACGCTGAGCAATGGCACTGACACTGGAGACTGCCAAGAACACTGCCACCCCTCCTGTTTCTGTGTGAGCTATGGCACTGAGGAGACTGGAGACTGATAAGAACACTGCCACCGCTCCTGTTTCTGTTTGAGCAATGGCACTGACACTGGAGACTGCCAAGAACACTGCCACCCCTCCTGTTTCTGTGTGAGCTATGGCACTGAGGAGACTGGAGACTGATAAGAACACTGCTACCACTCCTGTTTCTGTTTGAGCAATGGCACTGACACTGGAGACTGCCAAGATCACTGCCAGTCCTCCTGTTTCTGTGTGAGCTATGGCACAGAGCAATGTCACTGGAGAGTGACCCGAACACTGCCACCCCTCCTGTTTCTGTTTGAGCAATGATGCTGACCAATTGCACTGGAGACTGCCAAGAACGATCCTAACCCTTCTCTGTCTGGGAAATGGCGCCGGATCTCCATGGAGGGTGGTACTTGTGGACAAGCGGAACTGGGCAAACTAAAGATTATATGACTGTGACAGCCCACTGGGTTGGTGATTCGCCTTCACCAGCAGGAACAGCAGCAGCATGTACCCAGGTACGCCACATTTTTCAGAGGCAGGCTACTCTGTATCCCCACCTTCACCAAGACATTCAGCTGACAATCTGTTACAAAAACTAAGGGATGTCATTGCAACATGGCTTATCCCGTTTGTACTCTCCTCAGGATATGTCATTTCTGATAACACCACCAATATTGTGAGAGCATTACAGCTGGGTGAATTCCATCAAATTCCCTGTTTTGCTCACACAATAAACTTGGTGGTGCAGAGCTTTTTAAAGAAATGACAGGAACGTGCAGGAGATGTTGTCTGTGGCCCGTAAAATATCTGGACATTTCCGTCATTCGGCAACAGCATGCAGGAGATTGCAGCAGCTACAAGAACAATTCAATTTGCCCTGCCAGCAACTGAAGCAAGATGTGGTGACAAGCTGGAATACCACCCTGTATATGCTTCTGAGCATGGAGGAACAACAAAAAGCCATCCACGCTTACTCCACAAACCATGACATTGGGAAAGGAGGGGGATGTATTTTACTCAAGTGCAGTGGAGAATACTTTCCATGTTGTGAAAGGTGTTGACACCATTCAAAGTAGTAGGCTCCAAAAACTAGTAGGTTAATTGGCTGCTATCAAAATTGACCCTAGCCTGTCTGTCTGTCTGTCTGTCTGTGTGAGTGTGTGTTTATATTAAGGAATTTAGACTTTAAGCTCCAATGGGGCAGGGACTGATGAGAGTGAGTTCTCTGTACAGCGCTGCGGAATTAGTGGCGCTATATAAATGATGATGATGATGATGATGAAGTAGTCACCTGTGAAGTGAGTTCAGACACTGCTAGCTTGAGCCAAGTGATTCCATTAATTAGACTTTTGGAAAAGCAGCTTGAAAAACTGAAGGAGGAGATGAAACAAAGCAAGTATGCTAAGTATGTCGGACTTGTAGATCAAGTACTTTATTCTAGAGATGTTCACTGACGCCCATGTTCTGGCTTTGGTTTTGGATCTGGATTAACTTCGTGTTTTGGTTTTGATTTTGGCATAACCGCTTTCATGTGTTTTGGTTTTGGATCTGTATTTTTAGAAAAATAGCTAAAATATATGCTAAAATCACATTTTGCTCGTTTTTTGTTCCTACATTATTATTAACCTAAATAACACTAATTTCAAGTCCTTTGCAGTCAATTTTGACCACCTCACAGGTCACAATATTATTTTCATACACTTTCAAACAAAGACTGCAGCAGTTCTTGCCAGTGATAAGAAGAAGGCCATTGTTACGCCTGGGCATAAGACCCAAAAATCCACCTCTTATGTGTGGAATTATTTTTACCCAAATTCTGAAAACAGTTGACTAGCCATTTGTAGCATTGTAAAGCCACAGTCAATAGAGGTAGGGACCTTAACCATCTAGGATCCTCATCCATGTTGTGCCATTTGAAGCGAGTTAATGGAAAGCTCTTGGGAAAATCAGAAACTTGTGCTAAAAAAATAACAAGCAGTCCAGCATCAGCTACCTCCCTTCTCTCATCTAGATCCCATCACCTTGGAGGGTGTTGTTTGAACTGACCTATGGACTGCATTACACTGGACCTTCCTGAAGCCTGAACCTATGGAAACTTGCCAAGTCATCTGTATTGTATTTACTGTAACACCAAATGTATATATATTGCTCCCTGGAATCAGCTAGTCAGTCACTCTGACCACAGTCTTCAGGACTGGAGGACTGTCTAGCTGGACCCAGCAGAGCGCAGCCTATGTATTGGCTGTACTTATTTATTGAACTGTTATACTTTTGCTTTTGCTAAATGAATTGCTTGTGCTTTGGAATCACATAAATTGCATAGGCAATAATTATTGGAAAACGATGAAATTATGTTAACACAGGACTCCTCAGAAGAATCCTTGACCATTAGGCCCACTGCTGCTGCTCCTGCTGCAGGGGGTGGATCTTCAACCCAAAAGCAGACCAAGAAGAAGACTACTAGTAGTTTACAACAATTGACTGTTAAACAATCCTTAGCAAGTATGAAAGCTGTCACCCAGTCGCAAAGCGGATCACAGACGCCATGGCAACTATGCTAGTATTAGATCTGCGTCCAATATCCACTATTAATGCAGCTGGTTTAAGACAGTTAATTGAGGTCTTGGGTCCCTGTTACCAAATTTCATCACTACACCATTTTACTAGAAAAGCAATTCCTCACCTGTACCAGGAGGTTACAAAAAAGAAAATAATAGTGATACAAAATGCCATTCTACCCACTGTACACTTACGTTAACCACTTTACCCTTTAAAGTAAACTGCAGCCTGAACATAGTACAAAATAACTCAAATAAATTCTTGATTTGCACCAACATCAAATTCAATAATATATCAATTTACATATAGAGCATATTATGAAGTCTCATATATGATAGTTGGCGCTATAGGACACTACTGTATGTATTGTACACAAAACTGCATCAATAAACATAATGAACACAATGCTGGAGAGAAACAATCATTTTTGTTTCACTATATAGATTTAGATGTCTAATTATTAGAGATGGTCACTGACCCCCGTGTTTTGGTTTTGGATTCGGTTTTGGATCTGGATTACCGTCGTGTTTTGGTTTTGGTTTTGCAAAACCGCCATTGCGTGTTTTGGTTTTGGTTTTGTTTGGTTTTGTTTTGCAATTTGTTATAAAAATTACATTTATTGGTGCTAAAATAACATAATTTAGGTATTATTTTGTAGCTACATTATTATTAACCTCAGTAACACTAATTTCCAGTAATTTTTTATTCAATTTTGAACACCTCCTATGTCACAATATGATTTTCATACACTTGAAAAGAAAAATTGTTGCAGTTCTTGCCAGTGATAACAAAAAGGCCATTGTTACGCCTGGGCATAAGACCAGAAATCCACCTCTTAAGTGTGGAATTATTTTTACACGAATCCTGGGAAGAGTTGTCTATCCATTTGTAGCATTTTGAAAGCCACACTCAGTACAGCTAGGGACCTTAACCATCTGGGATCCTCATCCATGTTTCGTCATTTTTCAGCGAGTTATTGGAAAACTGTTGGGAAAATCAGAAACTTCGGTTAAAAAAAAAAATAACAACAAGCATTCCAGCATAATCTACCTTCCTTCTCTCATCTACATCCCAGCACCTGCAATCTTCCTCTCCAACAATTGGCAGTTAAACAATCCTCTGCAAGAGGAAGCAAGAATGAAACCTGTCATCCAGTCGCAAAGCGGATCACAGACGCCCTGGGTACTATGCTAGTGTTAGATCTGCGTCCAATGTCCACTATTAATACAGTTGGTTTAAGACATTTAATTGAGGTGTTATGCCCTGTTAGCAGATGTCATCACTATACCATTTTACTAGAAAAGCTAACTCTCTCCTGTACCGGAAAGTTCCTAAAAATGTCATTATTGGGTGACAAAATGGTATTCTACCCACTGTACACTTAACCACAGATATGTGTACAAGCGTAACTGGGCAAATAAAAGATTATATGACTGTGAAAGCCCACTGGGTTGGTCATTCGCCTTCCCCAGCATGGACAGCAGCAGCATGTACCCAGGTACATCACATTTTTGAGAAGTAGGCTATTCTGTGTATCAGCAGCTTCACTAAGAGGCATACAGCTGACAAACTGTTCCAAAAACTAAGGGATGTCATTGAAAGATGGCTAATCCTGCTTGGAGTCTCCTGAGGATATGTCATTTCTGATTACGACCCCAATATTGGTCCAGCATTACAGCGGGGTTGAATTCCATCACATTTCCTGTTTTGCACACACTATCAACTTGGTGTTACAGAACTTTTGAAAAATGACATGCAGGAGATGCTGTTTGTGTCCATAAACATTTAGGGTCAATTTCTGGTTTCTGCAACAGCATGTAGGATAATGCAGCAGCTGCAAGAAGACTAGCATTTGAGGGGAATATACTTTAGTCCAGCGAAGTAGTTACCTGTGAAGAAAGTGCAGACACGGTTAGCTTGAGTCAAGTGATTGCCTTAATAATAGATTTTGAAAAGGTGCTACATAAAATTATAGTGTGCAATAAAACAAAGTAAATGTGCTAACTATATTTTAATTGTAGATTAAATACTTAATTTTCTTTGCAAGGATCCCAGACTTATCAACATCTTGTTGGGACGTCTTCTCCTTCAGTTTCTCTGACAACTGCTTGTTGTAAAAGAAATTGCTTTCCCAAGACACCCAGTGGTGATGCAGATGAGTCCCCTCAACATTTTGATATTTACTGTGCTGTAAAAGAATTGCCCAAAAATCATGACAGCTCTGCCCTAAAATCAACCAGTCATTCCCTTTGGAAGGCCATTATCAGCAATTACATCATACTACAGAGACTTCTATGATATTAGGATGAATTAGTATTGTTGGAGGAAGATTATCACTAAACCCTGCCACCTCTCCAGTTTCGCAGTGAGCTATGGTACAATAAAATGTAACTGCAGATTTAGACCAAGACTGTCAGCCCTATTATTTCTATTTCAGCAATTACAATTAGCAATGGAGCAATTGAGCTATTCTCTTTGGGTGTTACCTATATAACGCAGCACAATTTGCCTGCAAATTCTACAGACAAGCCTGCTTGTCTTCCTCTCCATCAATGACTCTTAGCAATTGAGCACTCGTCTTTGGGTGTATATTACACCCAAACATTATTAGTGAAAATTATGAAAAATACAGTTTAATCCCTGATAGGCCCTCCGCCATCCTTTGCATGTTAATAGTAGGATTGGTTGGAATTATGGTCAAGGTCACACCTTCTTTTGACAAATCCTTCAAACCAGCCCAGATGTCAAACTGTTGTGGTCTGCCACCTGCGTCATCCCTGCTTGTGTTTGGAAAGTGCATATTGGTGCCAGAACCTCACATGCCAGAACTGCTTCCACTGGGGCCACACTGCTGCAGTACTTACACAATCAACCGCATCCTCATCGTCGGATACCCAAATCTCCCCCACATCCTCTTCTAAAGACAAAGTGTCATCCTCACTTGGTGTATCACCGGCTACACTCGGCCTGTGCAGGCACACATCAGCAGAACTGCTGAAAGGGCCCTTATTTATGGGTACACTAACAGAATGGTCATGATTAGACATCCCACTGTTGGATGGACTCTCCACAGGGATTGGTGTCATTTCTGATTCAGAGCAAACATTATCCTCTAATGCCTTACTGTTATCTTGCAGCTCGGCTTTGACGCGTAACAGTAGTTGTGCACTAATTGTAGGCTGGGTAACTTTTTGGGATCTGCCACTAATAGCCAAAGGTGAAGGCCTCATTCTCTCTTTGCCACTACGTGTGTAGAATGGCATGCTTGCAATTTTTTTTTTATCGTTACTTAACTTTTGCTCAGTTACACTTCTTTTTCGCTTCAATACAGTAAATTTTTTGGGGGTTTTTGTTTTTTTGCACTAATTTGGAAACACTCTGTTGTTTGACATTGCCTTGGCCAGGTGACGTACTGGGAACACTAAGATCAGGACTGGTGACAGAACCTGGTTGCTCATTCTGATCGTATGTGGACTGCTTTGAATCCATTCTGAGCGCAAAGCACCGGGGAGTGCTAAAAATTATTTGGTAAATACTGCTGACAGATATGACATTTGACAGCCAGAAATATTTATGCACAATTATGGGGGACACCCCAAAAGCACTGAGGAGTGCTAAAAATTATTTGGTAAATACTGCTGACAGATATGACTTTTGACAGCCAGAAATATTTATGCACAATTATGGGGGACACCCCAAAAGCACAGAGGAGTGCTAAAAATTATTTGGTAGCCAGAAATATTTATGCACAATTATGGGGGACACCCCAAAAGCACTGAGGAGTGCTAAAAATTAGTTGGTAGATACTGCTGACAGATATGACTTTTGACAGCCAGAAATATTTATGCACAATTATGGGGGACATCCCAAAAGCACCGAGGAGTGCTAAAAATTATTTGGTAGCCAGAAATATTTATGCACAATTAGGGAGGACACCCCAAAAGCACAGAGGAGTGCTAAAAATTATTTGGTAGATACTGCTGACAGATATGACTTTTGACATCCAGAAATATTTATGCACAATTATGGGGGACACCCCAAAAGCACTGAGGAGTGCTAAAAAATTAGTTGGTAGATACTGCTGACAGATATGACTTTTGACAGCCAGAAATATTTATGCACAATTATGGGGGACACCCCAAAAGCACTGAGGAGTGCTAAAAATTAGTTGGTAGATACTGCTGACAGATATGACTTTTGACAGCCAGAAATATTTATGCACAATTATGGGGGACACCCCAAAAGCACTGGGGAGTGCCAAATATTAACAAAAAATAATAAACCTCTATCCTCCTCTCTTCTCTAGCGATTTTTGTTAGAGCAATTGCAAGAAGAAAATTGGATTCTCTGTCCCTGCTCTAATCAGCCTGTGACTACACCATGCTCTCTCCCTCTGTCAAATGGCAATGGATTGCTGTGGAGGCGTGTATTTATAATGTTGAAGTATCGCGAGAACCGAGTCCCGAGATCCGACGACGTCACGATGACGTTCGGCCTTGATTTGGATTCGGAACGGGCGGGAGAGTACCGAGCTGCTCAGCTCGGTACTCGGATACCCAAAGTTCGGGTGGGTTCGGTTCTTGGGGAACCGGACCCGCCCATCTCTAGTTATATGTTAAATGCTATTGTGCTCTATGCTGATCAGACGCATTATTTTGTCATTACTATTGAGCTGAAGGGGTCAGTGGCGCGGTGGCTTACCAAAACTATCCTTACCGCATTCTCAATAAAATCAAATTGTTTGACCAATCTTTGTCCCTTTCATTGAAGTATTTATCTCCTGACCACCGGATATCCAAAAGAGAAAAGAACCTGACTCGTATCTGGGAGACAAGGTAAGGGAAGGATTTTCCCATCAGTACTCGACCACCACATAAACTTTGGCGTCACGAACAGGATCCGAGTGCATCAGGAGAATAATACCCTCAGTGAAAAATGGATCAGCAACATGGCCGGGGAGCAGCGCAGCCGGCAGGGCCACAAAACCCAGAACAGGCCACCCCAGCAGCAACACCAAATGTGCCCATAACCCTACCGTACTATTTCGGGGCCCCATGGCTCCCGAAGTACAGCGGAGACGACGACAAGCCACAGAAGACTTCATTCACAGAATTCGAGAACAAACTGGAATCCATGTTCCGGCTATACCCGTTGAATGAACAGCAGAAAGTGGAGATCGTAATAGGGCAACTCACAGGGTCGGCGCTCAGAGAAGTAATCTCATGGCCGAAGGACGACAAGAAAGAAGCGACACAAGTTTTAAAAAAAAAAATCCACAACGTTTGAGACAAGAACTCTTCCGGAGCTGAAGATGAAACTCTATTCTCGCAAGCAACAACCGAACGAGACACTGCAGGACTATGCCCTGAGCCTACAAGAGATGCTAAGAGCCATTCAGGCAGTGGACAAAGAGGAAGTACGAAACGCGGACGAAGCCCTGACCGTACAGTTCGTAGAAGGAGTCGCCCAAGAAAGCGTTAAGATTCAGCTACGACTGATGAAGGCACAGATGCCAGGCAAAACCTTCCGAGAGTTTAAAGAGACCGCCATCGCCATTGTCGGTAACCAACGGGGAAGGGAAGAAGAATACTCAGAATTGGTGGGCTTCAGAGAAAGCGCAAGCTCGAGGGGAGCCATGGCAAGCAGCACAGAAAAATCATCACGGGCCCAAGAATCGGTAATACAGAGCGGTCAGTATCCCACCGGAGACCAAATGCAAACGCTCAAAGAGCAAATGGAGGAGCTGGCCGTCGGAATGGCAGAAATTCAGCGAGAGATGCGCCAAATGGCGAGGCCACCAGCACCCACCTACGGGGAACCAGAGTGGAGGTCCGAAAGACAAAGACCAGCCCGAGGCAGGTGGGAACCACCTCGCGAGTATGTACGGCGATCGCCCAACCAATTCGATAGTCAAGGGCGCCCAATATGCCGCCGGTGCCATGGGATAGGACACGTAGAACGAAACTGCGACCAAAACGAACATTTAAACTCCGACACCCCGAGATTGAGGGCCGAATCTCGGGGCGAGCCCCGGGAATAGATCCGGATCCAGAAAACTGGAGGCCCCAGTTCATCGGACAATGTCCCACGTTACCCGTTACAATTAATGGAGTGGAGACTCTGGCAATGCTTGACACGGGGTCGCAGATTACGACCATCCGGCTACCTACATTCCACAAGTATTGGGGCAAAGAGCAGCTGTTATCACCACCCCCAACCTGGCTGCGGCTGACCGCCAGTAACGGCCTCGAGATTGCGTGTGAAGGGTATTGGGAAGCGGACATCCAGATCGGAGCGACCTTGTTGCCAAGACAAGGCTGTCTCGTCACCGCCCCCTGTGAAGGGAACATAGCCCCCATCATCCTTGGGATGAATGTGCTGCAAAGATGCCTGGATGAGCTAGTGGCGACTTTGAAGGGTAAATTAACCCAAGCGGCGTCCCCCGGTCATCAGGCCTTTCAACATACTGTTCGGCTCCTACAAGGTCATCAAAAGTCCGCTGGTCCCCATGTAAAGGTTTTGGGCACTGTCTTCATCAACAGAAATGACACCAAAGAAGATGTCTTTGTCCACCAGACAGCAATAAAGCGAAATAACCCACGGAAGTTTCTGTGCAGTGTTGGAGACAGGGAGACTTTGGAATTTGATGTTGTGGAGGGAGAGAAGGGTGCCGAGGCAACAAACGTGACTGGCCCTGGTGGTGTACCAGTAAAAGGAAGCAGATTTGCACCCTACCAACGAAGGTTCCGCAGACGTTTCTACTGGCCAAGAGGAGAGAATGCTGCAGAATCTGGTGGAGAAGTAAGTGCAGAGCAAGTGAGCGAGGGAGTGAGAGCAGAGGAAGTGTCCCCTCAGCAGAGACCTGTTCAGCGCAGGCACCCTCCTCCGTTCTTCTACAAACAGCAGAAGAAAGACTACGACCGGGATGTGCAGGCCTGTCGGCTGCCAGAAAGGAGCATCGTCCGCAAGAAGAATAATCGACCCCGGAGTAAGCTGGATCCCAAGTGGAAGTTGAACCCGTATGTGACTACGGCCGAACCCATATCAAGCTCCGCCCCAGGCCAGACCAAGGGCCAGAAGAAACATCAAGGGATGACTGGGACGAAGAGCCAGACGATGGCGAAGGGACTTTGCCTCAGCTGCCCACTGACCCTTTCGAGCTACTATTGGCGGTATCAGAATTAGAGATCTACTGAAACTGTTGTATATAATGTATATTAAAACTGCTGTCATTGTAAATGTTTGCCATTATAACTGTTGTAGATGTGTGATTTGAGTTGATAAAGAACAACCACCTTTATGTCTTAATGCGTGAGGACACGCACCTGAAAAAGCGGGGGTGAATGTGGTACCCCAAAGCCCTGTTGAACAGCACAGAGGAGTGCATAAACGCTTTTAAAATGCAGGGCTACAAGGGGTTAATTGTGCCCAGGAGTGATTGACAGGAGGAGGATAAAGGCCCTGATTGGCTGGGGGAGTAACAGGATGAGGTTGTGCAGGAAGGAGGAGAGAGAGAGAGCAGCATGGTAGAAGGAACAAAGGGAAGGATGTGCAGCCGAGCAGAGAGAAGATAAGCTGCTGCCAGAACTGTGAGATTGCCAGCAAAGCGGACGGAGAACAGCTGGGGACACGCAGTGGGGCGCAAAAAGCCGGTATTCACTAACTACAGAACTCTTTTCAAGGTAAAACCTCAGCCTGCAGTGTATTGCACACACCCCAGTGTCAGAGGGAAGAGTGATGAGAGAATCTATCCAAAACTGACATTGCATTCTTGTACAAGGAAGGATTGTGAGAGCTTTTCCCCCAGATCATACCTATACACAGGCTGCAGGGAACAATTAAGACGGTCGTTTCAGCTATAGTGTGTGTGTGCGTGTGCGTGCGCGTGCGTGTGCGTGCGTGCGTGCGTGCGTGCGTGCGTGCGTGCGTGCGTTGATATCTGGACATTATACCCTGCTGCAGAGCACATGTGCTGATAGAGATTCATTGACTGTTGAGAGAACAGCGCCATCTTGTGGCTGAAATGAGCAACAGCCCTGTTTTCTACTATAATACTTAACCCTTGATGGAAACCTCTGCAGGACATTGGAACACTACCCAAATTCATGTGCACAGGTCAGCCCAGGACTGAGTGGAAAATATGGTAACGTTACCGGGGATAATATTGGTGCACCAAATGTTTTAGATGATGTTAATGTTATGTGATTTACCTAAGAATTGATTTATTAATATTGAAGGTGTGACATTCAGTGTTAGTGGTACCGCTGCAATTCAAGTTAACTCAGCAGTAGATGCTAAAAGTGGGGGGCCTAACCCATAGGGAATAGCACGGTACCCCAAACACCTGAATAAGAAGTAGCCCTCTAGTGGGCATGGTAGTGACCGTAAGAGTCTTGATGGGTTATTATTGATGGTTATTGCATCATCACCAGTCAAATATTGTTAACGTGAAAGTAGTAACTGTGATTACCAGTGTGCCTTATTAGACAATGTGTATTGAAGATGTTATCGTTATTCTGCCTTATACTCACCAGGTGTATGTTATATGTTAAATGCTACTGTGCTCTTTGCTGATCAGACGCATTATTTTGTCATTACTATTGAGCTGAAGGGGTCAGTGGCGCGGTGGCTTACCAAAACTATCCTTACCGCATTCTCAATAAAATCAAGTTGTTTGACCAATCTTTGTCCCTTTCATTGAAGTATTTATCGCCTGACCACCGGATATCCAAAAGAGAAAAAAACCTGACTCGTATCTGGGAGACAAGGTAAGGGAAGGATTTCCCATCAGTACTCGACCAATCTCAATGTTTGCCACATGGTGGCACTCTATTTCCATGATCGTTGGAGGTATTACAAAAATCCTGGGACCGGTAAACTGCTATTATGATTCATGTCCTTGATGTGTGATGCACTAATTCCCTTCCTACTATTTTATTTCTGAAAATATTGGGTTTATTAACTAAGACCCCACTTTAAGTAACTTGCAGCGAGTTAAGATTTTCTATTGCTGCAATAAGCAGCCTTAGAAAATCTGTGGTCTGCGCAAGTTACCAAGAAAATGTCACCAGGGCAGTCTTACCACTCAATCAGCGCAGTCTGCCATCAATCAGCGCATGCGTGAGCTACCTTCCTGTCTCGCACCGGGGGTGCCCACCAGAAGAAAAATGCTTTAATATCAAAATAAAGCATTTTTTCTAACTATTAGAACTCACTGAGCTGCTGTTGTACTTGGCTAGGCATCGCAGGTGGTCCCCCTCGATGGCTACTGCGGGTTATACCCAGCAATAGTCTTCACCGGCCAATGGCTTTGGTAAATATGGAGAAGCCCTAAATCTTGCAAAAACTCCCATTATTGCAGGATTTAGGACTTATCTCCTTTTGATAATCAGACCCCATAGTATTTAAACAGAGACACTTTAAAATATCTCATATACTTACGATATTGATATTATACATGTAACTGGTACTGAATGTGTCTGTAGGGTATTATACCTAGACTTTTGCAGAAAAGGATTCTTGGCCCTATTAGCACATTGTAAGACATTGAAATTTCCTTATCTTCATTGCAGAGGGTTTCCCCTCACACAACTGCTACTTCACATGCCATTGAACACCAACTAACACTGTGCAGATCACTGCCTAAAATTTTCTATATTCTATGTATATAATAATTTTCTCATAAATTGTAAAGATGTCCCGGGAGAAGAGCGCCCCCTCCACCGCTGTGCCCCTGGAGGGGCTGAAGATGTTCCTGTGCCCGGTGCCCGTGAAGAGGGCAAAGACTTCCGACATCGCTGTGCCCCTGGAGGGGCTGAAGAGTCCCCGGATGGCTGAGCCCTACAAGCGGGTGAAGAAAGAAGGTTACTCACCCGTCCAGCGCTCCAGCGGTGAGTATCGCTTCTTTTCCTCAGGTTCTGTCAGCGGAGGAAGGATGAGCTAATCACGGCTCACCTTTCCCCGCTGGCCAATCAGCGGCCGGATACGCAAGCCATCGAAAGACTGGCGCCGCGGCGAGCCAATCAGCGCTCGCCGCGGCGCCTGACGATGACGTCATAAGTCGCCGGCCGGTGCCATTTTGCCAGAAGTCCGTCGGCCGAGGAGAAGACCAGACGTGCGGAGCGGCGGAAGAAGACTTCAATCAAGCCGCCGGAGCAGAGATCGTCGGCGGGGAGCCCTTGTCAGGGCTGAGAGCGACCCCGCCTACAGAGCAGCAAGAAGACCCACGCCGAAGAGGAGAAGAGGCGCCGCCGGCTGGAGGGTCTGGAAGACCCGGAAGAGAGGGAAGAAGACGGCGTGGCAAGCTGAGTTTCCTGTGCGGAGCAGGTAAGTAGCCTCAGCGTTAGGTCGGGCACCAGGCCCGTGGCCATGGTCGGGCACAAGGCCCGTGGGGATGTGTATTAGGGGCACAAGGCCCAGGAGTTGGGCGTTAGGCCTCTACTAGGTACTGGGCAAGTAGCCCATAATGTGTTTAAAGGGCACAAGGCCCAGTTAGATAGATAGGGGGGGCTCAGAGCCCCAGGTGCATAAGGGCACAAGGCCCTTAGTTAGGTAGTGGCCTAGAGGCCATAGGAGAGGCCCCAGGGCTTGGCAGGGGGCTGATAGCCCATAGACTGAGAATTGCACAAGGCCCTAGTAGATAGCTAGGGAGGCCACAAGGCCTAAGTAGGCAGGGGCTAGTGCCCCTAGGTAGCAGAGCCCTGAGTTAGAGAGGGGGCTAAAGCCCATAGCCAGAGCACAAGGCTCTGTATGTAGCTGGGCAGAGGCCCATGGTGTGTAGGGCATAAGGCCCTGGTGGTGTGTCAGAGGCGTGAGAGCCTTGTGAGTGTAGGGCGCGGTCCCGTGAGGTGAGTACACTGAGAGTAAGTGGTACAGTAGAGCGGAGGCTCCTGTTGGTGCTGTAGCAACCGTCTGGTTGGCTAGCAGCTGTGTACTCTGGTGAGTAGCGTGCAAAGTACTGTATTACTGTATTTATTCTGTCTGTGCGGCGAGTATTGTCTGTATTACTGTATTTTGGGGTGTGCTACATAATTGTTTCCAGGGGCAAGACGTCAGGCCCCCATTAAAGGTAGGCTCTTGTTTCCTGTGTTGTTCTGTACTAACCCGTACTGTGGGGACAAGTGTAGTTACCAGCTTACACATAGTCAGGGAAGAACACATGTAGTTTTCCCGTCCCTTAGGTTCCTGGGGTCACGCTGGTATCCAGAGGGGGTGACTGAGTGAGTCAGTGGCAGTGCAGCACAGCTCAACGCAGTTCCAGGGGCAGCCCGTGGTTCTAGTTGAGGGTCCCCGAGCCCAAGTTCCGTGCAGATTATCTTGTGGTTCCGGGTGTAAGGACACGTGTTCGATACCTGGGTACAGGCAGTCGGGCAGTTCAGTTTTGATCGGCTGTTCCGTGCGGCAGTCGGCCCCCGGGTTAGTGGGCTGTTCCATTGAGCCTTAGTCGGGCCTGGTGCAGCCGGTCCTTAGGGTCCATGGGTGACCCATAGTAAGGAGACAGTCTCCTTGGTTAGCCCTGGGTGAGGGGGTTAGGAACCGCCCTCCGGTAAAGTCCGTGAACACCGGCTGGTGTTCCCCGTAGTGCTTAGTGAGTAGTTCCGTTAGTGCACCATACCTAGTTAGTCATAGTTGTTTGATTTAGTTGCGTTGCCGACCATTAGAGTGTTGTTAGGGTCGGGTCGCTGTTGTAGTTAGTTTAGCGTTGTGGGTGCACATCTTAGTCTCACTGAGAGCGCAGAGGGAGGCTGTGTGTTCCTTGTCATCCACAGGTGTCGGGAGAGGTGCAGGAGAGCAGGACCGGAAGCGGGAGTGTCCCGGTGAGTATCACGCTCGATTCCCCCTTTCGGTTGGGCCCTCACCGAGTGGTGTGCGAGGTACTTGAGGTGGGACTGTTCCTGGTCTCAAGTGCCTGTAGTCCCCCGTGCCTTGGCGAGAGCAAAGTGAGGAGGCGGCAAGTGAGCTTGGACTGAGAGTGTCCTTGTTCATTGCCGTGTTCTCGGACAGCCCTTTCCTGGTAGGCATGGCCTTAATCTCTGTCTCTTTCTTAGAGGGACGTGGTTGGAGGTGACAAGGGTTGCGGTTGCTGATCTGCTGGGATCGAATCGCAGCTGGGACATCGGAAGCGGACTGGAGGTGACCATCGTTTACAAAGTAAGTTCTTCTGTGTGCGTCTGTCCTGTTTCCCGGAGGTGCTTACAAAATCACTAATATATCCTACAGTACTGTGTCATACTGCCCAACTTTCCAGATTGGAAAAGTATGGACAAATTAGATCCCCCTTCTCCCAAACATATGGTCCAACCATGTCACATCCATTTCTAGTAAGACAATAGCCTTTTGCCTTATTTGCCTGTCAAAAATTGTGGCTGTCCCTCCAAAAAATTGGACTGTTGACATGTATGTACAACGGGCCAGCGCTGCTGCATTTTATTTGCCTAATAATACTGTGATCAGCTCCATTAGTAACACTGACAGACATTGTAGGGCTGGAATATGCAAGACCCTCTAGCAAAAATCTAATTACAATATCACAGTGTAGAGTCTAAAAGGTATGACACAGTGTCAGACTTGGGCAAGATCGGCCCATCGGAGGAATATAATGGTAGGAGTCCACCAGACGGGGTGTTCCCAGGCACCAGGGAGGCG
This sequence comes from Mixophyes fleayi, assembly GCF_038048845.1. NCBI lineage: Eukaryota > Metazoa > Chordata > Amphibia > Anura > Limnodynastidae > Mixophyes > Mixophyes fleayi. Next base: position 114,339,518 of record NC_134410.1, on the reverse strand, counting down.
TTACTAGCCAATAGAGGGGGTGTGGTCAGCCCGCAAAGGGCCATGGCTAGTGCCTTAGTGTAGTATATATAGCAGTGCAGTGTATATAAACAGTGAACAGTATGTAAAATTTCCTGACTGAGTGAAACAGTCACCCAAAATTGGGACTGCCCCACCAGAATCAGGACATGTGGTAGATTGTCCTGCTCTCCTACCTGTTCTGTAGAATCTATCCTTACACTACTTCTGGGGTGCCAACCATCCGCCCTGCTACAGTGCCACTACAATATTGTGCTAGATTGTACTGTTTGGGCTTGAGTGGGCTCCAAGGATTGCACTGTCCACCCCCCCCCCCCCCAACCCCCAAATAGGGGGGGGGGGCAGCAGAGCCCATTAAATGGGACTGTTCCACCAAAATCAAGACAGGTATATGGACAGGTATATGGTAAGGCTAGTCCATAACAGTGATAGAAGTGAGCTTGTATAGGCAGGGCTTCCAAGAGGAATTCAGGGCCCCGGCACAACAATTTCATGCACCCCCCCTTATAGTTGAGCATGGCAAAAAAAATTGGGAGTGTTCATACCATTGCTACAGAAAAAAACCTGCATTGTTGTGTACACCATTGGTGTAGTATATAAACAATGCAGTATGTACATAAAGAGTTCACAGTCTTGGCCTGCCCATTACATTGGGCAGAACAGTCAACAAAAATTGGGATTGTCCCACTAGAATCACAACATTTCACAGACTGTCCTGCTCTCTCCTACCTGTTCTTGTCACTTTCACCACCTGTGGCTGCTGGTTTCTTTAGTTGCGGCTTGTCTGGATCCTGGAATGTTGGGTGCCCTATTTGGAAAAAAAAATGGGTACATTTAGAAAATTCCAACCAGCCCCAGCGTTAAATCAGGCCTTCCTCCAGCCACAACATTAAAATAATAATATTCGCATTTAATAAATAAAACCTATTTTCCTCCCTGCAAACAGCCCCAGCAATAAATTAATATTATTTACATTTCATAAATATACCTATTTCCCGCACCATTACTGCCATTAAATAATTCATAGTCACATTTAATAAAGAGACCTCAGTCTCCCCAAACTCACCCCCACATTCAATAGCCCCCAAACCTTAAATCTTAAATTAATAGTCCCCGCTATTAAATTGCCTCACCATCACCCCACAAACAAAATAACACCCATTATTTAGACACCACCTACCTCACACACACACACACACACTACATTGCCACAAGCCCCCTGTGCCATCACACACACTACAGTGCCACAAGCCCCCTGTACCATCACACACACACAGACTACCACAAGCTCCCTGTGCCATCAAACACACTACCACAAGCCCCCTGTGCCATCACACACACATTACTGTGCCCCTTCATCATCATCACACTGTGCCCCTTCATCACAACCACATTGTGCCCCCATATGATCACACTGTGCCCCTTCATCACAACCACGCTGTGCCCCCTTATGATCACACTGAGCCCTCCATGCTGCTTACCCCCTCCTTCATCACTGTGCCATGCTGCTCCCCCCCTTCCCCCCTCTCCATCACTCGGTGCCTTTCTCTCTCCCCCACCCCCTGTCTTCATCATTCGGTGCCTTTCTGTTTTCCTACCCTTGCCTCTGTTCCTTTACTTACCTTTGTGTTGACTTCTTTCATCTCTTCTCTTCTGTCTTCTGTCTTCTGTCTGGGTCCTCTCTGCGCCGCTCCTCACTGAATGTCAGGTGTGACGTGATGACAATCAGTGCGAATGGAACAGAGAGGAAGGAAGAGGGACGCCAGCGCCATTATCATGTGGGCATTTGTTTTTTGTTTATTAAATAGCCTACTCCCCCCACCAATGAAGGGGCGGACCCAAACACTCGCACACACACACTGCCGGCAAAAAAGTAATATAAAAAGGAAAAATAAATAATATAAAACATTTTAGGTTTAAAAAAAAAAAAAAAAAAAAGGTCGGCAGTGAGGGCGGGTCCAGGCCCAGGTAATTAGTACCCACTCCCCCCTCTCCCTCACAGCAGCCCTGTGTACACAATGTCATACCGGCATTTCTCTCCACCAGGTGATCAGTTGTCACTATCAAATTTGTCTCCAATGCTGAAGCCACAGTGAGTGGACTATTTACATGGGCCTGCATTTTTGGTCTCCAGAAAAATGTCTGCCACTTGTATAACTCAGTAATTTGAGACACACTGTAAGATGGGCGGGGGCAACTCCCTAATGCTGGCACCGTCCCTTTCGATGTCCGGTGGCATTGGGACAGTTGGGTGGTACTATTTTTGGGATAGAGACAGATTTCTTCATACTGGATGTTATACTCAGTCTCTGTTCTATACAGAACTGTAATGGCCGATAGTTGAGGGGGCGCCATGGCTGACCCGCCATTTGTACTACTCAACTATGTAACTATGTACAATATGCCCAGCACAGATACGTACCAAAGTCAGTGCAGACTTGTATACAATTGGCCACATGCTGCCTATTCCTGTATTGAGTCAGCATGCGACCACTCTCATCACACAGGAGGCCCAGCTTCTTCATATCTGCAGTGTGTCGGGACACAAGTAGGGATTCCTTGTCTTCTGACCCTGGGCCAAGGAAATCTATGAAGATATCAGAGCTCACCGCTACCAGTTTGAATGTGGGACCCGCGGTGAGGCAATTGGTGCTCACCGCGTTATTGCCCTTCGCCCTTGGAGCAGCTATATTTACCCGTTGCAGTTCGATGATGGAGAGAGACCAACGAGGACCTCCTGGGACAGAAGTTCAGAGCCAGGAGCAGCGAAGAGTGCAGAGTCAAGAGAGAAGATTGCAGGCTCAACAAAGAAGGCTGTGGGATCAAGAAGGAAGACAGCGGCCCAGCCTTGAGGATGGCAGCGGCCTGCATGTCTATTTAGAAGACATCAGGGGAACCGTTAGAGACGGTCAGAGGCCCTCAGGCACCCTTCTCACAGCACTGCATCTGCACTCTCCTTTCACATTCGGGCACAAGGCCCATAGGCATACTGGCGGGCACTAGGCAGGTGCCCCTTTAGCTTATTAGGATATTTCAGGTTTTTTTGGAGCACAGTTTGTTCAGCCTTAGTCTGTGGGGCCATGGTAATTCAGGGGGAGATCCTGTGCAGCATAATTACTAGGCTCAGAGCCTAGGAAAGGGGACACTAAAACAGACGTTGTCTGTGGCCACATTATATTCAGATAATAGGCCTGTGGGGACAATTCAGGCTCTAGGCCTGCCAGCATTAAGGGATCAGCCATAATTAGAGAGACAACATCCCGTCTGGTACCGACATCTTGGTTCCCATGTTTCTGCCCAAAAATTCCCGGTGCCCATTTTGCAGTGATCACTTAGACCTGTTAAATTCCCCTGTGTCCTGTATTTCTGCACCCTGCTGTCAGGCCCCCATTAAAGATAGGCTGCTGGTGTGTACCCGTTTTGGTTATTGTAAGTGTATTGTATTGTCTTGTGTTTTCCTGTTCTTTTGTGTGGTGTTTATTTAGTGCACTACATCTAGTCTAGTTAGTAGGTGCGCCACAGTGACTACATAGTTGTTGGTAGGGTCACTATACATTGTCCAGACTAGACTGGGTGGGATACAATTAGGGTTGGTGTCAGTCAGCTGTATGGGGAGGGGTTTGTTCTGCTTGTCTCCCCCCGACCCCCGGAAAAATTTCTTGATGTAACATCTCTTAAATGCTGTGCCTTTACCTCAGTCATTCATTAGTAAACTTGCCTGATGAAGGGGCCTCGGTGCTCTAGCAAATATAATCATTTTTTTGGGTTAGCCAGTAAAGGTATCACTCCTATAATACTTTTCTCTTTTTTGACACAAAAGTATTTAACGTCACATAAGCCTCAGAGGAAACAGGATGTGAGGGATGAGTGATCTCTGTTTGTATTGTCTGTTTGTCTTAGTTTGCTTGTTTTGAGTCTGTCCCTACAGAGTGTTACTGAACTGTGTTTGCTGGAAGAAACGATGAGTACAGCAAGACAGTGAGGACTCTCTACAAGTACAACTGGAACAAGACTTCAAGGATAATTGATACACCCCCACGTGGAACTCTAGTGGCTGTATGTGACCTGGTAACTTTTGTTACCAGGTCACATACGTCACAGGCGTTTCCCTTTCAGGACCTGTAACAATAATACACTTGTGGATCATAGCGATGAGGCACTGGTTGTGCAAAAAGTATCAAAGTATTTAAAATTATTTAAACCTATCAAAATCCCTAACGCTACCACTGGTGCATAGTCTAAAATTGAAGGAATCTAATTTGAATAAAAATAGTTTTTTGCTTCCAAAATATACGCTGAAATCTTCTTAATATGATCCATATATTGCTGTGAGCGAGAGAGAGATCCTAGTGGAGGCCCCATGCCAAGGCTGCTGAGTGACCCTTGAGTGAGCCGTTATAAACATCATCTTTTTTTTCAAAACAAATCAGACTTTGCTTTCTTGTGTTCTGTTCAGGAACATATTTTGCTGTGGACATTTCCAAGATAAAACTGTGAATATGAAATGTAACAAATAAGACAGGGACTGATGTGAATGAGTTTTCTGTACAGCGCTGCGGAATTACTATATACGGCACTATATAAATAAATAGTGATGATGATGATAACCATTATTCATAACAGACTCCCATAATGTAGGATTGAATAAATGGACATCCAAATCCCATCCAACTAACTAATAGAAAGGTATATATTAAGGTTGCTCCAGGCAGCTATTGCTTAATTAGCCTTGGTTAGTGTAGCAAACTGCTACATATATTGTCCCCTTTAGAGTACGTTATTAATGCAGATAGCCACCACTAAACCTTCTGATACAATGGCTGATAGCGGGAGATTCTGATTGGTTCCTACTTATCTGACTGATCGCCGGAATCTTGATACAAAAACACCAAGGCATTAGTTCACTGCTCCCCGACCGCTGCTGGCACTTGGTTAGTGTGGCAAACTGCCACAATTATTTAATAATGGTCCAACCACTGTCACACATAGACCTTGCCACAACAACCCAGTGTCGGGCGATTCAATAAGCCGCAAGGTTCCGTAGTAGCCTCACGAGTTATGTTTCTGCATTAAGTCTAGGTCTTATTACTGTAATTGCCATAATTTGAACAAAAAAATAACATGCAAGGCTACAACAGAACCTTACGGGTAATTAAATCCCTGTGACTTTCTACCCCATAGAAACACTTTAAGCATGACCATAGAGACCTACCATGACCTCCCACTGTTCCACAACACTGACTGATCTTTGTAAAAATAGTCTGATTATATGGCTGTAGTGGGGATTGTAATATTTTAAAGAGGAGACACAAAGAAATAGACAACATTTTGCCCACAATCTCTTTTAAGCTCTTTCATTAATAATTTATACAGGTAATGCTATTCAAGGGCTTAAAAAATATGACGATAAATGTTTTTAAGCAGCTATGCACATACACAGGCTGGTTGCTGTTGTAAACTTGTTATTGTGTCTATACCGCTACTGTAATGAAAGCTGTTAATGACAGGGTTACAGCCCAAATTACTGTAGTCAAAGCGGAGTCTATTATTGTCCTGACTGCCTGCAGGGTAAGAGCACAATGCCGCTACCATGGCAACCATTGTACAGGTCCCATCTGCAGCACTAGTGCCAGACTTAAAGGTTAATGACACAGGGGCCAAACCAACAGAACATCCCATTCCTCAAACTAATAAATACCAATCCTATGACAAAACAAAAATAACCTCACTGTTTGAAAGGTTGTAGCTATAAAATTGCATTAACATTACACAGTCGTAGTTGCCAACAATAAAAATCATTTTCAGGGGGGCTGGGAAGGAGGGTATTTGTCACACACTGTGCAGGATAGGAAAAATAAAAATGTTTTTAATGATTAATATCATCATCACGTACATTGGGCTAGATTTACTAAGCTGCGGGTTTGAAAAAGTGGGGATGTTGCCTATAGCAACCAATCAGATTCTAGCTTTCATTTAGTTAGTACTTTCTACAAAATGACAGCTAGAATCTGATTGGTTGCTATAGGCAACATCCCCACTTTTTCAAACCCGCAGCTTAGTAAATCTAGCCTATTGTCTTTACACCAGTGGTTGAGGATCTGCGACATGTAAGTTAGTTATACTGTACAGTATTTTAAACGCACTTGCGCATCCCAATCCCCCTCTCCAGGCATAAGGAGCCACAAGCACCACTTAATCTAAATTCTACATCCCTCGTAGTTGTATTGTGCATGCGCAGTAAAGGCTCCACAGGAAAACACATCAATATTTAATAAGATTATTTCAGAGATCTCCATAAGCAGCTTGAAGAGTCTACACTGTTGAAAGGTGTGCTCGGATAGAGCTGAATTATATTTCCACTGAAGTCTATCCCATTTAGACATGTGTCTTTTCTGGAAATGTCTTGACAGCACGGTAATGTAGCTGCCACCATCATTATCATTTATATAGCGCCAGCAGATTCCGTAGAGCTTTACAATTGGAAACAAACAGTAATAAAACAATACTGGGTAATACATACAGAGAGAGGTAAGTGGGCTCTGCCCGCAAGCTTACAATCTATGGGACAATGGGAGTTTGATACACAAGGGTGAGTGCTACATCATATTGCATATTTTCCAGCTAGAATGCAAAGGTTACAAAGTATTTAATGGGCTATATGCTCAGTCACACGGCAATGTTGGTCAGAGGGTTGGTGTCTTGTGTTAGCTGTGTAGAGGGTGGTAATAGCGTAACCTAGTGAGATTAAGATGGTGGTTGAGGAATATTATAAGCTTGTCTGAAGAGCTGAGTTTTCAGAGAGCATTTGAAGGTTTGAAGACTAGAGAAAAAGTCTTGTGGTGCGAGGGAGGGAATTCCACAAAGTGGGTGCAGCCCAAAAAAAATCCTGTATCCGGGAATGGAAGGAAGTGATGAGTGTGGAAGAGAAACGCAGATCTTGTGTAGAACGGAGGTGTCGAGTAGCTATGAAGTTCCATTAACATTACCCTGTCAGACACACAGTTTTACCTCACAAAGTAATCGTTGCCACCAACACAATCATTTTCAGGGACCGTGGCTACGAAAGAGGGTGTTTGTTACATAAAGCGCCATTTAGGAAAAATAAAAATGTTTTTAATGATTTTTATCACCATCATTATGTACATTATCTTTACACCAGGGGTGGGGCATCTGCAACACACAAGCTTGTAAACAAGCATATCTGGAGATGTGGCCTAGTGATAATAGGCCACCTCTCCTGAGGACACACCACACCATGGTGTCATGACCTTTCTGTACTTTTAATGCACTCCTGGTGGCTAGTATGGCATAATATCAACACTTTTATATTAAAAGCTCTCATTTTATTTAGGAAATTGGCATATAAATTGGACTTATGTTGTCTTGTCTGTGCGATTTTATATATCTAATATATATATGTCTAGTGGCGTGTGTTAGTCTGTCTGTGTGTGGAAAAAATAAAACCAAGCTGCAGCGCCACCTGCTGGGCGGAGTTATACACTGACCTACTAAATTCTTAGTGTGTGTGGAAAAAAAAAATCAGAAAGGGCTGAAATTTGGTATACTAAGATGTTTTCAATTTGTTAATTTAATTTGTTAATTGTTAAAAGTGTTTATAAAGATTTAAAAAAATATATATATATATTTCTTGAAGGAGAAGTGACAGTTGGGAGTGGTTGGTGGTTGCCGGGGGTGACAGTGGGGAGTTTTTAACACCTTAAGTAGCTTGATTTGACTAGAATGCATGAGTATCATGCAGGGGTTAACTGACCTACTAAAGTCTTAGTGTGTGTGGAAAAAAACCATCAAAAAGGGCTGAAATTTGGTATACTGACATTATTGACGAGTTGAGGGGTCAAACTCATTTTCGTGAGGTAATTTTACCCTAATGAACACACGTGTACAGTGGCGGATCCAGGGGGGTGCGATCAGGACAATCCCCCCCCCCCAGCAGGGGTTTGCTGCCGACGGCTGCACAGTATGTGCAGGTCCGTTTGGCAGTGACAGTGTGCTGCTGTGTTTTAAACACAATCAGAGCAGCCGGGCAGCACACTGTCCCTGCCTGTCACTGCCGAGCGGACCTAGACATACTGTGCAGCCCCCCGGCAGCCTCAGCAGTCGGAAAGGAAAGGCCTAAATCGCCCCGCCCTAACATCCACCCCCGGGGAACAAATATTTTCTAGATCCGCCCCTGCATGTGTAGCGGCGTGTGTTAGTGTGTGTGTGTGTGTGTGTGGAAAAAACTATTTTCTCAGAAAGGGCTAATCCGAATGACCTGAAATTTGGTATACTGACATTATTTGACAAAAAAAATGCATGAGTATCATGCACGGGTTAACATTATATATATATATATATACACACACACACATACACACACATTTAGTGGCGATTTTCCTTCCACAAGGAGTGTATTCTAGCTTATACATAATGCTCTGTTGCCACGTACACATTGATTAATCGAAGCAAAAATGTTGGCACTTTATCAATAAATAATTCATGCATAACATGTGTGCGCTTCACGTCAACACTTCCTGTTTCTAAGCCATTGTGCAGAACTGGAAGATCTTGTTAGAAGGCGGTAGTGCAGATCTCTGCCCGAAGCCGGAGCCCCAGGCGTTGCTACATGTAGCCGCACTTCCAAGGGCTCAGCCAATTCTATAATACAGAACCGGTCATTTAAATTTTGTTAGCCAACTTAAAATAGCATTGGAGGGAGGGGTGATCAATCGCTTGAATTCAGCTTGTGATTGGTTCGGGACTTGGCAAAAACACGGCATTGGCTGTTCAATCACATGCCACTGTCAGCCCATATCATCCACGGAAACCAGAACTCATATGGTTATAATCCATCCCTCACACAACAGCTATGTGCGGTCCCTAATTCCTAATGAATTGACAGGCTGCAATCTCATGTTGGCTCATCCCACAATACGTCTGCTTCCAGGGCACGTTCAGGCTCAGCTATAACTTGCAGTAATACATAAAGCTGCCTGGTATTTCCAAACTACATGTAAAAGCAGCCAGTAATTTTCCTGTATGCAAAAAAAAACCCTTGCATTTGCATCCCTTACATCCTTATATTGTGTATCACACGTCTAATATTATCTGCATAGTGTCAACATAATACACAAGTCGTGTTAATATGTGTATAAACTCCTCTAAATAATACTTATATGAACAGTGAGCTCTAATAACATTTCTTATGAGTTCTAATATCACATCAGAGTTCATTAAAAGAACTTGAGTATAATGAGGAATACATAATACATAACACCGCTAGCGTAAATTATTACAGATATTAGAGAAATCAGTTCTGAGTTCTGTGAGCTGTATTTAAAAGACACTCAGCCTGAAGCCTTTATATGGTCACAACTGCTTGGGTACTTCTAATATCCATATAACTTAGAAGCATTATCCTATATCTTATCCACAGTGTTGATAATGTCCGTAAGTTATAGGTAAAGCTAGGTACACGCTACAGAATTTTCCACCAACTTTTAATACCGATGGATTTTACATGCGATCGATGTTCCGATCACTCGGTCCATGGACTGCATACCCACTAGCCTTGTTTAGGACGATTAAGGGAAGAGCGGACGTCCCTTTAGCGACTTTTTACAGCCATGTTGTCGTGAGCAATGACTGTAATTTCGTGCTCACTGTTGTGGATCGGTCGGCAGTTTATACACACTACACAACGGAAACGAGATTGGAACGAAAATATTAAACGGTACGACCAACCAAATGAGGCGACAATCGTCCATTTGGGCAGACTTTCGGCCATCGTGTCACTGCACACACTGACCCAACTTTTGAACGAGCGGTCGTGTCGGCTGATTTAGCCGATTATTGGACGAAAACCGTGTAGTGTGTACCTAGCTTTAGTGACGAGCATCCTGGTGCACTTCACAGTCCGCATGATTAGCCCTCTAACCTTTACCCAACAAGGTCCTGTTGATCGTTATCATGTTGCATTCCACTTATCACTTGATTTTCTGTGATCGCTGCACAACCTTTGTACATTAATATCTTATCACATCTGCTCCAACTTACCACACACACAGGTGAGAGATATGTAATCTATACAGGATCCTTTTCAACAGCGAACAAGTCCAGTAGGTGAAACGTACGTTGGGACATTGTCTGGCATGGCAATGGAGTATAGCTGCCACAAAAAAATTGGAATATAAGCCAACTTATTAAACAAAATTAGTTTGCAACTATGAGTTTGTCAGACATCGCTCATCATCAGTAATAAATGAATAACTGCTCCTAATCCAGACATATGCATAACGAGTAATAGACTGCTAATTATAACATCTGACAATTGAGTTATGATTAATGATATATGAGTGTTTAGCCACACAAGATATGGAATGATAGAATTACAAGACCAGTTTTAACACAAGCAAATCGGTATAATTTTCATTGACTTAACTTCCAATACCTAAGTATCTGCTAATACAGGCCTGGCTAACCTGTGGCTCTCCAGGTGTTTTGAAACTACAAGTCCCAGCATATATTGCCAAAGATCACCTGGCTATCTCCTGGCAAGGCATGCTGGGTCTTGTAGTTTCACAGCACTGGAGTTCGATTCCAGACTATGGCCTTACATGTGTGGAGTTTGTATGTTCTCCCTGTGCTTGCGTGGGTTTCCTCCGGGTGCTCCGGTTTCCTTCCACACTCCAAAAACATACTAGTAGGTTAATTGGCTGCTATTAAATTGCCCTTAGTCTCTCTCTCTGTCTGTGTGTATGTTAGGGGATTTAGATTGTAAGCACAAACGGGGCAGAGACTGATGTGAATGAGTTCTCTGTACAGCGCTGCAGAATTAGTGGCGCTATATATATATAAATAAATGATGATGATGATGATATCACGTTTCAATAGTGATGATTTATGGTGAGTTTTTAAGTCTCACATTTGACAAGGGAGCATTGCCACCAATGACTTTCATACAATTATGAACCTTAGAATAAAGTCTCTTTAAACTTACACACATTGCAGCCGATATTTGATGTCCAATTATTATATATTGGACACTAATGTCATGACATATATAGATTGTCAGGAGAATACTAAGATATAAAATCAGCAATGTATTGGGAGCTGATAAGCACATTTTTTATCCATTCAGCGAAACTGAGAATTACTCCAAAAATTATATAATGAGCTAAAGGATTAATAAATAATATTGCTTTACTAAACATAATATTGGAGCAATAATATAACTGTTCGGTTTGTCATGTGGTTATACAGTCTAATCTGTATTTCAATTTCTATATATTCACCATTTCTTTCACTTCCAAAACGTACAGTTTTTAATAAAAATAAATACACAGTAAAATACAAAAAATAAATAAATAGAAAAATAAGTTCTAAGCAAGGGATGGGTTCTGTTGATGAGAAATAAATTTAAATAATGATAATAAAGATTTGATCATTTTATTGTGATCTAGTGGGTTAGAGTGTTCTATTTTCTGATTTTTAAATTATTTGTATAGCTGCGTACACACTACAGAGAATTTTTCCCGATATGATATAGTTAACGAGTTTACCAGCTGGCAAAGCATGCTGGGGCTTGTAGTTTTACAACACCTTGAAAAAAAAAGTCCCGATCAGCATGTAGAATTCATGTGTACACACTATATACATTTTACACGATTTACCGTCAGATCTGTGCTCTTCATCTGTCATAACCATCGGCTGAAAAGATTGTGACTCTACACACTATATAGAGATCTATGGACAGTGCCGGTCCTGAGTGCATACACACTGCAGAATTGGAACGACATCGTTGAACGAGATTCTTAGTCCGGTTTAAAAATCAAACGATACAATGAGGTTTGGAGCGTACACACTAATACAATATTGGCCAAACGGTCCTTTATCATGTGATCGGCCCGATCATTGGCCGAAAACCCTGTAGTGTGTACCCAGCCTTACCCTTCAGGGGCCACTTGGGCAGCCCACTAAACCTTTAAAAGGGCTGCACATTACCCTTAATCTCAGTGAGAAGTTAAAACAATACATTTAATAAAAGACACCTATCTGTAATAACATATCAGCCGGCATTTTAACTTAAGACAAATATGTGTTACACACTGTAATAAACAAATCTAACATTAAAGCAAGGAAAGAGCTGGGGGCCACAGGTGAAGGCTCAGGGGGCCACATGCGGTCCTAGGCCTGCCTGTTGTCCATTACTGGTATATGTATACAGGTTGAACATTTTAAAAATAATCTAGCCGTCAACGTGCAGCCAAACCTCACACAGGAATGGCAGTCTCTGCTGTGCAAATATTGCTCAATGTGTCCTGTGCAAACATACAATTATCACACACTGTGTTACATTACCAGGCGTTGACATTTCTTAAACCCAATTTCACAATTTACTTAACATACTGATGTTTTAAAGGCACCTGTCAGCTACACAAAGGCCTTTTGTGGTCCAAACCAATGGTATGTGGCCTCCATGACACAAGTGGATCATTGCGACTTGATTGGCTGCATTTTCGTAAAGATCTGTACAGACCAAATAACCGTCTGCCTGAACTGCATGAAGGACAGGATTTTTCATCAGATTTTGTTTTTCATAAACATGGACAGAGAAGTTCATTTATTAATGACTAGTTATATATAATTACTGATTACTAGCACAGTCACTGTACACTTTTTCCTATTTGTCTATCTATTAGGATAATACCACTATCCTATGTGACAGCTGCTGCCAATTGGTAATTTTCTTTAGCCTTTTCAGCGCCTATAGGGATATTGTGTATGGTGTACGTGTGCACCTGGTCTGCAATTACTCTACATGTGACACATAGACACAACTAGTCAATATTACTTTGTACTAGTTAATTTATTTGGCTGGGTCAGTATCTAGAACACTTGCATCCCTAAATGGAAAATATGACCTAGAACAGTGATGGCTAACCTGTGACACTCCAGGTGTTGTGAAACTACAAGCCCCAGCATGCTTTGCCAGTAGATAACTAGCTGATAGCTGGCAAAGCATGCTGGGGCTTGTAGTTTTACAACACCTTGAGTATCACAGGTTAGCCATCATTGACCTAGAAGGTGTATCCAAGGACTGGAGTTAAGAAAACTTTATTTAAAAAACAAAAACAAGGATGTATACAATAAACTCACTGACCATCCCTACCCAAAATGGTCATGTTCATCCAGAGACCATCGTTTTGTATTCCACTTATCACTGAATTTTCTGTGATCGCTGAACATGAATATCTTATCACAGATATCTCTGCTCCGACTTACCATCCCAGACAGCTGATATACACGTAATCTGTGTGGTAAGCACTGTACACAGTCAGAGAGGCCTCTATAAATCAAGAATAATATAATTATGGAATAATCATTATTCCTGAATATGAGCGAAAACCAGATTTTTCCATATTAAATTGTTGTACACAAATCAATGGACACCTCCTGAATCTGGACTGATCAAATATATATATATATATATATATATATATATATATATATATATATATATATATATATATATATATATATATTAGTACCACAGTTGTATTGAACCAACATTGCTATGTATATTTTGTTCAAACTCCAGAAAGTCTCAAATGCATACAAAACACGCTATGGTTTTACGTCTGATTAATTTTAATGTACCAGGACAAAAATAAAATCGGGTTTGAACAATTCCCTGCATACATTAGAAAGTAATTGTATAAAAAAATAGCAATTTCTCCCCCTCAGTGCATGAAATATTTTGAACACAGACCTTTGGCTTTTGAGGCTAAGTATGGAATGGCAAAAAAAACAAAACACAGAATGAAAGGTTGAACGATAATATTAAGCCATAGGCACATTTAAAAGAAGACATGAGAGAGATCCATCAGATTTTTCTTACTCAGACAACATAATATAAACGTCTCTGCCTGAGGTCACTGAATATCATTAAGACTTCTTGTGGTTGAAAGGAATGTCTTGAAAAAGTAAAAATGTACAACACTCCACCTCTTCGCTTGCAATTTGAGAAGAAAAATGGGCCAATGTAGACAGAAAACTATGCAAAATACAAGCTTGCAGCATTTAAACCTTGTTGTAAAGCCAGCTGGTATAACTCGGAGGCGGAACTAGCAAGCGATGCGTCTCCGATGCAGCACCATTGGTAGTTCCGCCGCTGCAGCCAATACCTCAGTTACGGTCTTTCAGGTTTTTGTAGGCAAAGTGTAACAGGACCAGTAGTAACATCTCTGACGTTCCGCTCAGAGCCACCAGGAAAGGCGCCTGAGAAGAGAGGTCTGCTTCGGCACGTTGGAACGAGAGTTGGAGAACCGCTAGAGCCAAAAGGCTATTCTGTACTCCAACTTCAATGCTGACCGTCCGACGTTGGGGAATGGGCAAACGCATGAAGAACGCAAGTAAGTATCCGGTCAAAAGACCCACTAGCGGTACACTGACCCCAGCTACCACCAGTATAGAGGGCACTTGGCTCAGCAGGGACGAGCCCATCTGGTAGGCCATGTAGAGTCCCCCCACCATCAGTACAACACTGAAAGGCTTGATGACGAGGAGGAGGATCCGGGACAACTGAGGAAAACGCCATTTTATCAACATACCTGTAGAAATTGGCACAGCTATAAACAGCAGAGTTGCAAAGATTTTCAAAAAAGGAATGTGGAGCGTATGATGTACACCAAGAAAATGTCCATAGAGAGTGGATGAGAGAGGCATTAGGCCCACGGCGGCCACGGTGGAAACCAAGGTCATGGATATGGCTACCGTAACATCTCCACCCAGCAAGAGACTATACAAATATCCTCCACCACCACCCGGAGAGGAACAGGTAACCACTAGCCCCAATGCTAATGGCTGAGACAGTCTCAGAAGCAAGGAGAGTAAGTATGCATAAATAGGCATCAAAACAAATTGTCCGACAATGCCTAGTAGGACAGGGTAGGGACGCTTTATCAGGCTTTTCAGCACGTCAAGGTCCACTTTACATCCAAAGGCACATTTGTTAATGAAGAGGAGCGGTAGGAGTCCATAGAGGAGAGGACTTTCGGAGAAGTGGCTTGCAACAAATCCGGCATATTCTGGAGCTTCAGCATTGGGAACAACATGGATAGAAAATTCATCCCGTTCTTCAATGACAGATTCTAGAAGCTTCAGTTTCAAATGAAGGGGGGCTGTGCCAGGCATCCCAGACAGGATATGTGCAAAGATCTTGTCCGGCAAACCCTCAGCCCGGCGGCTCACGTTGAGGACCTTCAACACCGATGTGTCCAGGGAAGAAACACTGAGTTCAGAAGTGGGAGGTGCAGCTCCAATGCTGATCACGATAACACCTTTACTGTGCTCTGGAAAGTCAAACTGTAAGCAGCAGCCATCCCCAATCTGCAGAAATCCTGGTGATGATGGCGTGGTTGAAGATGGCAATGGGGATCTGGAGGTCAGAGGGACAGGTGTGATGGAGATGTGCAAAGAGTTCAAAGGCTGGCCAGTAGCGGGACTAAGATGATGAGAGTCTGATAGATGTTCAGATGCATTGACAGGATGTGAGGATGTGATGGACAGCACAGAGCCAAAGAACAAAAATAGAAAATGGTGCATGGCAGAAGGAAAGATGTCTCAGTCCTCACTGTTACACTCCATAAGTATAAGGCCTGTTTTTGGATTTCACCTTAGGGATAGAACTCATGTTGACACATTGCCTAGTTTCAGGGTGTCTTTTTGGGGGGTCACCCCACCCTCACTGCTTGCAAGGTATAGAGATCACTGGAGATCACTCTCATTGCTCGCTCTTGCTATGCCTGCAGGTGGTCTCTGCTGAAGTCCCTCTCACTGCTTGCACATTTTGTGCATTAAAGTGTCCATGTCTTGATCACATATGTATTGCGTTACCCCCGCCTGTCACCGGTTGATTATCCTGAGCTGGATCACTCACTCGCAGCTGTCTTCAGACAGATCTGGAATTCCTTGGGACTCTCTCCGCACCTGCAGCTCTCTCGGGTGAGTAATCCCTTGTCATCTCCCCTCAGACGGCGCCACGTACGCCGCGTCTATGGCTCTGATCCCCTGACATGCACAATCACAGTGATGATGACCAGCAACTCTCAAGCAGCTGAGCTGAAGCTGCACACAGGCTGCTCTCCCTTCCTTGTTATCACGTGACTGCCAGTAGCCGAGCCTATGATTGACACTGGCTTTCTTCCGGATTCCAGGCGCGCCTCTGCGCAATGCACGGCGGGAGTTGTAGTTTCAGACATTGAGGGCTTCAGAGAGCCTGTGGTACAAATTTTCATTGCAAAATGCATTTGAACTACAACTCCCAGCTCTAGGACTTGTAGTTCCACAACAGCTGGAGGTTCACAAGTTTCCTCACATATGTTATAGGCAATGCAGTGGGAGAGCCGTTGTAACAGAGGTTGTCCTTGGCAACCAATGGAACGTTCGGTTTCATTTTCTGAACTACAGTAGAAAACTGACAGCTGGTGTTCTGTTGCTAAGGGTGACACTGTTGTGTGAAAGTTGTCATCAGGTGTTTCCCAGTTTGGTCTTGTTTGTTTAGTAAAACAATGGTGTTATTCATTTAAATGTTCTGTAAGCTGTGCTAGAGCAATGATAGTGTCTAATTGGTTAATATAGGGAAGAGTATGTTATATATTATTCATCTTTCTGAGTGAAACACAGGTATTTCCATGACTGAAAGTTTTGGTTTGGGAGTTCAACCATTCATCATCATCAACATTTATTTATATAGCACCAGCAAATTCCGTAGCGCTTTATAATTGGGAACAAACATTAATAAAACAATACTGGGTAATACATACAGACAGAGAGGTAAGAAACCACTCTACCTTTATAAATGTTTAACTCTGCCTGTTGGGTTTTAATTTTGCCCTTTTGGGACAAAGTGTGTTTGCTGCCAAAAAGTGGTAATGTCTGGTGCTTTAGAAGCACTAAATTGGCCCCAACCTCCCTGCTCTACACATAAATAATCCCAGAAATGTTGCATGTACCAGAGGCAACTTCACACAACATCCAGACCAGCAGTAACCAAGTCCTGGGACAACGTCCTGACTGCGCAGGGGATAGGGACTATCCTGCCAGAAGCAGGATAGTTGGGAGGTATGGTCGATCATATGATATAGCATTGTAACACCCCCCCCGCACTCGGTGGTGTCAGACGTGGTCACTGGGAGGACACAGGTGCAGACAAGGAGCGGGCCTCAACAGTAAGTAGAGCCATTGACGCGGAGGAGTTCAGCGACTGGAAAGCGCCAGTGCTAGATATAGACCCATGACATAGGGACTAGAGTCTTTATGCCTCTGGTCTACCATGTCTGGGGAGCACATTAGATAGGTGCCATATTGCTGGGAATCCATGACAGAAGGGGAAAAGGTCCTGATCTCACCTGACATTTCGGGAGTGGGTCTGTGGTGGCTGCCAAGTGGACAGTGCATATTTGAATAGTGAAGTGTCCGCAATGGAACAGAGTAGGTGTCAGAACCCTGGGAGTGGGCTCGTGGCCAGACACCTTGTGGCGCTAAGTACAACATGACCCTAGGATGAATGTCTTGCTGCACACTGTACTGCTTATTAAGGGCGAGCAGCTTGCATCTATCTGTAGCACATGTTGCTTGCATTGAATGAGCAGTACAGTGTGAAGTAGGACATACTGTGCATCCCAACTATCGTTGCAGTCGGGAGAAAGTCCTTCCTGAGCGGGATAGTCACCCCAAAATCAGGACTGTCCCACCACAATCAGGACAGTTGAGAGACTGTGCTGCGCTCTCTTACCTGTTCTCGTACTTTTCACTACCTGCGGCTGCTGGTCTCTTAAGCTCAGTTGCAGCTTGCCTGGATCCTGGAATGTTAGGGCCCTGTTTAAAAAAGGGAGATACATGAAATATGGAAAGTCTAGCAGTGAGTGAGCCCATTCGGCTTCCCTCCCAAAACCAGCCCTGATGTTAAATCAATAGTCCCTACTGTAAACAGGGTGCTAAAGAATCGTGATGGAGGAGTTTGGTGAGATACAGATTTATTTCATTGTAACCGTTAAGTTTATTGTGCGTGATTGAGAAATCATGTAACTAACGGTCAGGGTAAATTCATTGCTTGTCAAAACGCAGTGCCTCCGCCAGAGTTTTGTTGTCTCTTTGGGATTCCATATCTTCACATGAACTCAGGAAACCCCTGCCCAGCTCCCTATAAATGACTGGTGATATTTCAGGAAAGGGGAAAGGCACATTTATTAAATGACTGTGCAACTTAAAGGTGCGTTACCTGAAAAGTAAAGGGAAGAAATAGTAAAGATTCTGGGCCTGATTCATATTGGAATGCAATGTGAACACAATTTGCGGTTTTTAACATGGTACGTAAATTGTACACACATACACCTGTATTCATATACTGGCAGATCTCAAGAAACGTTTCAATTTGAATATAGATAGAAGTAGACTATGGCTACACTTAACTTGCTGTATTCAGACAAAGCACACTGCAGGATACACACAATGCATGTGTGCAATATAGTCCTATAAGAACGCATGGGGAAAACGTTTTAGTAACAGCATTGATGAAGTGGCAGGTTCGACAGTGGCAGTACTCTCAGTAGCACAATTTAACCATACTTGCCAACTCTCCCGGAATGTCTGGGAGACTCCCGCATTTTGCGAGAGTCTCACGGACTCCCGGGAGAGTGTAGCAGTCTCCCGGATCTGCCCACTTTAGATCCAAAACGCTGCGATTCACAAGGAATTGCGGCGTCTGGCCCCGCCCCTGCTGTGAAATGGCGCGTTTGCGTAATTTTACAGCAAACGCAAACGTCACAAAGTTACGCAATTTTGGAACCCCGCCCCCCATCACGCCCACCTTCCCCAGCAGGCTCCCGGAAAAGAACTTTCATAAGTTGGTAAGTATGAATTTAACTAGAACATCAATACTATTTTAGGTCTCTAAAATGAAGCTGTTATTAATGCCATGTTAAACGTCACACGCTTTGCTCAAATCGCCTGCTTAGGCGTGGGCTTCAAAGTGGACAACACTTACTATTAAACCTATAGACACACACCATGATATAACTAGTGTCTCATACTGGAGACATGGATGAAATTAAAAAGTTAGAACCTAAAGAATGCAAATTCAGAGTATAAACGTTCAATGAAAGATGAGTTAGCAACTATGATGAAGAATAAGAATGATTCCCTTCTTAATGCAGAAAATGAAACATATAACTCTCAGTTTGAGAGCTGGCGTTTCATCAGCCAGTGTCAAGGAGTATGCTGTCACTTCCAGAGAGGGAACTGTCACCGTCAAGACATATCTGATCCAATTGTCTAGAGGAAGTCCAGATCCAGTCCAGAGGGTAAATTTTAAACTGCAGGTTTGAAAAAGTGGAGATGTTGCCTATAGCAACCAATCAGATTCTAGCTGTCATTTATTTAGTACATCCTACAGAATGACTACTAGAATCTGATTGGTTGATATAGGCAACATCTCCACTTTTTCAAACCGGCAGTTTAGTAAATATATCCCCAGTTGTCAAGAGGGAGTCCAGATCAAATCCAGGTTTCCAGAGGGAGTGCAGATCCAGTCCAGTTGTACAGAGGAACTCTAATTCCAGTCCTGGAGGTATATTTACTAAATTGCGGGTTTGAAAAAGTGGAGATGTTGCCTCTAGCTGTTACTTTGCAGAATGTTGTAAAAACTAGGATCTGGTTGCTATAGGCAACATCTCCACTTTTTGCAACCTGCAGTTTAGTAAATATACCCCCAGGTGTCCAAAAGTGAGTTCTGCTTTATTACATCTGATCAAATCCCTACATTTGCTACTATTTCTACTTTTTGGCTTAGTAAAGAGAGCCATTGAGGACACATCATAGTCTTTGATCCTTATTTTAAGCTCCCTCCAGGATTCCATGTCAAATGTGAGTAACCCACTAAATACAGCACCACAGCATACACCGGGCTGAACACTAGTACAACACCTCACCTGAGCTACAGGTCTGGCCTTGAAATGCTTTACACAGCAGTAACTACTCATTACTCCTAATTAGAGAGGGACTTTGAGCAACTCACTGTCTTTATACTGCAATTACCATAGCAGTCTTTAACACTACATGCTGTTACCTTCGTTGGTAGTCGTGTAATTGGCACTTACAAACCCGAGACACACCACACTGACAAAAATATCACGATGAGTATAACAGCGATAATATAATGATATTGACTATCCATGTAACTGACAAGTAGTATGGTAACTGCGGTTTTAAACTGGCAATGGTTGGACCCACAGCCTGTATAATGTAATCCAGGCTGTGGGTCCACTCATTGCCACTTTAAAACCGCAGTTTTCATGATGTCCATTAAAAGTGACGTGTTTTTTTGCTGTATAGGTTTTGCAAAGTCGCATTTTACATTTGAAGGGGATTTTAGCTGCCGGAAATACTACTTGTCAGTTACATGGTTAGTCAATATCATTATTTTATCGCTGTTATACTCATTGTGATATTTTTTGTCAGTGTGGTGTGTCTGGGGTTTGTAAGTGCTGGGTTACCCTACCACACCCGTTACCTTATCTTTCTCTGACTCAGAGTACAGACTGGTACCAATTATTTAATTTATTTTATCACAGTGTTTTTCCATTTCATGTTATCTTACTTGTGTACTTTTACATGCTATTAGCCAGTTTAGGATGTGTGCCTGTAGGTCCAGATCTGAATATTGCCTACATTAGAGCCACCCCCAGGTTCAAGGGGTGATATGTTAAGAGTTGGTTCTTCAATACTGTATTCATAGCAGTCACAGGGTTACTGCTCTGCATTTACCATTGTGACTGTGAACTATTTTGTTGTCAGTGTTATGCTGAACGGGACCGGGCCGGTCTTGTTCTTGACATTCCTCTGTTTTTCAGCCAGGTGTGTAGTTCCTCAGGGCAAGTGAAGAAGATAGCTGTCTCCATCCATCACTTTAAGCTTTGCTGGAAACATAGGAGATATAGGAGGTGTAGAGCATACAACTTCTTCTGTGCTGATAGAGAACAAGCTACAGAGAAGTAATATTTGCCCGGTGGGTTTACCTGGGGGGACTCTGGAGTGGAAATAATCTGAGGAATATCTAGAATATCCTTTAGTGGAAATATTTGGGGCAGAGGGCTTCTCACAGTCTTATTGTTAAGAGAACCCTGAGAATTCTTAATGAACAAGGACCACTAGGAGCTGGTCCAAGGCCACTTTTTCCACGGCTTCTCAATTCTTGGGGCAAGGATAAAATTCTTATGCTGGAAGCCAGATTCAACACTAAAATGCTAATCTTGTTTTCTTCCCTGATTTCCCCATACTTCCTTTACTAAAGCTGGGTACACACTATACAGTTTTCATCCAATAATCGGCTCCATCAGCCGACATACGACCGCTCGTTCAAAAGTCGGGTCAGTGTGTGCAGGGACACGATGGTCGAAAGTCTGCCCAAATGGACGATTGTCGCCTCATTTGGTTGGTCGTACCGTTTAATATTTTCGTTCCATTCTCGTTTCCGCTGTGTAGTGTGTATAAACTTCCGACCGATCCACAGCAGTGAATACGAAATTACAGTCATTGCTCACGACAACATGGCTGTAAAAAGTTCTTCTCTTTGGACATGCTTGCAGGCTCCTCTCTGCGCCGCCACTCACGTTCAGTGTGAACGGAACAGAGAGGAGGGAAGAGGGACACCGGCACCGCGATCACGTGAGTATGTTTTGTTTTTGTCCTTTTTTAACTACCCTGCCCCCCCACCAATGAACGGGGAGGAGTCACACCCCGTCCCCCACACGCAGTTAAAAAAAAGAAAAAATTATCAAAACCAAAGAAAAAAAAATCAGTCCAGGATCCCGTGCCCGTGCCCGGGTAATTATTAACCACCCCCGTCCACTCTTTGCGGCCTTGATTGGGATAGTTGTGAGAGTGTAACCCCCCGTCCACTCTCTGTGGCCTTCATTGAGATAGTTGTGAGAGTGTATTAGTAGGAATAGTGTTATCGAGGATAAGGTCACCTCTAAAAAAGAGATGGGTTTTCACAGAGCATCTAACGATTTGAAGGCTGTGGGAAAGTCTGATTGAGCGTGGTAGGGAATTCCATAAGTGGGGAGCAGCACGGGAGAAGTCTTGTAGGTGGGAGTGAGAGGTGGTGATCAGAGATGAGACAATTAATTAATGAAATAATTAATTAATTTGTTTTAAAAGAAGGACAAAATAAAAATGACTTTATCTACAACAAACCGTTACCGCCATATCCAAGAATGTCTGTTGATATGTTCACTGAGCAAGGCTGTAGTATAATTTTATTATGTCTAACTACTGTTTCAGGAAAAATTAAGTTATAAAGTTCAGCGAAAAACAGCATAATGCATCAATCCCACATAGGTTTATTTTTTATTTTCAAAAACAGGTACCTTTTAAGCATGAATCTGTTAGACATTTTTGTTAGCTGTCCTTCAACAAATTATGATCTCCTTTTCAAAATCTCTCTGGTGGTTACAAAGTATGTCTGCCAGTTACACAGACACAGCCTCACAGCTCTCAGCATGTTATGTGAAAACAGAGGGGAAGGGGAAGAGGAGGGGTGAGGATTTTACATTACACGGAGCAGACAGCGCTTAGAGGGGCTTTCCAAGGTCTGTCCGCTTTAGAACAATGACAAAGGTTATGGAGAGTTTCACTATTCCCTACAAGCAATATTGAAATAAGCCACTCCCATTATGAAGACCAGGCTTTGCGTAAATGACATTTATATTAATTGTGGACAAATGTCTGTATTCATAAGATATTATAACTCAAATGTCATTAATCAGAAAGGATGGGTACCTGAAAGCCTTCATTTTTGTTTTAACACTCCAAAATAGGATTATTAAGAAGCACACAAGGGGTCAAATATATCAAGCTGCAAGTTTCTGGCGGGTTTGAAAAGTGGAGATGTTGCCGGTAGCAACCAATCATATTCTAGCTATCATTTATTTAGTGAACTCTACAAAATGACAGCTAGAATCTGATTGGTTGCTATAGGAAACATCTACACTTTTCGAATGGTGATGATGATGATGATGATTTACCCCCGGGACTCAAGACTTTGAGCTGCAGTGATTTTTGCAGTATGTATCACCCAATTGCAACTTTTTTGTTTGAAGAAAAATGTTGTAATACTTTTCTAATTTATCTATTTATAAATATATAAATAACTGAGCGACAGGATCAGACTGAGATTAAAAGGCAGTAACCACTCTATGGCCTATTGCATATAATCATAAAAGTATTAAAAGCCGTAACGAGTGATAAAGTGAGGTGCTGGATGCCTTGTAGGGTGCAAAGCTCAATGAACGTTGGTAGAGATTCCTTCTTCTTTCAATTATACAAATGTAATTGCAAAATAAAATGTGTTGGCATGAATAGCCTTTTACTGTGATTTCCTGAAATGTATTGGATTTGTTGGAATGCTATACTTTACTTTTATTGGTGCTTTATTTGGAGTTCAGGTGCAACTGTGCTTTGCAGGAGTGTCTGACTGGTCTAATGGTGTACAAAGGAAACAGCTGGAAGCTCTAATATGCTTACAAGATGGAAACAAAGAGTATCTGTCTCTGTTTAACCCCCTCTGTCTACCTCTGCAAATGTATTTCTTGGCGTACATGTCTATGACCAGTTATAATTCAGGATGCACCAATGTTCTGGAGTCATTTGCATACTAGGAAGTTTGAGCAAGATTCCAGCTCTGCAGAATCCAGAGAATCAGATCACCCGAATTCTGCAAATTTGGATTCGATCCAGTATTTTAGGTGCATCCTTATTATAAGGTGGAGATTGTGGCGGAGAGCTTAGGTCATCGGCTTTCTCTTATCGCCAGTCTGATTATGTCCTAGAACATTACTACCCCAAACAAGCAATAAAAACCTAAAGACAAATCTTTTTGTGTACTGTATTTTATCTTAGCATGTATAAAAAAAAGTGCTATAAAAAACTTCATCATGGGCTGTCACTATAGTAAAGCTAGATATTAAAATGGCATTTATGTATACCTTGTAGCATAAAACGAAACTGCACATAGTAGATTTTAAGGATAAATACACAAGTGTTAATTTGATGCATGAAACATAGAACAGTATGACATACTTGCCAACTCTCCCGGAAAGTCCCGGAGACTCCCGAAATTCGGGTCAGTCTCCTGGGCGAGCTGGCATTTCTCCCGGATCCTGAATATGACGCGATTCTTGGTGAATCACGCCATTTTGGAGGGCGGGAGGGGGCAGGGCAAGGCCAATCGCGTCATTTTGGCCCCGTCCCCCGCGATGCAAATTACGTTTTCACGGGGGGGGGGGGGGGGGGGGGCAAGTATGCAGTATGATCGCTGTGGTATTTTAGCCAGGGGTTGTTGCATGAGCTTACAATGCTGATCGGTTTTTTTGAATGCAGCCTTGCACTATTTTTGGGCATTTAACTGCTTAGCCCAATAGCCATACAGTAATTGCAATGCTTTGGACCTGGATCGTACCACGACACATCCTGTATCCTTATTAATTTCATTTTAATGTCCGTGTGCATAGGCAAACCGAAGAGGGGGGTTCCTAGTGCCTGGAAACCCCCCTCCGTGCCCCCCTCCATGCCTCGGGCACTGTATAATTGAGGTGGCTGGACCCTGCCCCCGCTTCACACGGCTCTGCTTGAAAAGGGAGAGCTGCGTGCCCCTAACAGTAGTCACACAGCATTACCCATGTATATTATGAGGATAGGAAGAGTTGTAGAGCAATCAAGCACTGTCTAAAATTATAGCCACACCCCCATGCATGCTGGTCACGCCCACTGGTGGCATGGTGTGGAAACCCCCCTCTACAAATCCTGCGTTTGCCCCTGGTGTGTATGCAGCCTGGGCTGTGTATTGTTCGTCTTTTCTATATTTTCCCCTTCGGATAAATTGTCTTCTGCTAGTCCATTAACACTTTCTGTGTCTTTTCATTACACCCCATCTTATGGCTCTCGTCTTCTGTAATCCTTGAACCTTTGATCTGTCTCTTACTGTCCATTGTGATTTAACGCCCGGCTCATATGTCAATTTGTGTCTCCATTCCTGCCACTGTTTTTGGGGCCCTTTCTTGAACGATGTTCCTATCTGATTTCCTCTGTCCTTAAATGTGTTAATATTATCTTCCTATATCTGTACCTGCCCCAGTGCGTATGTTATCCCCGTTGCTGACCTGCTGGCTATCTAGCATCTAACCAATAAATAAGACCTGCTCTGTTTCTCACATGACCAATTTGGCTCATTAAACCCTAGTTGTCATTTGACTACTCAACTATCCATCTGTCAGCGTGGCGACATAGACTGTTCCACCAATCCTACTGTAGTCCCTATGCATGAGTTCCATCTCTAGCCTGAAGGCACAGAATCATCATCATCATTTATTTATATAGCGCCAGCAAATTCCGTAGCGCTTTTGAATACACTTCTGGTTGTAGATCACTACCAGACGGACGCTTTGAACAAAAATATTGCAACATTTTGGTACCTTCACCTGTGTCACATATACAGTTATCTGTACAGATCTACATGCATACCCTTTTTAATTAAAGTTCAATTAGAATGGCCATATAGCTTCATAGTCCTTATCTAGTGAAACATTGAATATTACTGCTTTGATCCCTGAATTTGCAAATCTAATATTAAAATGAAACACGCACTACATGTATAAGTTGGTTGACACCATGGCTTCCCCTCCCCTTTTCTATGCCCACTATACCAATCCCCAAAACCCAGATAAAGACTAAAGACATATGTGTGGTGAATATGTGGTCACAGCTATAAAAAGAATATTAAGGAAAAATGAACTCGTGAAATTAAGAATTGTACAGATTATATAGTGTCCATGTGGCCTACAGAAAAAGTTGACCTAACAATAAGGAATCTGAAGAGAACTATCACGTAGGAACCAGGTAACATCAACACCATGATCCCATGGTATGATCCTTCATAGGTATAAAGAAAATTCAAAAATCTTGGAGAGAAGGTTCTCACTGTTATTACTAAGAATGCGATCCTTCCTTTAGACTGCTAGTGAGAATTTGCACACTAGTAAGAGGTCTCTTCCATATTTTCACGTTGCAGAAATTCACGTCGCAGTAATGTGTTCCTAGAATTAGTGCAGAGCCATATGGAGGCTTTAGAATCATAACCTGCAAAATAGTAATGAAGAAAAGCTTGAATCAAATAACCACATTAACTTCTACTAAAAATAACAGAATAAGAATACTAAGGAAATATGATCTCGTGAAATTAAGAATTGTACAGATTATATAATGTCCATGTGGCCTTCACAAAAAGTAGGCCTAACAATATTGAATCTGAAGAGAACTATCACATAGCAACCAGGTAACATCAACACCATGATCTCCTGGAATGATCCTTCATAGGTATAAAGAATATTCAAAAATCCTGATGAGAAGGGAACTAAATTTCCTAGATCTCCAGATGGAAGGTGGATACACAACTTAGGAAGCTTCACCCCAAAAGACCTCCTCATAGACATCGACCTAGGGAGTTCTCACTGTTATTACTAAGAAATCCAGCTACAGTCCACTACCAAGAATACAAACCACAGACGACCAATAACGCCTTAATTTATCACAACAATATGTGCCTTTCTCTTAATGTGAAGAAGGCTGAAGAAGAAAATTACTAGGATGCTCTCAGCATTCTATATGAAATGATTGAAAGCCACCCCTGCCCCCAAAAAGAGGTACAGAGGGCTTTGGGTGGGTGGAACCTCTTCTTGGGGCCAGGGATTTCCCATCACTGTGTCTAGGATGCCCTAATGTCTTGAGTTCATGAGGTAGGCAAAACCAATGTGATCCTTCCTTTAGACTGCTAGTGAGAATTTGCACTCTAGTAAGAAGTGCTTCCATATTTCCACGTGGCAGTAATGCGCTCCTAGAATTAGTGCAGAATCGAGTGGAGGCTTTAGAAGCATAACCTGCAAAACAGTAATGAAGAAAAGCTTGAATCAACATTAACTTCTACTAAAAAAAACAGGAAGAGAATACTAAGGAAAAATGAACACGTGAAATTAAGAGTTGTACAGATTATATAGTGTCCATGAGCCCTTCAGAAAAAGTAGGCCTAACAATAAGGAATCTGAAGAGAACTATCATGAAGCAACCAGGTAACATCAACACCATGATCCCATGGTATGATCCTACATAGGTATAAAGAAAATTCAAAAATCCTGGAGAGAAGGGAACTTAATTTCCTACATCTCCAGATGGAAGGTGGATAAACAAATTAATAAGCTTCACCCCAAAAGACCTCCTCATAGACATCAACCTAGGGAGATCTCTCTGTTATTACTAAGAAATTCAGCTACAGCCCACTACCAAGAACACAAACCGCTGTATTCCTGTGACCTGCAGATCAGACCCTAAATCTAATCCATTCTCCGACTGTTTCTGGGGTTGGACCCATCTCTCCAGTACCACCGCTCTGCCGCTAACCACCAGCTCTGGACAGTGTGATAGGCCAGGGGGATCCATCTACAGCAACCCTGATCTATAGGTTGAGGTCAGGGGTACCAGCCCAGGAACACCAGTAACAGTATGCTAGCAGCGTCAGTCCCCACAAAGAAACCCTGTTCTGGATGCTGGTAAGGAGTCCAGTGGTGGCAGCAATTGTAAGCCCCTCCTAAGTTGGCAAAGTAAGCCCAACCGGTTCCCAGCAACAGCAGACAGGGTGGCATAGGCGGTCCATCCTCTCACATATGGTTTATGACTTGTCAATAATACCCACATAGGGCGGAGGACAGGAATGGTGCATTTAGTCATTTTGTAAAAATGTGCCTGTGATTTATTACTATAGCTGATCATACAGTTATTCAGTCTGAATGTAGATCACCCTAAATGGTATGGCTGTCAGATTATAGTGTAGTGAGTTGATATGTAGCGTATCAATCAAATCACTACCACATATAAACCCAGATCACTAGGCATTAAATTGGGGTCAGACGGCTAATATTGATCATAGTACTGTTGGACCTCAATTATCTCATATCTGCTGTACTATCTCCAAGCCATTCCCCTAAAAAATAGTGTTAATAGTCGGTTAATGATCTGCCGTGATCTAAAAGGTTCCTGATAGAACAAATGCCTCCAGCTAGATCCGTGATCTTATATAGAGCTGCGTCTAACAGCCTATCTCACCCTGACTCTCACTGTGTTCCCTCTTATTGATAAAAGCTATCTGTTTCCATAATGAAGCTGCTACTTAGCTAACTATGTCCCTCAATGTAGCTTTTGTCCCTATGTAGAGATACTGTCTAGAATATAATTTATAAAAGGAATTCACATTAGCAGCAGCGTGTAATACGCTTCCGCTTGCCCGACGCGCCTTTCACCTTCGTTTTATCTAGAGCTAAACAATCACACTAAGGGCTAGATTTACTAAGCTGCGGGTTTGAAAAAAGTGGGGATGTTGCCTATAGCAACCAATCAGATTCTAGTTGTCATTTTGTAGAAAGTACTAAATAAATAAAAGCTAGAATCTGATTGGTTGCTATAGGCAACATCCCCACTTTTTCAAACCCGCAGCTTAGTAAATCTAGCCCTAAGTCGTTAAGTATAGTGCATATGTGAGTGCAGATCGCTGACCAGACCTACTCTTGCTTGCAGTTCTCTCCACTCTCCTGCAATTCACCATAGTTAGTAGACTCCCTCTCTGACTAGGGGCTCAATTTGAATGACAGGGGAGAAATAGGGGTGATCTCCCTCCCTCCCTGATGAGTCTGGCATTCTCCCTGATGTGGAGCCAGTACAAGACGTGGTTGGCTTCGCCATCTGTGGCATGATGACGCAGTTCAGAAATTGTGTCCTATGTCCATGTATTGATGCCTATGGAGGTGGCCATTTTCATGGAGACCAAGATTTAATCACAGACTGACAGGTAAGACAACAATGCTTCAGTAATGGAGACAGAAATGTAAAAGACACGTCAGTCTCTAGAGATTAATTAGTTGCTTTTCTTTAACGCATAGTTGCCTACTCTCCTGGAATGTCCGGGAGACTCCTGCATTTCTGGGAGACCTCAGAAACTTAAAGCGGCAATGTGGGGACCCCTAAGGTTAAGCACTTAACCCGACATTGCCGCTTTAAATTTCTATTGGCAGACGTCGCGATGACACCAGCCTGCAGTGCCGAACACTTCTACAATCGGAATCAATTGCTGTCAGCATTGTGCTCCCATCGGAGATCTCCAGTGTTGGGTTGAAAGTAAGTCTGTTCTTTTCCAATGGGTTTTCATAATTTCGGATTTTCTTTGTAGGCCTTCTCCATGTCGGAGTAGTCAGTATACCAGCTGCAAGGTATATATTGACCTTCAGTCAATGACAGTCAATGACACTTTTCTAAAATTGCCGGAGAGCCATAGGTTACACCGGCATAGAGCCAGACGCATAATACACTTAGTGGCATATTCATTTAGGCTTCCGGCCCGCGGGAAGGGGTCACAAAGTCAATCCACTGTTCCGCAATAACATGGATTTTCGTGCGCACCCCATAGGGTTGCGTTATTGCGGTACCGTATTACCGTCAATACGTTTAATATGCCCCTTAAGGTGGAACTTGTACCATATTCATGGTGCCTAAAACCACTGAAGTAGATAGGCTGCTGCTCATGCACTATGGACCAATACTTAGGGCTACAATGTGACTGCCAATGCTTGGGGGCAGGAGCCAGACTGTGCACAATAGTTATTTAAATGCTGCCTTGCAAGCTTCCATATCCTCTGTGGACTGGCCACAATGCCTCTGGTGGCTTTCGGATGTCTTCAGTGGTGCACATCCTATTTTATGGGCCCCTAACCTTGCATTCCTCCAGTGGCTCTTCAAGCCCCAGTCTGACACTGCCCTTACTGTTTTTTTTAATCATTTCAACTTGCCCCCACATGCTGCACTTCAGTACTGGGGATGGGGGGGTGCCATAGCATTGCTTGCTCCAGTGGCCATGGATCCATGCTACACATCTGCCTGTCCTGTGTATTATATTTTTGAGGTAGACAACCTTTATCTTCCCAGATGTTGTGAAACTACAAGTCATAGCATGCTCTGCTAACGTCTGGCTTACAAAGCATGCTATGACCTGTAGTTTTACGTCAGATCTTTCTGTACTGTTACATACAATAGCCTCTCATTTAACAAGCACTGCACCAAAATGAATATAATACAAGAACTAAAAAAAAAAAATTCTTGAAAGAAATCTGTACTTTCCTGTCCAAGCTAAAAAAAAGGTGAAAAAAAAAACAAAAAGTGCACAAGGGTACAGAACTTCAGGCCCTCCTCAAAAGAAGAAGGGCCCATCTATCCCAGACCCAGGGACGAAAAAGTCCCTTAGGTGGCAAGGGTGTTCAGACTCCCCTCTCGCTGCAAGGGTACGGGTTGTCCCTTTGCACTGAGATCCACTGTAGCTTAACCTAGTGCTCGGAAACTTGCCGTTCCACGGAAGAGAGGGAATAATAGGTTTTGCTCCCATGACCTTCGGGGAAATACAGAGCCCATACCGAACCCTTGGATCCAGTGGAAAAATACATGAAAGTGTAGGTGACCAATAAGATGTGAAATAAATAGTGCATTGTAGGTACGGCCCCAGGGTAATGGGCGGGCAAATCTAAACATTCATCCGCCCAACCAGAAGACCAGGGCACAAGGAGGCAGTGCGTAAAATGAAAGTGTTAAAAAGTACAAAAGTGCTTAAACATCACGTGCCAGTGCAGCAACTGTGATTTTCTGGCACCAAAGGGTCGCCACTCCTCGAACCGGGCATTCAACATCATTTCCCGGCCCCCAGGAGGACCAGGTGAGGCGCGTCCTGATAAGAACAGATACTACACCCGATCTTAACCAAAAGGACAATAATACAAGAACTAATGTAATACTCATTAGCCAAGGAGGCAAAAAGCCAAGGTCTGCACACGGCATCAATCGGCTGCTCAAGTGATATTATTTTTTTGAATAGATTTTTCTAATACTGTTGTAACCAGCGATAGAAAACATATATTATCACCGCATACTGATTAATAGACCCGAAAGTAAGATAATTTAGGATCATAGCCATGTATACACGAACAGCACTCACAGGCATCATTTCATCTTAGGTGATTTGGTGTTAGTTTTATTTTTTTCCATACGCATGCTTTCTTTTACACTTCTCTTTAAGTTTTATAGGTACAATTGCTGTTTTTCAATGACATAACGGTACATTGTGTGTCTGTGTTTGATTTCCTAGAACACGCACATAATGCAAGTTCTGAATATGTGAGTGCTTCAACTTTGTCTTTGTCAATGTTGTACTTGGAGATGAGCAGGAATGTTTGGGTCCCATTAATTGCATATAGGAAAGTAGTCAGGCAATGCTCTCGTTTAGCACTAGTAAAACATTGTTGTCTCAGCTGTAGAAAAAGGAAAGGTAGAGGAAATAAGGAGTGATTTATTGACCAGTTTATTGAGGCTTTAAGGAGGTAAGTCATTTTACCGACATAGGTATAAGTCCATTAGGTATAAAGTCAGCGAGATTAGAAAAAAGTTTAATGAATAATATGAATTGTATTACCAGGAACACATAATACCACATACACAGCAAGTCACAAAAGGTTGCCCTTGTCAGCATCACGGTGGCTCACTGGTTAGCACTTCTGCCTCACACCATTGGGGTCATGAGTTCAATTCCCAACCATGGCCTTATCTGTGTGGAGTTTGTATATTCTCCCCGTGTTTGTGTGGGTTTCCTCCGGGTGCTCCGGTTTCCTCCCACACTCCAAAAACATACTAGTAGGTTAATTGGCTGCTATCAAATTGATGTGTGTGTGTGTGTGTGTATGTTAGGGAATTTAGACTGTAAGCTCCAATGGGACAGGCACTGATGGGAATGAGTTCTCTGTACAGCGCTGCAGAATCTGTGGTGCTATTTAAATAAACGGTGATGATGATGATGATTGTCAACGCATACAGAACATACACTGGGAATACACTGCATACAGAATGACACCGTAACACTGGCTGGTAGCAATAAGAGGAGTCTTACCGCTCGCCAGACCAATCTGGTGTCAATCTGCACATGTGTGAGCTGGTTTGGCCATGCACACTAGACCTGGTAGCCGTAAAAATAAGGTTATATTTAAAAGAAAAAAAAACGATCCAAAATAAACAGTACAAAAATAGAATAAAAACATAACTATTTAAAAAAAATGCTTACTGCATGAATCAGCCTGGATTCTGGATTAGTTAATGACTTACAAGCAAGTCACCTGGTGTATGAATCTATAACAGAATCGAAATTATAATATATGGACATCGAAATTGTAATATCCACACACTATATGCAGCCTAAAGTCCTCTGTGCAGTTGTCCTTTCTATAAGTATCAATCCAGAGTATTTGTCTCCTAATTACAAGACGTGGGCTTATGACTAAAGTCCGTTGTAATAATAATCTCCGTCATTTTAACATGTGCGATAGTTCTTTGAAGGGTATCTTTAAGAATCCTTGAGACTGGAATGAGAACTTTGCCTGCTACGCAGGGGCGGGCTAGCAAATTGCAGCCCGGGGGGTGCACAGGCGGCCGCATCACATGACACGCGATGCGGCTGCCTGTGCGCCGCTGGTAATATTCAAACAGCCGGCCGGCCGCCCTCCCCCGGTGGCCAGGGGGGGTCGATGCTCCCCGGCCCAGCCAGCCCCTGCTGTTACGCAAAGAGATGTATTCACACTAATAGGAAGGACAACTGCACAGAGGACTCTATGCAATTTAGGCTGCATATATTGTGTGGAGGTTACAATTTCGATGTGTAATAATACCCTATTCCCCTCCCCTCACTTGCACCTAATCCTATATCTCTCTATTGGTTTTCACTTTGTGGCTTACCCCTGATTAGGACAGTGGCAGCACCCACCACCCTTCCCCAACCCTAGAGAGCGCTGACCGATATATGATCTCGATACCTCACGTGTGTGTGTGTCTGTATGGTAGGGACTATAGTTTATAAACTTTACAGGCACTGATGTTAATGATTACATATTGGTGCTCTATATATAACTGTTAATAAATTAATAAAACAATTAAAAGCCCAGAGATGTACCCTGCACTGTCCTTGAATGATGGTACGGATAAGAGGTCCGACATGAAAAATACCTTTCCCGTGATTAAAGCCTGATATGAAATATCTACAGTTCAATAACCTGCTGATGGCTTCACACACATTTCTTAGTAGCAGGTATATAACATAAAGATGGTAGTAGTTATAGCGGCCAGTCCCTTACACACAGTGGAGGCGGCCATTTTGTGGGCTGAGTCAAGCAGAGCTGTACCTAAGGCTGTGCGGTCGGGTATGACCACCCAGGGCACAATGCTAAAGGAGGGCGCAGTTTATGAATATTTTAGGTTAATTTGGTTATAATTGAAGGCTGGGGGGTGGCTTTCATTATTTCTCGGCCCAGGTGCTAAAATTTTAAGTTACAGCTCTGGTCAAGCTTCAGCCCATCTAATCACTAGGAATAAAGTG
This sequence comes from Mixophyes fleayi, assembly GCF_038048845.1. Lineage (NCBI taxonomy): Eukaryota > Metazoa > Chordata > Amphibia > Anura > Limnodynastidae > Mixophyes > Mixophyes fleayi. Next base: position 114,305,941 of record NC_134410.1, on the reverse strand, counting down.
CCTCATGCAAGAAATGTCCCTCATTCCAGGGCCATCTTTTCCATTGGGCACGATGGGCAGCTGCCCGGAGGCCCCACGGGCAAGGGGGCCCCATAGGAACGGCTCTTAATGAGAATAAATAATCCTGCAAAAGAAAAAAACCTGCAATAAAACCTGCAAAAAAACCTACAAGGGTCACTATGCAAGTACATCTATCTATCTCTATCTATCTATATCTATATCTGTATACATCTAATATATATATATATATATATATCTAGGGGCCCCGGTGCACTGCTTTGCCCGGGGGCCCATAATGTTGTTAAGATGGCCCTGCCTCATTCCTAGGGAATGGATATGTTAAATATAATTTCAGCCCACAAAATGACCGTTTTCCCTAGGACTAAGCCAAACACACACAGTTCTTATTGTGCTAGGGCTGCTCAAAGGTTTATAATGTATGTGGAATACATACACATAGACAGAATCCTGCTACAATAATAATGCCATACAATAGGTGTAAATTCTATAGGTGTAAAACCAGCCTACCTCACCTCAGACTTGTGGAGTACTATGCAAGGAAAACACGATCAGCAAAAACAAAACAAAAAATTGGTTTACACACATATTTGCAACATGTCAGTTCCCAACAGCAGGGCAGAGGGCGTGTTAAAGCACCAGGCTGACCAAAACAAGTCCGAGTTACGGAGGCCCCACCTTGCACCTTACAGGAGTTAAAGGATCTGCTGCTAACGTCTTGGTGCCAGAAACCACAGGACACCTTCAGAGGTGGAGTCCATTCCCCGATGGGTCAGAGCTGTTTTGGTGGAACAAGGGGGACCTACACAATATTAGGCAGGTGGCTTTAATGTTGTGGATATTTATATATGCATACACACACACTGCTACTTACAACAAGCCACATACTAGATTAGACTAGGTGCACTAAGTAAGGCTATCATTGTTTCTATGGGTTAAACCTATAAAGTGCCCTGTGTTTTCTGGCACCAAGACATTAGCAGTAGATCCTTTAAGTCCTGTAAATTGCGAGGTGGGGCCTCCATGGATCGGACTTGTTTTGCCAGCACATCCCACAGATCGGATTGATATCTGAGGAATTTGAAGGCCAAATCAACACCTTGAACTCTTTGTCATGTTCCTCAAACCATTCCTGATCAATGTTTGCAGTGTGGCAGGGCGCATTATCCTGCTGAAAGAGGCCACTGACATCAGGGGATACCGCTGCCATGAAGGGGTGTACTTGGTCTGCAACAACGTTTAGGGAGGTGGTACGTGTCTGTAACGCCCCCTGCGGGGAAAACAGGGACAGACGCAACACAAAAGAACTTACCTTGAAAACGATGGTCACCTCCAGTCCGCTTCCGATATCCCAGCTGCGATCCAATCCCAACAGATTAGCAGCCGCAGTCACCTCCAATCACGTCCCTCTAAGATAGAGACAGAGATTACGGCCGTGCCTACCAGGTAAGGGCTGTCCGAGACTACGGCAAAGAACGAGGACACGGTCAGTCCAAGCTCACTTGCCGCCTCCTCACTTTGTTCTTGCCAAGACGCGGGGGACTACAGGCACTTAAGACCAAGACTAGTCCGAGGACTAATCCCGCCTCAAGTACCTCACACACCTGCCGGTGAGGGCCTAACCAAAAGGGGGAATCGAGCTTAATACTCACTGGGACACTCCCACTTCCGATCCGGTTCTCCTGCACCTCCCCAATACCTGCGGATGACAAGAACACACAGCCTCCCTCTACGCTAACGGTGAGACTAAAGATGGCACCCACAAAACTGGACTGACTACAACAGCGACCCGACCCTAACAACGTTCTAATGGTCGGCAACGCAACGAAGTCAAACCACTATGACTAACTAGGTGTGGTGCACTAACGGAACTGCTCACTTACACACTACGGGGAACACCAGCCGGTGTTCACGGACTAAACCGGAGGGCGGTTCCTAACCGCCTCACCCAGGTCGTACCAAGAAGCTACCTTCTTACTATGGGGTCACCCACAGACCCTAAGGACCGGTTCTTTAAGCCCGGCTGAGGCTCAGTAGAACAGCACACTAACCCGCGGGCCGACTGCTGCACGGAACAGCCGGTCGAACTGAACTGCCCGACTGCCTGTACTCGGGTATCTCACACGTGTCCCTACGTCCAGAACCACAGGTCCACCTGCACGGAACCGGCCTTGAGGACCCTTGATCAGAACCACGGCCGCCCCTGGAACTGCCTCAAGGTGTGCTGCACTGCCACCAACTCACTCAGCCACCCCCTCTGGGTACCAGTGTGACCCCGGGGACCTAAGGGACAGGAAAACTACGTGTGTTCTCCCCTGACTATGTGTATGCTGGTAACTACACTTGTCCCCACAGCACGGGTTAGCACAGGAAACCACAGGAACAAGAGCCTACCTTTAATGGGGGCCTGACGTCTTGCCCCTGGACACAATTACATAGCACACCCAAAATACTGTAATTCAGCAATACCCGCCTCACAGACAGAATACAATATACAGTACTTTGTAGGCTACTTACCAGAGCACACCGCTGCTAGCCAACCAGCAGGTTGCTACAGCACCACAGGAGCCTCCGCTCTACTGTACCTCCTAACTACGTGTGCTCACCTCACACAGGACCGCGCCTACACTCACGAGGCTCCCACGCCTCTACCTCATCACCACCATGGGCCTCTGCCCAGCTACAAACAGAGCCTTGTGCTCTGATTAATGGGCCTCAGCCCCCTCTCTACCTCAGGGCTCTGAGCCCACTAACTAGGGCCTTGTGCCCGCTACCTAGGGGTCCTACCGAGGCCTGTGGCCTCCCTAGCTATCTACTAGGGCCTTGTGCCCTTTATAGCCTACGGGCTACCAGCCCCTAACCAGGCCCTGTGGCCTTCCTATGGCCTCTAGGCCACTAACTACCTAAGGGCCTTGTGCCCTTGTACCTGGGGCTCTCACGCCCCCTGTCTAACTAACAGGGGCTTGTCCCCTTTATCACCAATACTATGGCCTACTGGCCCACTAACTTTATCGGGGCCTAGTGCCCAAGTCCCTGGGCCTTGTGCCCCTAATCCTCTGTGCCAACGGGCCTTGTGCCCGACCGTGGCCCCGGGCCTAGTACCCGAATTTAACGTTGAATATACTTACCTGCTCTGCGCAGGATACTCAACTTGCCACGCTGTCTTCCGCTTCTTTCTCCGGGTCTTCCAGACCCTCCAGCCGGCGGCGCCTCTTCTCCTCTTCGGCGCTGGATCTCCTGTTGCTGCTGGGGCGGGGGTGCTCTCAGCCCTTACAAGGGCTCCCTGCCGACGATCTCCGCCGCTTCTGGCCTTCTTCTGCTCCGGACGTCCCACGATGTCCTTCTCCCTCCGCCGCCGACTCTCTTCCGACAAAATGGCGCCACCCGGCGACTTATATAGTCGCCGGCGTGACGTCATCAGCCGGCGCGAGCGCTGATTGGCTCGCGTCGGCGCCAATCTTTTGAATGGCCGGGCGCGAGCCGCGATTGGCTCGCGCATCCGGCCGCTGATTGGCCAGCGGGGAAAGATGAGCCCTGATTGGCTCATCCTTCCCCCGCGCACAGGACCTGCAGGAAAGAAGCCATACTCACCGCCGCTGGATCGCTGGACGGGTGAGTAACCTTCTTTCTTCACCCGCTTGCAGGGCTCAGCTACCAGGGGACTCTTCACCCCCTTCACGGGCACCAGGCACATCTTCAGCCCCTCCAGGGGCATAGCGATGGCGGGTACCTTCGCCCGCTTCTCGGGCACCATCTCCACATGTCAAAGTAACATCCACATGAATGCCAGGACCCAAGGTTTAACAGCAGAACATTGCCCAGAGAAGCACACTGCCTCCACCAGCTTGCCTTCTTCCCATAGTGCATCCTGGTGCTATCTCTTCCCAAGGTAAATGAAGTGCACACAGCCAGCCGTCCACATGATGGACAACAAAAAGTGATTGATCAGACCAGACCACCTTCTTTCATTGCTCCATGGTCCAGGTCTGGTGCTCTCATGCCCATTGTAGGCAATTTTGGCAGTGGACAGTGGTCAGCATGGACACTCTGACTGTTCTGCGGTTGCTCAGCAAGCTGCAATGCATTGTGTGTTCTGACACCTTTCTATCATAGCAATCTGTGCTACAGTAGCTCTTCTGTGGGACTGCACCAGATCAGCTCACCTTTGCTCCCCCTGTTCATCAATTAGCCTAGGGCACCCTTGACCCCATCGTCGGTTTACTGATTGCCCTTCCTTGGACCACTTCTGGTAGGTACAAACCACTGAATACCAGGAACACCTTACAAGACCTGCTGCTTTGAAGATGCTCTGACCCAGTCGTCTAGCCTTCACAATATGACCTTTGTCAGAGTCACTCAGATCCTTACCCTTGCCCATTTTACCTTACATCAACTTCAAGACGTGACTGCGCACTTGCTGCTTAATATATCCCACCCCTTGACAGGTCCCATTGTACCGGGATAATCAATGTTATTGACTTCACTTGTCAGTGGTTTTAATGTTGTGGCTGATCGCTGTATGTTACACTGTAATTATGTGTGGTCTTCGCAACTTTAAATCAGTCAGCAGGCTGTGATCACAATTTCAAAAGCCCTCACTATTGTCCTTATGTTCAATGTCTTCTCCTAGTTTCCACCTAACCAGATCCTAGTGGCTAGTATAAACATACCCTCCCGGAGTATCATTTGTCAAATGCTTATACCTACTTAGTGAAGTCAGTGGTAGCACAGCATCACCTTTACAGTTCGAGCAATTGGATATTATAGGAGGGGGAAAGGGGACCTACAGGCAACCAGCAACACCCTACCCCTCTGAACGAAATCACATGCCATGTTAACCTCCCCACTAACCATATAGGAGGGGGGGGGGCCTACAGGCAACTTGCTACACCCTACCCCTCTGAACGGAATCACATGCCATGTTAACCTCCCCACTAACCATATAGGAGGGGGGGAACCTACAGGCAACCAGCAACACCCTACCCCTCAGAACAGGATTAATCACATGCCATGTTAACCTCCCCCCTAACCATGGACACGGCCAGGGGTGGCAGGAACCGAAGTAGCGCAAGTGTCAGCTAGACTGGGGAACACCAGCTGCTACCCCGGTAGTTACACCCAAGACAGGTTCTTTTTAAGGTGTAGGTGTAGAACTAACCGACACAACAAACACTTTATTAAAAACAAGTATTTTATGTTGTCCAAATTTAAAAAAAACAAACAAACAAAAAAAAAAACACACAAGCAAAATAAATACTTTAATGAGATGTTGACATTTTTTATTTCAAAGTCAAAACACTCTTTGTAAGAAAATGTTTAATGTATCGTAAAGCACACGCAACACGCCTATGTTAAATCCTTCTTTAAAAAGTTAATCCTGAAGAAAGCATGTCAGCCAGCTTTGTCTGTCACTAATCCTTTACATTCTCATGTGCAGTTAATACGCACACACCATTCCAACTGGAGATACTATTTACAAAGGCACAAGGCTCGCCCTCTGAATCACACCCCTCTATAACAATCCTCCGTCATCTCGCCCTACATTGTGGGGCACAGAGCGGGTTTTATTTTTAGGTGTGTGGTTAAAGCATCTATCACTTCACTTCCATCCAATATAATATTAAAATAAATAAATATCTGGTAACAGGATTTATAAAAGGTAGAGTACATGCCAGTCTATTTTTGACCCATCGCACCATAGTGTAACCACCAAGAAGGAAGTGGCATGATATCACTTCTGGTGTCGCAATATTAGTGGTAATTAGGGAAATATTCTAGAGGAATCTTCCAATCAGGAAACATATTATTTTCCATTTACTTAGTTAAAGAAAAAAAAAAAATAAAAGTGTCTGATTTGGACACAAAGAAAACAACAATCTTGAATTAATCTGCCAAACACGCTTTCAATTTTAGGAACACTCTAGCAGCCTCCCCCCTATATTCCTGTAAATCTGTTCAAATGCTTGCTGTATCCATGCACGGTTTAGTTACCTTATATCTGAAATACATGTACGGGTTTATGTAGAGTTTGTATCCCTATGATACCTTGGTACCACTGGAACAGAGGAGGCATGCCCAGGAAAGTAGGGTGAATGGCTGAGTGTAAATTACAATTTTCCCCCAATAGTCCTTGTTGATCAACAGGCGACTGATGGAGATCTGTCAAGAGCGCATGGCGATTTGGTAGACATAATTAGTTTCTTTATGTCGCGTTTCGGACAAAACAGCGCAACGCTAGCAGAAATACCCATCCAGTAGTGTCAGAGGAGAAGATCACAGGAGCGGCATCAATGCCTGGAAAAGGTGCAAATAGCATCAGCGGGGAAGGGCCAATAAGACAAAAACGTGGCCCAACCTGGTTGACGCACACTCTGTTGCCGATGCACTGGAGATCTTGCTTGGCTTACGTCTTTTCTACCGTTGCCTTTTACTCAACCTCTAGAGTGCGCTGAGGAACACAGCCCTCCAACTCCACAGCCTCGGGCCATCCCTCGTACTTGTTGCTGCTTTTACTGTTCTTCATTAGCTGCGGTAAAGACAATAAGAATAGAGTCCAAGAACGGGCACAGAAAGAGGCAGCCATCAGCACGGCACTATGTGATGGCGAACTACATGTGTCAAGTCGCTAACAACAGAGAAAATGAGAATTGTGGCTTTAGTGCAGTGTTGGCTAACCTGTGACACTCCAGGGGGTAAATGTATCATACTCCGGTTTCTTCAACTAAAATTTAAAGCGTCGCTGCCTTGTAAAGGTAAGTTTCCCTTTACAAGGCAGCGCCACTTTAAATTTTAGCTGTCATCTCGCCGAACTCCCGCGAGTTGAAGAAACCGAAGTATGATACATTTACCCCCAGGTGTTGTGAAACTACAAGTCCCAGCATGCTTTGCCATTATATAGCAGCTTATTGCTGGAAGGGTGTGCTTGTAGTTTCACAGGTTAGCCAACACTGCTTTAGTGCATACATTTCCGATGCAAGAAATAGATAATTCCCGAGTGGTAAAGGGGAATTCATCCACAATCACATTATTCACTGTTAGTCTGCAGTGGGACATCAATGTCAACAATCTAGAATTCAATTCTGTTTTTTTAATATATATATATATATATATATATATATATATATATATACACACACACACACACACTGAAGATTCCATCCCTAGTTGTAATCTTCAAAATACATAGCTCTCCAACCAACAGGAGGGCAACACCTGTTGGCTGGACAGTATCAGCTGCCAAATTGAGCGCTGCCAACCCTCTAGAGCAGCGGTTCCCGAACTGTGCTCCCTGGGGTGCCGAGGACAGGTCTGGTGGTAAGCAAGGCTGGGGACTTCTTATTTTGGCTACGGGGTGCTTTGAAAAAATTACGGAGAGCCTAAGTGTGCCTTGAACAGAGACATTTTGGGATCCACTGCTTTAGAGGGTGCAGACTGGCTTTCAAATTTCTTAATTGGCTTTGTAAACTTTCTCCTGCAACTTTAAGCTTATACATTGCATTTTTCTGTGCTTTTTAGCCACACATGTCCATCATCGGACAGAGATTTTACATTCCACTGCTACCATATACATTGCAAAAGTATATCTCTGGATACAGTTGCACAGAGCAAAGAGCTCAGTAAACCGGTGTGTTATGCCAAGGTAACATAAGTGATGATGCTATTAATGGCTTAAAAACACAGAAGGAAGCCAGAAAGATAAAGCAAAGTTCTCCTGTAAATAAAAATGGTTAGTGAAAGGGATTCTAATGGCAGATAGGTCATTAATATCCATGTTATGCAGTGATAACAGTGCTACAAGTAACAGCTGCCTCTGTGTCTGGAACAGAGGTGGGTAGGTAGAGAGATGGTAAGTCGCATTATACACTGGTTTGCTATTGTAGCATCATAAAAGTCTACTTACTGATCCCATAGCCGATGTCTCTTACAAGACAACGGGCTAGATTTATTAAGCTGCGGGTTTGAAAAAGTGGGGATGTTGCTATAGCAACCAGATTCTAGCTGTCATTTTATTAGTACATTCTACAAAATGAAAGCTAGAATCCGATTGGTTGCTATAGGCAACATCCCCACTTTTTCAAAACTGCAGCTTAGTAACTCTAGCCCAAGGTGTATTTTAATGCAACACAAGTAGGATGAAAACTGAACTTTGACTTGTCAATCAAGCATTTACTTTCTAATTCGTACTAGACAAATGCAGGCTAGTATCCGATTGGCAGTTATAGGCTACAACACACCTATGCATAGTATCGCATGTTATGAAGTCCATCTGTTGTTCACTGCAGTGTTGATAAATGGCAGCATGGTGGCATAGTGGTTAGCACTTCTGCCTCACAGCACTGGGGCCATGAGTTCAATTCCTGACCATGGCCTTATCTGTATGGAGTTTGTATGTTCTCCCTGTGTTTGCGTGGGTTTCCTCCGGGTGCTCCGGTTTCCTCCCACACTCCAAAAACATACTGGTAGGTTAATTGGCTGCTATCAAAATTGACCCTAATCTCTCTCTCTCTCTGTATGTGTGTGTGTTAGGGAATTTAGACTGTGAGCTCCAATGGGGCAGGGACTGATGTGAGTGAGTTCTCTGTACAGCGCTGTGGAATCAGTGGCGCTATATAAATAAATGGTGATTATGATGGTGATGATGATGATAAATGACTTTCCCTAAAAATAACGGAGCCAACAATGATACTGTGAGGACAGGGACCTCTTTCCTATTGTACTCTAATTTCCACAGATAGTGTCTCACCATTTTGTATAGTCATATATAGGTTAAGGTTCTGTGTAGAAGTTCTATATGGTGCACAAAAAGTACAAACACCAGTATCTATACCTGTTCAAATGGAGATTTATCCTGGACTCCCTTAGCTCCAACAAAGACCCAGCTATCTCTGAATGCCACATCTTTCGATGAGCTGCTTCCCAGTTCACTGAACATCTTCCTGGCATCCTCCGTCATCCTTGTAGAGAGGCAGAAACAAAACAAAAAAAAAAAAAAAGGGTCACTGACAAGAAAATGGAAGAAAAAACAAACAGACATCTTGCTTTGACTGCAGTTTAATTTCTTAGTATTCCCCTACGTCATCTGTGTTCTCTCTACGGCATTGTCGTGTGATCACATTCTTGAGCAATCCGACTGCTGCAGACCTCTTCCCCCCCATTTTCTAATATCCAATGCTTTTACCAATATTTGCAAATCTGAAACTTTCATAATTCATTTAAACACCGCCTCTCTGCCCGCCCATTCACCGCCTTTGACACCCTCTGCCTACGCCAGTTCTCCACTGCTGGTCTCATAGCCACGATATACTCTCAACTCTCTCCCTCTACATCGGATCGGAGTGACCCCTGCGAACTGGCCTGGGAGAGGGATGTCGGAGAGGTTCTGGACAACGACGATTGATCAGAAACTCGCGAGAATGCTTCCTCTAGTTCCATGTGCATTAAAATTAAAGAAAATGTATACAAGGTTCTATATTGCTGGTGTTACAGGCCAAGACTACTCAAAAAACTAATCCCCGATTCCTCAGATCGGTCTTCAAGGGAGCACACCTGCCAGTTCTCCACATTTGGTGGAGCTGCCCGAAATGACGTCCCCCCCCCCCCCCTCCTCCCCTGCCCAATATGTCCCGTCATATTTCACAACACACACAGATGTGTAGCTTAAAGGTTACATTTGTATTGTCTACTCACTTTGTGGCTGGATCATCATAAGAAGCCAACATCACCAAGGTCCCTTCATGTATAGGGCGCAGGAAATTCAGCAGCTGAGACACATCTAGATGTAAAGCAGCAATGTTATATTACAGACAGCATATAGTGTGTAGAAAAATTAAATACACACACTATATATAAAAACATATATATATATATAAAAAAAATATATATATATCTATATCTCTATATCTCTATATCTCTATATCTCTATACACACATACATACAAGGTACAGACAATTAAAAATAAAATATGAATGTTCTAATGCTGCCAAGGACAAACAATGGCTACAGGTGGGGGGTGGAGCATACTGAAAAATAGAGGAGCCTCATTTTTCCAATAGAATCACTGCCCCTTAACAGAACAATGGAGCGGTCGTCACTTCCCACAAACCCACAGTTAGGGCTACTCCACATGAGCAGTGTTTCAAATGGAGCACAGAAAAAAAAAAAAAAAAAAAGCTGTCTGCATTGTGTATAGGTGGCAGGTTCACTTTAAGAGGAGTTTGTGTTATTCAACCTCCAAAGCCTGGACCTTCCTTTAAACACATTACCAGAGCCATCTACACATATCAACTTACCTCCATCCCACATGTCAAAGTATTTGGCCTCAATAAGTTCTCCGTTCACTCCTGGAATTGCAAAACATTAACAAATCTGTGGTTATACTTAGTGGTAAATGGCCAGAGGCATAACTACAATTTACTGGGCCAGACTTCAATATTCAGGTCTATTACTAAACTCATTTCCCCCCTTCCTCCTCTAGTTTTGTTATGTACATTTTCCGCTGGGTCCTGGGCACAGAGTGCCCGTTGGGAATCCATGCAGTTGCACGATTGGGGTCATGGGTTTGATTCCGGCCAGGTTCCTATTTGTGTGGAACAAAACCAGAGAAAAATAAGCCCGCACTCGGTATATCCCACATTATATATGGTACCAGCTGCTTGGCAACAAGCCCGCGCTCGGTATATCCCATATTGTATGTGGTACCAGCTGCGTGGCAATATAAATGCCCATATATGTATACAAAACAGAAAGAAAGTTGTCAGCGCTTATCCTTCAAACTGCATATCTGTGTGTGTCTAGCAAAATGAAAACATGAGGTATTAGTTCATATTTTGATCAAAAGACTTAAGCCTGCCACATACAATATGGAATATACCGAGCGCGGGCTTGTTGCCAAGCAGCTGGTACCATATATAATGTGGGATATACCGAGCACGGGCTTATTTTTCTCTGGTTTTGTTGCAAAATATTGCCTTTTTGTCATAGCAGCTGTCCATCAAGCCTATTTAAGGCACATTTGGGTGTGGCTCACAAGCCAGCCTTTGCTAGATGTAAACCCCTATACCTGGGAGGTGAGTGCATCTGATTTTAACTGCATCTTAATAGTGTTTAAAGCATATAGGTCAGTGTAGGACCTGCATATAATGAGGTACCCTTGACGTGGGATGCAGGCTTAAGTCTTTTGATCAAAATATGAACTAATACCTCATGTTTTCATTTTGCTAGACACACACAGATATACAGTTTAAAGGATAAGCGCTGACAATTTTCATTATGTTTCCTATTTGTGTGGGGTTGGCGTGGGCCGGTGTAAGCGGTAGGGAATTAGACTATAAACTCCAACGGGCAATGGACTGATGTGAATGAATGCATATTCTCTGTACAACGCTGTGTAATACGATTGGAGCTATATAATCAATAGTAATGGTCTGCTAGGGGTATAAATGTTCCCTTGTACGTGGCCTTTTCTAAGTTTTACCAATCATACCCAGGTAAGATAGCTGTATTAGAAGATAAACAATTCTGCTGGATTACACCTTTCATGAGACTAACCATTAACTAGTGCAATATTCAGTCCCCGGCCAACATTGTTCTGAATGCTGCTCATCAACCTAGAACGAGAGAACGAGGATGTAGCTATAACTGGAAGACACAATTGAACAAGAAGGTGAAAATAAAAACCCCAGGAACCCCACCACCATTCGCTGTATTTAGCAGGGTCCCGGCACGCCAATAGAAAGCCTTAGGTGCTGTATGGGATCTCTCCTGCCACCCAGAGACCCAAGCCGCACTGAAGGGGATCTGCTGATGTCCTGCCTATATGCAAGTGTGAGAAAATCATGTGCCCAGGGGGCCCTCCCCCCAAATGTACTAATACCGGGAGGAGAATGACTTTAGTAAAACTTAATAAAAGACAGGATATTTAGTAACATACATCATAGTACTTGCAGTTACCCACAACACAGCATGGGTGGATCCAGGAGGGGGGGGGGGGGGAGGCATAAGCAAAGAACAAACCAGACCAACCTGCACCCTAAAATACATTAATTTTTTAAACACATAGGTGTAAATTTACTAAACTGCGGGTTTGAAAAAGTGGAGGTGTTGACTAGAGTCTGATTGGTTGCTATAGGCATATTTATTTTAGTACATTCTACAAAATGACAGCTAGATCCTGATTGGTTGCTATAGGCAACACCTCCACTTTTTCAAACCCGCAGTTTAATAAATATACCCCATAGTGTTGTAGGGCACAGAAGCCCTCCCCCCGCCCCCGCAAAATAAAAGTATAGATCCATCCTGTAGCACAGACATTTATTGAGTTGACCTTGCACAGCCCACTTCAAAGCAAATTGGCTGCTACGATTTACTGCACTCTGCACATATGTTCGGAAATAAACCCCCATAAGGTCCTATTACTCCAACCTCTCATCTTCCAGCTCGGGCGGTAGTGCTGTACTGACACTTAGTACCTGCAGGCACACAAGTTAAGACTCACATTTTATCTTCCAGGCAGATTTTGGGACCAATGACATTAGCTGCTCCGCTCACCACTCGGAAGGCGAAGTGCTTCTCAGGACACGGCTGTGGCAAGCCACACTTGTACCTCTTGGGACGTGGGTCTGAGAGGTAAGAGAAAGAGAGAGGAGAGAGATCATGAAGGGGATGAAACACAGAATCAGCTAAAAAGAAATCGCAGACCAATAAACAAGGAAAGTGTCAGCCAAGAGGAAGAGAGTGGGTTAGTAAGGCCGATATACAAAAGTGGAAAAAACGCTGTGTAAATGCTGGTTTTGACTTTTGAGGAAACGCAACAGGTTTACAGCCCAATATAGGTGCATCTCCCTTGCAGAGTAGGTATTAGGCTCATAAGTATTCAGAGGGGTTCCTGCTTCTGCACCCATCTGAGATTTCAGTTTGTGGGACAAGATTAGATGGAGTGTGCAGAAGATGTCATTACACTGGTATTCAATGCATTACGTGGGAGGAGATAGAGGTCTTTTCTCCCCACAAAATGACTACAAGGTGGCAGAGATGGGCCTCAGCTTATACATTAAATGGCCCTTCCTGTAGGACTTGTGCGGTACAGCGCGTTTCTAGGTGCACTTAAACGTTCATATGCTTAAAAATGACACATAATAAAAGATAGTTCCAATGGCCCATCACTCTTGATTCATCTAAGATCAAAATGACGCTAAACAAATGTATTTTTTGTAAAGCATTGTCAGGTGGCACCAAAAAATTGGGAGCAGGGAGCTTTATTTATTTATTTATTTATTTTTTGGGGGGGGTGCCAGAAAGTGGACAATCATGCACCTTGAATTGAGCTTGTGGAACAAATAGGTGCACTTTTTTTTTTGCTCTTGGTAATTGAGCCTTAGTTAATTTCCAGAGTCCACTTTCTTGCATAGTGGTTGCGAGTTGCGTTTCATCTAAGGGTTACCGTGCAGATCTATCATCCTAGGTTACGCTTTGCGTCACCAACTGTCCAATTTAACTCACATCCTGTATAAAACTTCCACAAAAGGTTATTCATCCATCAGCGATCCTTAATGCCAGCGCACCACCTCCTTCCATATAGTACGGCCTGCTATTATCCACAACGGTGGAAAGGCATCCCTGGCACGGTTGGACATTAGCAAGTGACTCAGTGTCAACAGAGGCGGTGTGCTGGTATTGGGAATCCATAAACCCAGAGTGCTGTGCATGTGATCAGACCCAATCGCAGGCACAGCACTTAAATACTCCTTTACGGATCAGTGCTCAAGTCAGTTAGTTAGGAACTAGGATTTTGTTTTGGGAGAAAAAAAAAAAAAAAAGGAATAAATGTTAGTGCTAGTAGAACGTAGTAGTGGAGTGTCCGAGCTTTGTGCAGACCCTGATGCAGATACTCACCAGCTGTACCGCTCACATCGGAACCTGCGGACAATGAGCAGAATTAAGACAACATGCCAAAAATAAATAAAATCTGCTACATCACCAATAAAGACATGACACAGGTGGTCAGCTCCTTTACCTACAGTGCTAAGACTGCTGTCTAACATGTCTAGAGGGGAGGGGTGCTGGGTAATAATTGTAGGAGAAAAGAAAACTATATTTTCACGTTTAATAATACGCAGCAGGTTTCAAAAGGAGTCTAGTGCGATGTTTGCAACGATTTACTTACCACCCAGAATTTGCTGTACCCGCGGGAAGCCGTTCTGGGATCCCATCATAATTCCAGCCAATATCCATGTCAGGCCCACTGTGAGGAGAACCACAATAATACGTACAGGACCTGCGGAGAAAGAGGCATAGCAGAGTAAAATCTTGCCAAGGCGCCAATGCCATTCATGGACAACACAGAGGCCCATGGAACTATTAATATAGTAGACACGGTCACAGTAGGTGGAGATAGTTATATTGGTGGAGCTCTTTTTCCACAGCTACCAATTATGGTAAATTCACCCCAATTTGCCGATAAAAACAAAAAAGGAAATATCCTCAGGAACCCGCGGTAAAGGGTGGTGAACGTACCCGCTAAACGCATAATGCAGTTAAAAGGCACAACTCCTGCCCCGGTACACTGGGCTGTCTCCCACTTCTTGTCTCTGCAGAATAAAAACAAAAAAGGTCATAATAAGCATCTAAATCACGTGTGTTTTTTTTTTTACATCACTTTATTTAAGCCATGTTGTAAAATGTAGTACACTATACAAGACATACAATTAGACCAAGAGACTGGCAAGGTCACATCGGTGAAGAACAGATATACAACCAAACAATACAAGCAAGGTGTCCGAGTGACAGAGGAAGAGCACAAGGTATGTGCATGGCAAAAGTATTAGCACAGTACCACTATACGGGGGGGTGGGAGGACTGCGGGAGTAAGGCCAGATCAGGAGGTTCCAGGAAGCGAGGAAGCATGATAGGCAGACCAGGGGTCCCAAATTTTGGGAAAAGAGATGTGTAAATTTAGTCTGTCAAGTGATTTATCCATGTGTGGGATAGTGGACTTAGTCGGGCGGATAGCGGCTCCATCATCACCATTTATTTATAAAGCGCCACTAATGCCGCAGCGCTGTACAGAGAACTCACTCACATCAGTCCCTGCCCCATTGGAGCTTACAGTCTAAATTCCCTAACATACACACACACACAGAGACAGAGAGACTAGGGTCAATTTAATAGCAGCCAATTAACCTACCAGTATGTTTTTTGGAGCGTGGGAGGAAACCGGAGCACCCGGAGGAAACCCAGGCAAACACGGGGAGAAGATACAAACTCCACACAGGTAAGGCCATGGTCGGGAATTGAACTCATGACCCCAGTGCTGTGAGGCAGAAGTGCTAACCACTGAGCCACTGTGCTGCTCCATGAGTGTCAGGCAGTGCTTCGGTCACATGGAGCCGATGTGCGGCAGGAGACAGGGCAGACAAAAGGGATGTGGCCAGGCAGACTCCAACAGTGACACCAGACAGGGGAGGTTGCGGGGGAAAACAGGAGCAGAGCCCAGGACTTGTGGCGCCGACAACGACTGGCGCGTATCAGGCCTTTCAGCCGGACACAGCGACCTCCCAGCTCCTAAATCTGCGGCCCAGGTGACAGCACTCTGGGAAACGTGAGCTTAGGCTCACTTGTGAATATTTTGAGTAGGGTGAGGCCCCTGGAGAGAGCTGTATAAAAGTTACAGATGGTGGAGGCGATCTCCCATTAGAAACCTTGTACAACTTTAATATGAACACCAGACCACTTCGGAGTACATATTTGTTATTACAGCATATGTAATAAACCACTCATCTTTAAGAACTACCAAGACCCAGTTAATTAGTGAGATATTCTCCACCCAGGAGAAATTTAATAGTCAGATTGACACCTCCAAACAATGACTATACGGATAGTTAAGGGGTTTGCATAAAAACCCAACTACATCACACAATTCTATTGGCATAAACAACAAGCCCCCCTTCACAGCCTTACTACATTGTAACTTTGTACTGGAACTTTTGGGTATAAATAAATGAAATATCTGAAGCCCTCTCCAGCCGTGAACTCCAGACTTCAGTCCTAAACAGTCTTATTATACTATGCCATGGACATAAATGGCCATTTCTAAATTTCAGTGCAGTCAATGGAATTCTACATACTACAAAAATAGAATCGGTTCTCACCTCAAATTATTTAATGATATGTCCGTCCTTACTGCCTCGCAGACATTACGATCTGCGATTGCTATGGTTATCTTTGGAATATATTATCATTTTGTACTTCATTGCAAATAAAACCCTGGGCGACACTCTATGACTTATTCAAAATACCATCCGTCTGGTTTATATTGAAAGCTGGAGTGGAATAGGATATGCAAATAGTGGCTGCTGCTTAAGTAACGCATTTCACCACCTGCCATCTACACCCAGTGGTGACAACCAACTGAATTACTAGGATGCAGTCATTCCACTGAGGATCAACATTGAACGCACAGCTTCCTACTGAATATAAGGCTGCATTTTCAAGAACACTGGTTCGGCCTATAAAAATGGCTGCCACAACCATGTGTAGGGGGCACGTTAAAAACACAAATAGGTTTTGTAGAGTTTATTTTTACTACTGGTTTCTCTTCACATTCACTGACATAGAAAAAATTATCCCAAAAGGGATCACTACTAACATTCACTGACATGCCATGGAGTAGAAATTATTGTAAGAGAACCATATTTTATGTTACAGCACCTCTGTGTTTTTTTGTTGTAGGAGCGCCATGTTGCTATAATACAAATATAACAGACATCAATCACGCTGCATCACCAACACTTGTTTATCATACAATAACGGAATAGCCCTGGAGATACACCCAAAATAAACCACGGACATAGGGGGGGGGAATTCAACTGGCCGCGTTACTGCCTGCACACTTACCGTTATTATGGTAGTTTTAACACCAGCTTTTTGCTCGCAGCTCCCTGACCTGCGAGCAGAAAGCCGGGTTAACATTAACGTAATAACGGTAATACATTTAACACGGCGGTACTTAGGGGGGAATTGAATTCCCCCCATAGAGTGGAGAATTCAATTCGCTGTGAAGTGTCTCATGGACGTTTCACAGACACTTAGCGGCAGAGATTTGACATAAAGCACTAATTTTTTTCTTGCGCCCCCTAGAGGTGCGAGGAAAAATGAGCAAAGATTTCTACTTAAATTACCAGCAACGTTTGCGGGGCGGTGTCCCCGTGCCACATCGCTGGCCAACATCATTAGCTACAGGTTCCGTATGAAGCATCAGCGTAACTGTAGACCCTGTGAATAGCCACCCACAAGAAAATGACTAAGGTGCAATAAGAGTACTGGACCAGGCCAGTGTTTATACATGTTAGTTATTACCTCAGGACCCACAGGAATTGAATCCCCCCCCCCCCCATTTACTTAAGTATTTTGGTCATTATGTTTAGTGGGTGGCCAGCCTCAGGTCCCTCATCCGTACACAGCAGGTTCAGTATTATTAACATTTATTTATGTAGCGCCAGCTTTATAATCAGGAACAAAACAATAACACGACTGTGTATTAAACACGCAGACAGCTAATGGTTGGGCCTGTGTACTATAGAGGAGTGCTCAACTGAACGAACAGTTAGTTCTTATATAGAACTAATAAACCACCTACCAACGCTCAGAGAGGATTACAGGTTGTGGGTTGGTGCTGGATCACTCAGACTCCCAGCTTACAAGCAATACTCCAACAATGACCCAATTCCTCCAAACACCAAACAAACAGTGTTCACAACGATAGTCCCTATGACAGGTCGCTGCTGAGCCTGATCATCGAAGCACATTGTCCTCTGTAGACGGACTTTGGTGAACTGGAACTCACATTACGGCCCGTTTATTGTACTTGATTAATGAGGAGAATTTGAAGTGCACAAAATGACATTATAACCAAGTCTCAACTTATAAAACCAAACGAATATGACTAGGTGCTAAGAATTGAAGCAGAATAAGAGAAATGGTGTCGTACAGTTGAAGAGACAAACCTTCAAAGTCTGGGACGATCCCTGGAAAATAGGGACAATTGGCAAGTATGCTCAAACAGTGCAGGTTTTCAGGACTTCCTCCCAAGTGTCAGCCAGAAAGGTTTGTAAGAGAACCCAGCATGGTTTGTGGGCTATAGAGGACCTGATTTTGGGTGTAAGTTACATTGGGCCCGATTCATTAAGGAAAGTTGAGAAAAAAAATTGAGTAAGTTTTCTTACTCAAATTTTCTGGACAAAACCATATTGCAATGCAAGGGGTGTATACTAGTTTATTAGTTTGCACATAAGGAAAATACTGACTGTTTTTTCATGTAGCACACAAATACTAGACAGTTTATTTCTACACTGAAATTTAAAGTTAATCTAGGACGTGCCCTACCCCAAATATAAATCTGTCATCACATTTTAAATTTACCTCCCCCCTCCAAAGCAACATGGTTTTGCCTTACCTACTTTTGCTTAACTTTCCTTAATGAATCAGGCCCATTACCTATAGCTGTTCTGTGGTTTCATCAGAAGATTGTGCAATATAATATACCAGATGCACACCACTTGAACACATAGAGTTACCAATAGGTGGAGTCAAAACATTACACAAACTAATGCTTTACATTAACCATACTTAATTACTTAATTGGATGTGCTAATTTTATTTTAATAGAGGAATGTTTCTATTCTAAGACTGGAATATAGGGATAAAAGTTGTGCAAACACAGTACAGAACAGATACAAGTACGTCTACAGGGGTTGGGTACGCTTTAACGATTAGCAAAAATCTGACAATGAGGAGGCCTACAAATAAAATTCGAATTTACCCAAAAAAATGATTGCAATATAAACAGACTTACTTGAAAACCGACGCAGCAGATCGGCGATGGCACCAGAATGCTGACAGCAAGTCATTTTGAATAGAAAGCTCTCCGGCAGTACACCCCACATTGGCGTTTTAAATTAACATTCACAGAGGTCGCGATGACGTCAAAGTGTACTGCCGGAGAGCAGTCCATTCGGAATGAGTTGCAGTCAGCATGCTGGTGCATCGAAGATCTGCGGCGTCGGTTTTCAGGTAAGTAGAAATTAAATGCACAATATACATGGCTATATGCATAGATAGAATCAATGGATATTTATACAAAAATGCCTTTAAAATATATCCTTATATTTTGAGAATTATGTCACCACTGTAAAACATATCTTTATATTTGGTGAGCAGTCAAGTCAGTTCCATCACAAAAACACACAAATTAGAGATGTTCACTGACCCCCGTGTTTTGGTTTTGGATCTGGATTAATTTTGTGTTTTGGCAAAACCGCCCTTGCGGGTTTTGGATCCCTACTTTTTTTCTAAAATCACTTTTTTTTTTTTTCTTCTAAAAATCAAATAATTTGGCTCTTTTTCGTTCCTACATTATTAACCTCAATAACATTCATTTCCAGTCAATTTTTGTCAGGTGACAAGAACACTGCTACCCCTCCTGTTTCTGTATGAGCAATTGCACTGAGCAATGTCACTGGAGAGTGACAAGTACACTGCTATCCCTCCTGTTTCTGTGAGAGTAATGGCACTGAGCAATGTCACTGGAGAGTGACAAGAACACTGCTACCCCTCCTGTTTCTGTGTGAGCAATGGCACTGAGCAATGTCACTGGAAAGTGACAAGAACACTGCTACCCCTCCTGTTTCTGTGAGAGTAATGGCACTGAGCAATGTCACTGGAGAGTGACAAGAACACTGTTACCCCTGTTTCTGTGTGAGCAATGGCGCTGGATCTCCTGGGGAGGGAGGTAATTATGGAATCCAACACTTGCGAGATCCGACAACGCAACAATGACGTTTTGCCTCGATTCAAATCCGAGGACGCGCAAAAGTACTGAGCCGGCTCGCGAGCCTACTCGGATTCCCTAATTTCGGGTGGGCTCAATTTTCAGAACACAGAGCATCTCTAATATAAATACATTCTTGTTCACTCTCCCAGAATGTCCGTTCTCATTCATCCTGCCCACTACTTAGTGAAGTTGGCGAGAGGAGGGCCTTCATGACGCGATTCGCGTCATTGTGTTCCAGTGGCGATACGCATACCGCCCACGCCCCCCTCCACATCTCCAGGAGGGGAGGGAAATAAAAAAAAAAAAAAGTAGGACATACATAAATCTCCAATAAACTAAACATTGGACAGGGCTGAATTCCCCAATCTAATTTAATTTATATATTAGATGAAGGAAAGTCCAAATAGGAAATGATATTAAAAATTCAAAGCAATCAGCTTATCTGTAAAATTCACTTCTCCTACATAATAAAAATAGTTACTTATTGGATGCTCTTCAGACAGGCTTTTGTTGACCGCATTGCCCAAGGTTGTCAATGATTTGATCACTGCTAAAACTAAAGGCCATTACTCTCTTCTAATTCTCCTGGATCTCTCTGCTGCATTTGACACTGTTGACCACTCTCGCTACAAACACTACAATCCCTAGGTCTTCAAGACACTGTCCTATCCTGGTTCTCATCCTACCTATCTAATTGCTCTTTGAGTGTTAATTTCTCTGGATCCAAATCATGTTACATACATCTAAAAAACATTTGCAGAATACGCACATATCTCACACAAAACACTGCAAAAAACTTTAATTTATGCACTTATCTCCCACATTGACTATTGCAATTCCCTCCTTACTGGTCTTCCACAAATCAGACTCCTACCTCTACAATCTATTTTGCACGTAGCAGCTAGATCAATTTAAAAGGAAAATCATTCTTCCTCTGCTGAGCCACTCTGACGGTCTCTACCGAATCCAATGTAAAAAAACTTCTACAAACCTACAAGGCCGTCAAAAAAATTGCACAAACATACATCTCCTCACTTGTCTCAAAATATCTCCCAACTCAACATCTCCGCTCTGCACAAGATCTGCGTCTCTCTTCCACTCTCATCACATCCTCCCATTCCCGGTTACAGTACAGGTTTCAGGCTGCACCTACTTTGTGGAATTCCCTCCCTCACACAATAAGACTTTCCTCTGGTCTTCAAACCTTCAAGCATTCTCTGAAAACCCACCTCTTCAGACAAGCTTATAATATTCCTCTACCACCCTCTTAATCTCACTAAGTTACCCTATTACCACCCTATACACAAGACTACAACTCTTTGAGCCCCTGACAAACATTGCTGTGTGACAGGATCATATGGCCCACTAGGCACCCTTTAACTCTGCTTTCAGGCTGGACCAATATGCAATGTGTGGAACTAGATCTCATGTATCAGACTCCCAATGTCCCATAGATTGTAAGCTTGCAGGCAGGACCCTCTTACCACTCTGTCTGTCTGTATTAACCAGTCTTGCTTTATTGCGGTGTTTGTTCTCAATAGTAAAGCGCTGACAGAATTTGCTGGCGCTAAATAAATAAATGTTGATGATGATGATATCTGAACAAATCAAATGTTTTTACACATCATGTTCGGTTTGCTGGTTGTTGATTACATCAAAAGGTGAAACTGTCCCAGGATCAACATAACATTTGACTTGGCAGAACAACAGTCAGCTTGATATTATCTGCAAACTTTGGACAAGTTTTCCCTCGGACATTGTTTGATTTGTTATATAAGGAGATATGTATGTATGTATACATCTCACCAGGTGTGGAGCATGCATTAAGCAAACAATGAATATTTTGGAATGCAGACTTCTTTGTGTGTCCAGGGAGTGATGTAGGGGCGATAGCTCTCTGCTGATACCAGTGGGGGGGAAGGAGGGATAATGAGAGGAGGGGCTGATCCATGGCACAGTACTTACAGTATGGTGGCCGGTTCCAGGGAGGAGCTAGCCACCACGAATGCGTAACAAACGCCAGGCTGCTAACCCAATCCTTCTCAAGTTTAAAAAAAAAAAAACCAGCCCTGACAGGTCCAACCGAGACAAACCTAAACAACCCTCCAGTCCTGAGTGCTTGTGCCCAACAGTGAAGGGTTCCAGTGGTTCCATAATGTTGTACATTTTCCTGGCATAGTTTGAGTGCAGTCATTCCCTAAGAAAGCACGGGTAATGCTAATCGTTACTTAATAGTACTGAGTGATCATCTCCATCCCATGTTGCAGCAACTCTTTCCTGATTGGAGGAGTGGCCTCAGGAGGACAATGCCAATGATTTGGTGAGCAGAACTCGGATGTTGTCCATATCTCATGGACTTCTCAGTCACCTGATCCCAATCAAGAATTTATGATGTGATCTGGAACAACGCATGTGACAGCATTTCTATCACCATCAATAGATTGCTACCCTCCTGTCCAATTCCGGACATTGGTAGACCCAATGAGCATTTGGTGGCCCAAAGTACTATTAAGTGACTTTATATTAGCGTTTACAGTTGTGTCTGGAGCATTCAGGTTTGTGTTATGGGTTATTTGTCTTATGTGGGCAGCACGGTGGCTCAGTGGTTAGCACTTCTGCCTCTCAGCACTGTGGTCATGAGTTTGATTCCTGACCATGGCCTTATCTGTGTGGAGCTTGCGTGGGTTTCCTCCGGGTGCTCCGGTTTCCTCCCACACTCCAATAACCACACTAGTAGGTTAATTTGCTGCAATTAAATTGCCTTTAGTCTCTCTCTCGGTCTGTCTGTGTGTATGTTAGCGGATTTAGATTGTAAGCTCCAATGGGGCAAGGACTACTACAGGGAATGAGTACAGTGCTGCGGAATTATTGGCACAATATAAATAAATAGATGATGATGAGATAAAATGTAGGACTTGGCAATAATTAGATTATATAGCCAATTAAGTTCAGACATGTAATAAAAAACTTTTTTTTAAGCATTATATATCAGTATTATCCAAAACAACAACAACAAAAAAACTAACAATAATAACTTACAAACTAAATAAATAAATAAATATAGTATGTAGGATTTCTTAAACAGGGATTCATGGAGGAACCCTGAAACTACATGGTGTTAATCTATTTCATGACCCAAACAACGCCTCATCTCTTTCCTACCCAATGCTGGCAACAACCTCATTCAACATCTTTGGATGTAGCAGAGTGAAGTATCCATAAATTACCCGTCATTAGTCATTTAATAATGCACTTGCACAAGACACTGTAAAGTTATATAATACCTCTGCTGTCCGATTGAAATTCTGCACAATATGTTCGTTATGTGTCTCTTTAAAAGCACATCTTATTATGTCATCTAGAAAAGATTCAAGATTTAAAATGATTGTACTGCATAAATAGTTACCAGGATGCACTGACATGCCTATGTAAGTTTACAATGGTCATGACCATTGTATTTACAGTGTACTCACTGAATGTATGTTTTTGTTTCCAATTAAAAAGGTTGGGATGACCTGAAACATTCCAACATGCTCTCTTTAAGTAATAATCCTGCTTGTGTTCATACTTATGAATGTTTGCTTTGTACTGACATCTGATTATATTAGATAAGTTACAATATTGACAAATAAAGAGTACATAAAAATAAAGAAAATCTTCAACCATAAATAAAACCTTTTGGAACTGATCAGTGTTCAATTTTCAAGCCAGAGAAGGTAAAATAATTGATCGCTGATCATGTGCCGAGGAGGGGGAAGAGGGATTGACCAACACAAAAGTGGCATGGATCCCGGACACTGGAGCAACACAATCTGCAAGTTGGTATGGGAAGAGGGGGGTTACCGTTCTGGGTGGAGGTTTCTTTAACCACTTCCCAACTGCTAACTAACTTAAAACAGCAGCTTCAGTCTGCTGGGAATAAGCGGTTTCAATTGGTTCTTAAACATGGCACCGTGTCAGAACCCCCTCCTCCATCTAGAGCTGGAAACAGGCTGAAAGGGACAGGCTCCAGTTCCAGCGGCCAGCATTGCACCATTTAATTTGGTTCCTGGGCAGGTGGATAACCGTTACATTCATATGACCGCTAGTGCTTCCCATTTCAGCTGCAAGTCTTCTACAAGACAAGACCACTAGTCACTAAAACCTTGGAGCATGTTCAATAATATTAGGGACTCCTACTGATGTGGAGATATTGAGTTCTGACCCACTTCGCTCAAGACACAGCATCTTCCCCTTAATGGGAAAGGACTTCCTTTAGATTGGTAATGTTCACACACACATTATTCCCTAAACTTGATCATCCACTTCACATAGTATAGTGTTTGACCAATTTTTCAGCCAACTGACTCATATTTCTATTTTGATAGGTCAGTTTAGGTTAATAGTTTATAAGAGAATATTAAGTATGGATTGCATTTATTGATTTTATTGTTTGTTTTTTTTATGATCTCTCAGCGGTCTGATTGGCTAAATAGTCTAAGTATTACAACAATTGCATCTCATATATTGGCTCAGTGGTTAGCACTTCTGCCTCACAGCACTGGGGTCACGAGTTTGATTCCCGAGCATAACCTTATCTTTGTGGAGTTTGTATGTTCTCCCTGTGTTTGCGTGGGTTTCCTCCGGGTGCTCCGGTTTTCTCCTACACTCCAAAAACATACTGGTAGGTTAATTGGCTGCTATCAAAATTGACCCTAGGCTCTCCCTGTCTGTCTGTGAGTGTGTGTCTATATTAGGGAATTCGACTGTAAGCTCCAATGGGGCAGGGACTGATGTGAGCGAGTTCTCTGTACAGCACTGCGGAATTGGTGGCGCTATAGAAATAATTGATAATGATGATATCCTACTTAGTAGCTTACATGTGGCTGGCATCACGTTTTGCTGCCTTTTGGGTGACCTTTTTACACAAACAACTGTAACATATTCTTATTCCTATGCAAGTATTCTCAAGGTCACAATTGGACCCCTTCTCCTTCCCTTTCATTCATTTTTCATAATCCCATGAGGCCCATGGGGTTCAGTACAACATTGGTGAACAACCTCTTTTACACCGTTTATTTTTTATTAATGATTAGTCCTACTGAAGTTCTACCCATTAAGGGCTTTTTGTCATACCTTGCTTACCTCTGCTCCTGGCTTTCCCTCCCTTCTTTACCCCATTCTCTGTCCTAAGAGTCCTTGTCCTCAGCCTAGGGAGATGTTCAGTGTATTGAAAACCCTATTGATTTTGGAGTCTAGGCAGTGGATTAGCAAATTTTTATTATGTCATGATGCTAAAATGGCTTTCTGTCAATACCAACAGGCTTGGCATGCAATTTTAAGAATCTTATGTTATCAGTCACTTATATAGAAGTTTCCTTTGCACCTAATTACTTCTTTGTGTCCTTATTCCCTTCAACTAATCGCCATCACAATAAGCTTAGAACACATTATTTCAACAGCTACATTTCAGATTGCTGCTGACTGCAAGTCCACCCCCCCCCCCCCCCCTCTCTCTCATATCAGGCAGTACTAAACAGAATCTGGCACATCTATCGGATGGAGTGGATGACCTACCTGCTCTATAATTCATTGCATTCATTTTGCAAAGTTTGGTCTGTGACATGTAGGCACCCTTCCCCCACCTGCTCTTCCCCATTCTTTCACTGCTTTATCCAATCCTCCAACACTCACTTTCCTCCCCCCCCCCCTTACTTGCTATAGTTTGAAATACAGGTTCCTCTACGTTTCTTGTTATCCAGGGGACATTCCCCGTTAACCACCCACGTCTAAATTTTTTTGTTCATGCTATCCTGTGGCTTGCTACTCCAGTATGGTTTGGGGACGGCTATAAAAAAAAAACAATGGAGTGAAAGGAGTTGAACCCCCCTTAGAAACGCTTCACTGAGGAGCTCTCAAAAGGGATTATCCTAAAGTGGAAAATCCCTTTAAAAATCAGAAGTGAAGGCAGTACACAGTCAGTGTATTAAGGCAACAGATACTACAGGATTCAGATTACATCAGGCATAGCAGGAAATGCTGGGGCTTGTAGTTCCCCAGGTTACCCAAGCCTGCTGTAAAAAAAAAAAACATTTATTAGACTAACAATTAAGACAAACAATGTGTATTGGAGGCTGTGCAGAACTCTGTGACTGAGTAAGAGGCTCACACATGTGTTTCAGCATAGACCTGCACATTTTACAGGCATGTAGCTCTATGGTTACTATGGTAATAGGCTGTCAACTTGTGAGTGTCCAAACTCCAATTGATACATCAGAAGTGGGTAACCTGTGGATCTTCAGCTACAGTGGAACTACAAGTCCCAGCATACCCTGCGGGGAATATGCTGGAACTGCGGGGAGTTGGTATACTAGGACTTGTAGTTCCAAAGCCACTGGCGAGCCTAAGGTTACCTTAAGCAACCTGATATACCATCAGTATAATATAGGTGCGGGGCACTTACCTATTATACTCCAGCAAGCTCACCCTGTAGCCCACCGACTGGTTCCTCCTTGTAACATACCCGGATGTATTGGTAGCAACGACAGATGTCATGTGCTCCTCGTTTAGGATTGGTTGGAGGAGGACCTCGGCTGACAGTGATTGGCTGCTCATAGAACCAGCAGTACCGGGTCTCACATGTGTAACGGAAGCCGCCGAGGGTCAGAAAGAGTCCACCGTCAATATTCCCACACACAATGTATGAAGATGTCAAGCTGAGGATTTGGCCATCTTGCTACACCCTAATGATGATGGTTTGAAGATTCGGCCATTTTGCTACACCCAAGTGAAATGTTCAGATTCCTTCATAATGTGGTTTACTGATTAACAAAAAACAAACATTTAATGTCTCTTTATTTTGCATATGATGCACTTCTCACAATCTGTTCTTATTTCCTGATCTTTATAAGTTAATATTTATCAAAATGTTTGTAAATATGTTCAGTGAACTTGTAACTATGCATATTATAGTGCACCAAGCTCTGCTTGGACTGCACTGTGTATACTATAGCACATCGTTGCCTATTGTCCCAGTGTCCAGGAGACTCCCGGATTATTGGGAGACCTCCTGGGGTAATAAATGTATCAAGCTGCAAGTTTCTATTATAAAATGTATAATGACCTCTATTATGAATCAATAAATACTTATTTTATTGTCCCTATGTAATCAAACTATAAGGTAAAAACAACATATAATAACAACAGATTAAAATAATGAATATATATACATACACAAGTATTCCCCTGGATAAGCCAAGGTGGATGAAATAAGCACTGAAATCTATTAACAATGGATAGGTCACAGAATCAAAAATACATATTCCTGAGTTGCTAAAAACAGAAATTCCAAATAACAATAGTATATTGGGTACTGCCAATATGATGTAATGGTAGTGTTCAAATAAGGTCCAATTCCAATAGCGGAGGGTGTATTGAAGATAATATACCTATTAGAGGATGGTATTGGTTTATATATAACCCACAATTAGTGGGGCCAATACTTGCGATTGCGTGACTGGGAGTGATAAAGTCAGTCTCTTGTAGCGGTCCTGTTGCTGGCTTGCAGCGTGTAGCGTGCAGAGTAGTGTTCCAAATACTCCAGACAGCAGTGGGTGATCAGTTCCACTACTGTGAGGGTGAGTGAGAGGTCCACAGGACGCGTGTCGCTCGCTTCCGGTTCTGGCTTGCGCGTCTGAGGTCACTTCCGGTTGGTTACTATTGGCCAATAGATGAGATGTGGGCGGAGTCTCAACGCGTTTCGTCTTACAAGACTTTCTCAAGACTTGAGAAAGTCTTGTAAGACGAAACGCGTTGAGACTCCGCCCACATCTCATCTATTGGCCAATAGTAACCAACTACATACATTTTATAATAGAATCATTGTTTTATTTAGTCAGTGAGCGCAAAAGATAATCTTTGCATGTTACTGTATTACTAGGGAGGGATCCCTGGCTCTGTTTGCAGCTCCTGCAATCACCAGGAGGTGAGCGCTTAATCTCCATCCCTTTCTAAGCTGCAAGTTTCTGGCAGGATTGAAAAGTCGAGATGTTGCCTATAGCAACCAATCAGATTGTAGTTATCATTTATTTAGTACAGTCTACAAAATGATAGCTAAAATCTAATTTGTTGCTATAGGCAACATCTCCATTTTTTTCAAACCCGCTGGAAACTCGCAGCTTTATATTGATACATTTACCTCCTAGGGGTATATTTACTAAACTGCGGGTTTGAAAAAATTGAGATGTTGCCTATAGCAACCAATCAGATTCTAGCTGTCATTTTGTAGAATGTACTAATTTAAATGATAACTAGTATCTGATTGGTTGCTATAGACAACATCTCCACTTCTTCAAACCCACAGTATAGTAAATATACCCCATGGCCTGTGAAGTGTATGGAACATGTTATAAACACTGAGGGAGCTGGTGAGTGATGATGCGATTTGCAGCATCATACATCATCAAGCTCCACCCACGTCTTATTTTAATACCTTATCCCGGAAATAGGAATAGGAGAGAAAACCAAGTTGTTCAATTTCCTGCACTAGTTCATGATCATCATCTATTTATATAGCGCCACTAATTCCGCAGCGCTGTACAGAGAACTCACTCACATCTGTCCCTGCCCCATTGGGGCTTACAGTCTAAATTCCCTAACATACACACAGACTAGGGTCAATTTGATAGCAGCCAATTAACCTACCAGTATGTTTTTGGAGTGGGGGAGACAAAATAAATACATTAATACAAAACAACTTATCACACAGTAAGACAATTGTATTGCATTAAAATAGAACAATGTTGCATCTAAAATGTAAACAATTGTATATTCATAAGTTTGCATCCAAACACATGACTGATTACAATTAATTAAACTTAATTGAATTAACTATTGTTAAGAATGAGAGTCTCAATGAACATTGATATATATTGATGTATATCATACATAACTAATAAATCTGTCAATAAAAGATATTATTCATGCATGTGAGGATTCACAACACTAGTTTAAGATGACAGCTGTCAGGAAATAATTACTGTGAGGATTCACACACTAGTTCCAGATGACACCTGTTCTCAATTCATGTAAACAGCACCCTACTAAGAACAGCAAACTACCTAGGCATCACACCTGGACAGCTTTCTCTTCAGCCCTTCGGTGAAAAGGGCAAGTCAATCAGTACAATTATCTCACCTGTTTGCAGAATTGATAAGTCCCTGAGTTCTACCAAACCTTTGCAAGAGCAAAGTTTTCTTTTGAATCTCTACGCTTGAGCTTTGAAGACTTGTTTTGTTTGACTCTAAATCACGATTGTACCTTCTTCAATCAATCAACCTCGGCTTCATCCCCCACTATTCTACCTTCTCCAGTCTCTTGGCTTTGTCTTCTTCCATCACTATTCTACCTTCTCCAGTCTCTTGGCTTTGTCTTCTTCCATCACTATTCTACCTTCTCCAGTCTCTTGGCTTTGTCTTCTTCCATCACTATTCTACCTTCTCCAGTCTCTTGGCTTTGTCTTCTTCAATCACTATTCTACCTTCTCCAGTCTCTTGGCTTTGTCTTCTTCCATCACTATTCTACCTTCTCCAGTCTCTTTGCTTTGTCTTCTTCCATCGCTCTTCTACCTTTACAATCCTTTTTACTTCAACTTGTACCTCACTACCAGTCCTCTCAGGACTAAGCGGCTTGGCCAGACGTGGTGTGTCTCTGATAGCTATCCCAGCCAAGTTCTTTGGGTCTTTTCCTATGCTTTTAATGGGACCTGTTCTAGACACACTCAGTTCAATGTAGCAAAGTAAACCTTCACATTGTCACAGTCACTATGATGATGGGATCCTTGCAGCCTTTCTGACTTGGTGCGGATTCTAACCAGAGGTGCGAATTCTAACAAGGCAAATGGTTTTCGCCAGGGACCCCCGCAAGGAAGTGTGGACTTTGCGGCCTCTGACTCCAGGTCACGGTCCTCTGATTGAGTGCCAGCCGAGACCAGTAGAGAGAACCCAGAGGCTGGGAAAAGGTAATGACCCAATAGAGACTGAAGGTTGCTGGAAATTAGGAGCACAGGAGGGCAGCAGAAGGAGCGACCACATGGGAAAGGCTGGAGAGTTGCTGGTGACAAGGAGCTTGTCTGTGGGAGGTATAGAAACCACTGTAGTTAGCTGTAGGGTTGCTGAAAACAAGGAGCGATAGTCTGCGACAGGTATGCAGCAGGAGAGCAAATGGAGCCATGTCTGAGTGCTAGAGAGATTTGACTCAAAGAACAAGCCTCTTACCTGTGGAACAGGTGCCTTAAATATCCTGAGGGATAATTAGTCTCCCAATGAATGGGAGGAGCCGGTGAGAAAAGTTGGGTCTGCACATGCGCAGTCCTGAAAAGCAGACTGGTGGTGTCAGGGGAAGCTGTCACGGAGCCGGCAGGGAGCGTGGGCAGGTGAGTGCGCCAGACCACGGGCATTAGGTACACACACAAAAATTAAACTGAGCAGTATTTTAGGAGACCAATGGTGATACATTGGTAGGGGCCTGGACTTTGATGTGACTCTTGCACAGTGCATCCTTGGAGGTCTCAGTGATGTCACCGTTCAAGATTACTTTTATGGAATTTTGAAAATGTTAATGGTTTAATAAAGAGGACTTTCAATTTGAGATGGATTGTCGCTCCGAGGTTGCGCCTGTAATTGTGTCATCGCCCGGGCGAACCTTAGGCCACGAACATCCCGGAGGGATTCCTATAATGGAGGCTCAGTCTTGTGTGGCCTTCACATGCTGGTCTTTACTATTTTGCGTACTATATGTATATATATATATATATATATATATATATATATATATATATATATATATATATATATATATATATAAATCTTTCTATAAGCCAAGCCAAATTGTATTTTGATGTTTAGAGGGTGGCATGTGACTGGGTGCAGTCCTCAGCCAACAAGTGAGGTCTTTCTGACTCACAGCCAGCTGCCCCCTTCTCTGGCACTAATCGCTTTCCTCTTTCAAATTTTTTTTGGGGCTGATCCGTGTCAAAAACAGCCCGTTCCATTTAGCAAAAGGGGAGTACGCAACACTTTTATTTGAACAATGAATAGAAACATTCCGATAATGCAGTATGCAAACTACCTGACGGCTTCTGAGAACTTGCAAAACTGTGACATAGAGAGGAACCTGCCCTCAAGAGAAAATACTGGCGTACGTGAAATCATACTTGCCAACTCTCCCGAAATATCCGGGAGACTCCCGCATTTTGCGAGAGTCTCCCGGGCTCGTGTGGCAATCCCCCGCATCTGGATAATTCTGCCCACTTCCTAGTGAAGTGGGAAGAATTAAGTCCCAAACACCGCGATTCCCCGTTTGGCCCCGCCCCCCGCTGTCAAATGACGCATTTTGCGTCATCACGTCATGGGGGCGGGTCCAAAATGACGCCAATTGGAGCCCCCCCCCCCCCCCCGTTACGCCCACCTCCTCTGCAGGCTCCTGGATTTCACCAACAGAAAGTTGTTAAGTATGCGTGAAATGCTGGGAAGAGCCCATTACAAGTAGAGCCTATTGCAAGTGAAAAAAGTACTTTTTACAAAGGCAGAAGTATAAATGTGACTTGTAGAATTAAAGAGTAGACATTTACAGTTACATGTTTCCAGTAAATACTCACCAAACCAGTTTGAGCAGAGACTTGAAGATCTTAGTCCCTCAGTTACCAGGAAATGAGGTGACCCTCATTTTCCTGCTCCACAATTATTATTTATTTATACATAAAACAAACCTAGACCACCAGCCAAGGCCGTAACTAGGGCTGTGCGAGAGGGGCAACCACAAAGGGGGCAAAGGCTGAAAGGAGGGTCAGGGCAATTAATATATTAGGTCAATTTGGTTACAGTTGAGGGCTAGAGGGCATCAGTTTTTCCTTCTTGCCCCAGGAACTAACATTTCTAGTTATACCCTGCCGTATGCACAGGCTGCATTCCAATAACCAAACAAAAAAAAAAAACAAACAAGAATACAACATATTTATTAGAACAATTTGAATTAAAGCCAAGTTATTATTGTGCCCACATCTAGTAAAAAATGTTTCACACTGGTACAATCCATTATTACAACATAGCTCTGGGAATTGAATACAGAATCTGGAGAGATATTGAAGCAGGTTTACCTCATGCAATAGGACTCAATGGGTTTTTTGGGTCTTTTTCTTGATGCTCTGAATTTCCCCTTTAGGCATAGAATGAAAACAGAAAATACCTTGATGGGAATTTTTTTCTCACAGTATTCAAATCCGTCGGACAAAAAGTCACACACTCCCACAATGAGGACTGACCTAAAATTAGCCGTTGGTTTGTATAAACCATTTTCAAGAAGGTGTAGTTACATGGTACCAGCAGAATGTAGTGACTTATGACATCAGAGGCAATCCTTAATACAAACAGTGAAGATACAACTGGCACTTAGTAATACAGGCTTAATCCTAACCACACTACTTTATAAAACAACGGTAATTAACCTTCGTAACTTGTTGTTTGACAACAGCAGCTTCCATAAAGCTCTTTTAGCCACTGGATCTTGGATTTTATAGAAAAAAAAAACTAAATAAACTGCGCCCCCCCTTCAGTCTTGCACCCTGGGAGGTCGCCCCTTGTTGGCATGCATGTATTAATTGCACCAGCTTAGATGGCTCAATTCTATTTCCATTCCAGGGCTCCCTCAGTCAGCTATAAACTGCATTTGAGACACAAGTGTCAGCAGAGTAGGAATTAAGCATTATCCTTCCTACTGTGGCAGAAGAATGGATCTTTTCTCAATACCCCATAGGGAGAATACCTCCCACAGATCAGGGGTCCTGAATATGGAACCCCCACAGCTTTGCTAGTTAGGAAGAGAGCAGAGCCATAACTTAGAATTCTAGTGCTTGGGGCGAGAAAGACAAATGCCGCCCCCCCCTAGCACTCAATTTTAGCCAAATGAATCTAAAATATTCCTAAATTGCGCCCCCCTTCAGCGTTGCGCCCTGGACAATCGCCCCTGTCGCACAGCCCTAGTTACGGCCCTGGAGGAGAGGGCTTACTGTGCAATACAACTATATCTTCATATAGGTCTTCTTTAACGTGGTCTAGGTCTTAGACAGTCTTTAGTGGCTGAAGGTCATATTAGCACTGCTTTGAACCCAGCTCTCTCGAGTTTGAACGAGTGTGATATTCCCCAAGCTACATTTACAGGACAGAGAGGCTGAGTGACATTACACAGCACATAAACCAGCAGTAACCAGTGGAGTCAGAGATCATAAAGTAACTATTTACAGATCAAATCATGCAGAAAACATCCAGTTTTGACTTCTATTTCCAATGTTCTCACAGGTGGTTGTACATCCACTTCTCTGTGGTTGATGCAGATTAAGCAGGTTGTAACTGACCTCCTATGAGCCTCTCTATTCATCATCATCATTTATTTATATAGCGCCACTGATTCCGCAGCGCTGTACAGAGAACTCACTCACATCAGTCCCTGCCCCATAGGAGCTTACAGTCTAAATTCCCTATCATACACAGAGAGAGTCTAAGGTCAATTTGATAGCAGCAAATTAACCTACTAGTATGTTTTTCGAGTGTGGGTGAAAACCAGAGCACCCGGAGGAAACCCACGCAAACACAGGGAGAACATACAAACTCCACACAGATAAGGCCATTGTTGGGAATTGAACTCATGACCCCAGTGCGTTTTCCACTGTTGATTCATTGCCGCTCTCTGTCGTCACCATAAGATGAACAGATTTCACACTAGTGATCAGTAGATCTTATCATTTTGTGCCCACACATGACGTTTTAGGAGAGTTCTCACTAAAACAGTGAGGGCCAACAGGGACCACATGAGGCTCTCCGAGCCTTCACCTGAGCCCCCAGCTCCTTCCTGCTTTGGTTAAGCTGCTAACATCATACTTGCCTACTCTCCTGTAATTCCCGGGAAGCTCCCGAATTTCGACGAGTAGGCAAACCACCCGCATTCGCCAAAATGCATTGAATGGTGGGGACGGGGCTTAATCACGACATTAAGCCCCACCCCCGCTATTCAATGCCATTAATTTAAGCATTTTATAGTGGGGGCGGGGCTATGGTGACTCGACTACGTCACCACGACCCCTCCTTCCCCCTGTCACATGACTTCTCTCCCGGATCTCTTGGGGGAGAAATTTAAAAAGTTGTCATGTATGGTTAAGATTGGTTTGTTATAGCTTGTTACACTTGTTTAAAATACTTGCTGATGTATTATTACATACATGTCTCTTTCTTTGACTTAATGTACCGTTTTAACTTAATACAGAGATTAAGTGTAATATGTGGCTCTTTTGGAGGTTACAAGGCCACCCATGATCTAAAATGAGCAAATTGGCTATCTTAAAAAAAAAAAATTATTTGTTTAAGTTAACGGTGGCATTTGGATAGCCTCTTATTCTTAAAGACACAATTAAGTTTAATTTTTATTTACTACAGAGATGCCAACTGCAGCTTCACCTTTATAAACGTGTTATGTGTGAATCTGATTATACACAAATTACAACATTCTAACACCTTTGTAATGATCAGTAAAACTCAGAAGTTTAATAAATACGATCCCATTTACGCTGGAGCTACCACCTTTGACATTTCTGGTTAATCACAAGTGTCAGCTTGACGTCATGGAACAGTCGGTGTGAAGGATCACATAATGTTGAACAATGAATATCCTGTTCACACCAGCTGCACAGAGACAAAAGAAGAAAATCTGTGGACCCCCCCCCCACTCCTCCACTTACCTGATGTAAGCTAGGAACTCGCTAAAATTTACCAGGATATGAATAATGTCAACACTTAGCACATGGAAACAAAAAATCAACAGGAGGACTGCGGTCAATTTTTTTTAACCCAAAACTTTGCTACGTTCCTTTTTTTACTGTCTCTCTGTTGCACCTGTTTTGTAGATCATAGCTATAAAAATGGACTTTTTGTGGTCCTGGTTTCCTGAGAGGTTCCACGTATAATTTTAGGCCATCATTTCCATTCCAATATTAATATTCATGTATAGACCCAGGGGCGCACGCAGGATTTTTAAAGGGGGGTTTCCCCCCCCCCCGAAAAAAAAATATAGAGAGAAAGCTGCTGCGCATGCGCAGTTGCGAACGCGCATGCGCAGCAGCTCCATTTCGGAATCACTGTACTGTACAGCAGCCGCGGCGCTGTCCAAGAAGCATCCACGGCGGTGCTGTATTGTACTACAATAGCACTGCCGAGGACGCTTCTTTGACAGCGCCGCTGCTGCTGTACAGTACAGTGCCGCTATGTAGGGGCACTGTTTATCCCCCTTTCTTTGCGGAGGGGAGGGGTTTCTGGAGAACCAGAAACCCCCCCTGCGTGCACCCCTGACACCTTGAGGCCAAGCACTTAGAGGATCATTTCACCCAAAATTCACTTTTGGCTGAGGTTCTGTAAGTTATATATGAATTCAGAATATTATTTGCCCGGTGCCTGGCCTTACACCCCAGCCAAGCTCTCATAGCTCCGGCAAGCAGAGTTTCGTATATGGACAATATTCTGGAGGTAGTTTAGGATGTGCTAAAGAGCCGATCCATGGCGCAATGCAGCTTTGATCCCTGCACACAATTTGCGCAAGGTACCCAAATTTCTGGCAGGGTTTACATTTTGTGAAGTGAGATAGCGGCATTTGTGGAGGTGTCGGAGGTCTAACAGTCAATGGGGAGAAATTGGGCGGAGTGGAGATTTCTAATAAAGTGCAGAGCAGGCGTGCGGTTGGGTCTTGTATTTAAAGCAGAGCAGTAACAAGATTTCATGTTTGAGGTGAGAAATGAGATGAAGAAGAGGACAGGGTCATTTTCATTCCTACTTTGCAAAAGAGCTTGATATTTGCACCGAATCAGTGCTGGCGGAAATCAGGTTTCAATCTTACTTTTAATGGGACCTGTTTTGGGCCTGCATGGTGCACTGTGGATCATATCCGTAGACACACGAGCTCTCCAATGACCAGCCTGAGACTGGTTTACACTGTGGAAGAGAAGCCCCTGTACGGTGGAGACCAGACCAGGCTATCTAACGCTATTTTTTTACTTTATCAGTAAACTAGGAGTGTGCCTGGGCATGTGCTTCAGCGCAGTAGTGCAACATGCAGGTGCAAAATAGGTTCCATTAAAAGAATAGGACGAGACACGATTTTCTCCACCTCTGAGCTAGTGCAATATTCAAGTCACTTGTGCAGTGGTCAACGGGCAATGGTCGTGCGCCACCAGGTATGCTCCTGAAATTGCACCCACTTTAACCCTTTATTTCTTTTCAATAGTCTTTCTCCGCAAAACGAAACCTTGTTTTTGTACTGCTTCCCAAAACATGGCAAATCGGTGCCCCTAGTTTGTACATCAGTAGGTACAGCATCATCCCTATAGCCCCACTCCTTTCTTGTGCTGCTCCAAAAATGCGGTCAACTTGGTCCGTAAACCAGCTAAAATTTATATGGACTTGCAAATCAAGGAGCGCGGCCAGGGGAAGGCTGGCAAATTTTAGCCCGGGGAGCAAGATTCAATTCAGCAGCCTATTTTAATGGGGGGAAAAATGCAGATGGCCCAGATACCCAGCCCAAGGTTGTCTACTATGAGACGGGCGCAGGGGGCAGATGCCCGCCTGCCCCTGAGCACTGCGGGTCTAGAGCTGCTTTTGTACTGCAGAGCGCCCTTTTTCGTGATTTGTAGGTGATGTAGTGGTTAGCACTTCTGCCTTACATCACTGGGGTCATGAGTTCAATTCCCGACCATGACCTTATCTGTGAGGAGTTTGTATGTTCTCCCCGTGTTTGCATGGGTTTCCTCTGGGTGCTCCGGTTTCCTCCCACACTCCAAAAACATACTGGTAGGTTAATTGGCTGCTATCAAAATTGACCCTAGTCTGTCTGTCTGTCTGTGTTTGTCTGCCTGTGTGTGTGTTAGGGAATTTAGACTGTAAGCCCCAATGGGGGCAGGGACTGATGTGAGCGAGATCTCTGTACAGCGCTGCGGAATTAGTGGCGCTATATAAATAAATGATGATGATGACATTCCAGAGTTGTCCATCACACTGTCTATATGAATATGGAAATTGTAATAAATACAATAAACTATAGACAGAAATTTGTGTATTAATTAGTAGTATTAATTAGTGAGAGGTGCTCTATGCTTTTGGTCCCTATGTAAATTAAGAATCCCTGCAATGACCAGTGACATGATGGCTATAACGTAATACACATAATCTAATTGTATATGGCTAATATGCTAAGTCTCTGTATAAACAATAACCTGTCATCTTCAGAAATGTGTCTTTCATAGACTGCCAGCAAGGTGTGTGCACAATACACAAACACCCCTATTCAAATTCAGTTCTTCTTAATACAGATCATCTCCTCACACACTGCTCTGTTGGGGGTAAACAAAAGGAGAGAGAGAGGGTGTCAAGCAGCTGATGACTGTACTACAGCCGTGATGGAGGAGGAGCTGCTGGAGGCAGACTTGTTTGACTGCCTTGTATGTATCATACTGTGACACTAATCCTGAGAGGACACAGTCAGAGCTGGACTCAGACTCGGCACAGTCACTGCACCTATGCTGTACAGGGGAACAGATCAGTGCAGTCTAATAAGCATAAGGTAACCTGCCAAAGTCTCCCATCACCTGGAAGGGAATATTACATTCTGATCTGTGTTACAACAACCCCTGTGATGGACAAGGACAATCTCACATGTTTGCTGAAGCTACAGGGCACAGAAGTGTCTGTGACACTGGAGCACAACACACTGAGTTGGACCTTTAACAACAGAAGGGCATGGAGGCATAAAGGTAAGTGAGATAGTTGGGTTCAGGGTGGAGTGGGTGTGTACATTGTGTACAGTAGGTTATGTATATATATTATGGCAAGAATTAGTCTTAATAAGTATTATGCACATTTAACTTCCACATTTTAACTTTAATTAACTTAATTAATTTAGTTAACCTAATTTATACGTGATATGAGAGAGAGAGAAACAAAAGTGACAACATAGATGTGTGCTATGTTCTGCATAGAAGATGAATGGAGAGAAGGGTATTCACGCTCTATTGCCTTTTCCTGTATATTGCCCCAGGGGCAGGTTAGGCTGGGGAGGCAAGGGGGCTCCTTCACCCCGGGACGGTCCCATAGTGGGCTACCTTGGGCTCCGTCACTGGGCCACCTGCATTTCTCCCTTTAAAATGTTCCTAATAGGCTGCCACGTTGTTTCTTGCCCCCCAAGGGGCTAAAATTTGCCAGCCCTACCTGCCAGTAAATGTATTGCAGACCAGATCAGCTGTGGGCAGCATGGTAGCTCAGTGGTTAGCACCTCTGCCTCACAGCGCTGGGGTCATGAGTTCAATTCCCAACCATGGCCTTATCTGTGTGGAGTTTGTATGTTCTCCCCGTGTTTGCATGGGTTTCCTCCAGGTGCTCCAGTTTCCTCCCAGACTCCAAAAATATTCTGGTAGGTTAATTGGCTGCTATTAAAAATTGCCCTTAGTCTCTCTCAGTCTCTGTATGTTAGGGGATTTAGATTGTAAACTCCAATGGGGCAGGGACTGATGTGAATGAGTTCTCTGTACAGCGCTGCAGAATCAGTGGTGCTATATAAATAGATGATGATCAGCTGTGCCAGCTGATGATGTTTTAAATCTGTGGTCATGTACTTTTAACATTACCTCTATTGAAGGCAACATTTTACCTTCTTTGTTTATCTGGTAACTCTGGTTGATCATTAATCAGAGCTAGTGGATTCAATTAGTGAGCAGAAGAATCTACATTGTTGGCAAGTACAAAGGTCGATTTCAGCCATCTACCCACCCACATGTGCAAACATCCCATACAGAGAAAAGTCATCTGGTATTCTGTGATAAAGACACAGTAATTGTCTATTTAGCTTCAGTGAAGTACAGTGATACTAATAGTAAATACACATCTGATTTAGGAGAAATAGCAAGTTCTTTATGCTGAAAGTTATTATCTTACTTCCCAACAAAGACCACGAGTTTACTGGAATCAATCTTTAAATGACAATTAAAGCTAGACTACAGCTTAGAACTCATCATTGTGGATATTTGAGATCAAGGGCTAGATTTACTAAACTGCGGGTTTGAAAACGTGGGGATGTTGCCTATAGCAACCAATCAGATTCTAGCTGTCATTTTGTAGAAGGTACTAAATAAATGAAAGCTAGAATCTGATTGGTTGCCATAAGCAACATTACCACTTTTTCAAACCCGCAGCTTAGTAAATCTAGCCCCAAGTGCTGATGGTGGGAGTAGGGGGTATTTTGTACACACAGCAGACTTCCTACCAGTAATCCCATTGACAGACACTGTTATCAGCTCTTTTAAACACTTTTTGCTGACAACAGACGATAACAGCCCACACTTAGCTGCACCATGTATGTAAATATAATGACAAATATGTAAGTTTCTGTCAGGGCACTTTTCTAATTGTTATGTATTTTTTTAATATAAGACAACTTAATTAAAAAGAAAATGCCGTGTTGAATCCAGTATTACAGCATAGTAGTTCCAATTCACTAGTAAACCCTGAAGAAGTACTGAAATATGTAACATACTTGCCAACTCTCCCAGAATGTCCGGGAGACTCACAGTTTCCGGATGGGACTCCCGGGAGAGTATGGCAGTCTCCCGCATATGCCCACTTCCTAGTGAAGCGGGCAGAATTTGGTCCAAAATGCCACGTTTCATCGGGAATTGCGGCATTTGGCCCTGCCCCCCACTGTAAAATTACGCGTTTGCGTCATTACGTCACAGGGGGCGCGTGCAAAATGATGCGATTTTTGGAACCCCGAACGCCCACCTTTCCCCGGCAGCTCCTGGACGCCAACTAGAAGAAGTTGGCAAGTATGATATGTAATCTTATTAGGATTATCTAACATTATGATAGACAATTATTAACATGTCATTTGTTAAAAAAGTCATTATATTGAAGTTATTACAGGTGAACTATGTATGAGAGAGGTTTTGTTTTTGCTTGGCAAGCACTATTTGGACATTCAAACTTTGTTCCATTGCAGACTATAAAAACAATAACAACTATTGACAGAACTAACGCACTAATAACCTCCGTGATGTCACAAGTTCCTAGCAAATGTATAGGCTGCGTTTAGATATTGGTTCATTGCACAAAATGGCTGCCTCTACTGTGGGACATGGCAAGTTCCTTAGTGATGTCACCGATTCCTAGTGAATTGATAGGCCGCTTTGTCTTAAATATTGGCTCAACCTACGTAATGGCTGCCTCCACTGTACAAGTAACGAACATGCTAATTGGGCTTTACATGCAGGGGGTGGTGGCCGTCCCAGATATGGTGTTCCTATGGTAATATATGGTATTCTTATGGTAATCTCATGAGGAAAATGACATTAAACACATTAAGCATTGGTCAGTTCACCCTTAAATACCCGGTACCGCTTTTATTCTGGCATGTTGGAATGTCCAGGAAGTATTTCAAGTACTTCTATTTTTATTTCTTACTTCCCTGTCTATTTTAAACTAAAAACAAAATCTTCCTTCTTCTTTCTCTGAAAAATGCGACTTTTACCCTTTAGGGTTCGTACAGAAGGTCATTGAAAAACTAATAAGTCAAAATTTTGTGCTTTTGACAGAGCATTTAAAACATGGTCTCAAAGCCACCTAGCAGCATATAGTGCACTATATGAGCGCTCCTATAAAAGCCTGTGTGTATAAGCTTGGCAGCACGGTGGCTCAGTGGTTAGCACTTCTGCCACACAGTGCATGAGTTTGATTCCCGACCATGGCTTTATTTGTGTGGCGTTTGTATGTTCTACCCGTGTTTGCGTGGGTTTCCTCTGGGTGCTCCAGTTTCCTCCCACACTCCAAAAGCATACTAGTAGGTTAATT
Organism: Mixophyes fleayi; assembly: GCF_038048845.1. Taxonomy (NCBI): domain Eukaryota; kingdom Metazoa; phylum Chordata; class Amphibia; order Anura; family Limnodynastidae; genus Mixophyes; species Mixophyes fleayi. Next base: position 114,265,191 of record NC_134410.1, on the reverse strand, counting down.
GGCTGCTATAAAATTGACCTTAGTCTCTCTGTCTCTGTTTGTCTGAGTGTGTATGTTAGGAAATTTAGACTGTAAGCTCCAATGGGGCAGGGACTGATGTGAGTGAGTTCTCTGTACAGCGCTGCGGAATTAGTGGCGCTATATAAATAAATGGTGATGATGATGATAAATGGAGCAGCTATCCGCCCGACTAAGGCAGTCCACTATCCCACACATAGATAAATCACTTGACGGACTAATTTTACACATCTCCTTTTTAGTGGCGCTATATAAATAACTGATGATGATGCCTTTAGTCCAGAGTCACGTAGTCACTTTTCCTATGATAATCGCAAGGGCCCTTCACAAGGCTATTTGTCACCAATACTGTGTTAACACAAGTGGCCATGTCAACAGCCTAAAACATGAATGAATTAAAAATGCTTTATTATTTGAATTAACCATTTTTTTAAATGGTCAATAGTTTTATAATATTTATTTATTTATTTATTTTTTTTTACTTTTTTTCCCTACAAAGTGGAACTGAAAGTCTTACAGTTCCACTACACATGCGCGAGGTGTCCGGACTGGCCTGGTGCTGCGGTAAGGTAACTCTTACTGCTCCGGGACAGATTTTATTGATAAATTATGGTGATAACTGATATTTTATTTTCACGATAAGTGACAGTAAAAAACTGTTATCACAGCTTGTTAAGAAGTAGTCCCCTACAGCCTTATTTACATTTAATGCAGTCTAAAGCTGGGTACACACTACAGAAATTTCGACCAACTTTTTATGCCGAGCGATTTTACATGCGATCGATGGTCTGATCGCCCGGTCCATGGACTGCATACACACTAGCCCTGTTTAGGACGATAAAGGGAAGAGCGGACGTCCCTTTAGCGACTTTTTACAGCCATGTTGTCGTGAGCAGACTGTAATTTCGTACTCACTGTTGTGGATCCGTCGGAAGTTTATACACACTACACAGCGGAAACGAGATTGGAACGAAAATATTAAATGGTACGACCAACCAAATGAGGCGACAATCGTCCATTTGGGCAGACTTTCCACCATCGTGTCACTGCACACACTGACCCGACTTTTGAACGAGCGGTCGTATGTCGGCTGATTGAGCCGAGTATTGGATGAAAACAGTGTAGTGTGTACCCAGCTTTAGGCGTTGTACATTATTAATTGTGCACCCTCGGTGCCTCACTGTTCAACACTCTCTGCTCTGTTAGTTTACTGGGGAAAATAAAAGACCAAGGGGTAGATGGATCAATCTTCTAAAGACCTGCCCATAGCAACCAATCAGATTCTACCTATCATTTTCTAGAATGCACTAGATAAATTATAGCTAGAATCTGATTGGTTGCTATGGGCAACATCTCCACTGTTCCTTTTTAGAATGTTCGATAAATCTATTCCCAAGTAACAGGACAATAAAATGAATAAGGTAGAAAAAAAATACAGTCAATGTAAAACAATAAGCTGCCCCCGAACAGTACTTCTCTAGGCATAGTCCAAGCAATCCGACATTTTCTTCTTTCACTATGATCAAGTTTAATGTACCTGCCTGCACGGAGTTATACTTAGTTATCAAATAAGACTTGGTTTGAGTACTGTATTTCATTCATCGAAATTGCAGTTTAATTTGCATTTGTATTTTTTTTTTCTATTTGCAATTTCCTGGCGATCCACAGCTGCACCCTGTAACAGCAATCCACAGGCACTTTTGATTAGTACACAATTGCATACAATCACAAATACTATTGACAGTAGCATTTGCATCATCAGTTGAAGCCTGTGTGCTATCATCTTCTCTGTAAAGCAATAATTTATTAGTGCAATATGTCAGCAAACCTCCATTGTGTGAATGGGGATTAAATGTCTCTCTCCTCTTTTACAGATATCACCGCCTGTATTCCAGTCAATGAAATTATCACAGTTCAGCAAGGTGACAGCAAACAGGGGACAAAGGAGACGGGCGCCCCAAGTAACCAGTTCACAGGTAAACTCTAAGCAGGAAACAGAGTATCCTGTTCCTTTGTATCCTCTCTGTAAAGACCTGTAATTAGCCTGGCTCTGAGAGGTGACAGAGATGACTCACCCAACTGTATTTATTTTAAAGCTACATTGCAACCTAACTGGCTCTACTGTCACTATTGAATGCCATTTTATTTGTTACTATATATACCAGACTTATCATAGTTTTAAAGTCCTGTTTGTCCCTGTGTCACATGGCTAATCATGACATTATAGGACTAATGATCTTGTGGTATATGTAGCTTGCTCGCTAATCCTTTCACTGCAGACCATCACTCACCCGAATTAATGGATTAGTTTAATGCATCAGAATTTACCTTGATAGACCAGTACTTCAGCATTTAAATTTATCTTGGATCGTTTATAGGGTTTAACTGTATTTTTTTATAATCTTTTTTTTTTTCCTTTATCGGACTCAAGATAAAAGAAGTTTCCACAGTCTGTTTTTTTGGTAACATTATTGCATGGAAAATGCAATCACAAACTTTAACAGGTGTTGGAAGGTTTTACTTTTTGAATATATTGTTTGGAATCGTTAGGGAAAGTTGAAAGGACACATTAGAACCCAGAGCCTCCCTGGGGGCATTACAACCCCCTTCACAATGAAGCCATGACGACTCACCTCCCCCTCCCCAGTTTGAGGAATAATAGCTTAAAGGGGCAGTAGCTACATGTTCAAATGACCATGCCAATTTATCAGGCTGCTAAGTATTTCCAGTTTTATCAGATGAGTGAAGGAACTCACAGGCTGCAGATAAGATAAGAGAATATATTTCATACCTGCCTACTCTCCCAGAATGTCCGGGAGACTCACGAATTCCGGGTATGTCTCCCGGACTCCCAGGAGGGCAGGCAAGTCTCCCGCATCCTGTCTCGGGCCTCAATGACGCGATTAATGGTGAAGCGTCATTTTGGCCCCATCCCCCACGACAAAATACAGATTTTGTTGCAGGGGCGGGGACAAGATGATGCCATTCACCATGCCCCGCCCCTTCCACCATCCCACCCTCCCACCACACCTTTCTTCAAAGTAGACAAGTATGATATAACTCATCACCAAATGATTGGACTTCTTTTACCGTACCCCTCCCTTAAATTGACATTTGAGTGGAAAGGTTACTCTGGAAATGTCACTATTTTAGTAGAAATGTCACTATTTTATTAGACATGGGTCCTGTATACCTGAGAAACACTGCTTTACATAAGCCGACATAGCAGTGTGTCTCGATCCCTTTTACAAAAAAAATATAAACTCTGGGCCTGAGGCATTAAGGAGAGCAAAGCATGAAAAAAGAAACAAGTTTGCACCTTGGCAAAATCAAATTGCATTGGAGGGGGAGGTAAACTTAAAATGTAGGGACAGATATATAGTTGGTGTAGAGCATGTCCAAGACCAAATTTAAATTTCAGTGTAAAAATAAAGCTATCAATTATTTGTGCACTACATGAAAAAACTGCCAGTATTTAACTGATGTGCAAAATAATAAACTAATTTGCATCCCTTGTATTGTAACATGCAACAGGAGTAAACTAACTCCTTTTTTTTTTTTTTGCTTTGCTCTCCTTAATGACTCAATCCCATTGTGTTAAATGTTTATCTTTGCAATTACCCAGCCAGTGGTATGTTCCTGTAAAAATCACCTTGTAAACTTAAGCTGTGTACACACTACACAGTTTTCACCCAATAATCGCCTAAATCAGCCGACATACGACCGCTCGTTCAAAAGTCCGGTCAGTGTGTGCAGTGACACAATGGTGGAAAGTCTGCCCAAATGGACGATTGTCGCCTCATTTGGTTGCTCGTACCGTTTAATATTTTCGTTCCAATCTCATTTCCGCTGTGTAGTGTGTATAAACTTCCGACCGATCCACAACAGTGAGTACGAAATTGCAATCATTGCTCACGACAACATGGCTGTAAAAAGTCGCTAAAGGGACGTCCGCTCTTCCCTTTATCGTCCTAAACAAGGCTAGTGTGTATGCAGTCCATGGACTGAGCGATCGGACCATCATTTGCATGTAAAATCGCTCGGCATAAAAAGTTGGTCGAAATTTCTGTAGTGTGTACCCAGCTTTAGCCTGTGCTTGAAATGTTTTTTCCTATATTACTATTTATTTGTATAACATGTTTGACAGTACTGTGTAATCAGATAATATTTATACATTCAAGTCATAAGGAAATACAACACAAAGAGGAGGAATTAAAGCATATTTTGATGATATTTAGCCAGTCACTGCAACACCTTGCAGCTTGCTTAGATTATTGCAAGGAAACAGTCACACCTTGGCTCAGTCAGTGCATTATCTATGGTGACTTTTACTCTTTGGAATAGGCCCCTCTGCAACGTGACTTATGGAATTCACAAGCTAGTGTAGGTCAGATTGACGCATGATGTAGGCAGAACAATGTGACAGTCTAACCTGTCACTACAGTCTTCGGCTGTTTGAAGCCAGTCCCTCTGCCAGGGGGTGAATGTGAACTTTGCTTAATGCTGGACGTTGTTTGGTCTCATTATCTGCTGGAACTTCCAGTGACATCAGAGCCAGTAATTACCCACATATCTCAGCGTATTCTACACTCTACCGGGGTGTGGTTCAGAATTGCATTTTGCTGTGAATAGATGGACACAGACAATACAGAATTCTAATGTAAAATTTCTGTCAGTGGGTTTCAAGACTTGTAAAAGTAATACAAGGCAAGATTTACTAAGCTGCGGGTTTGAAAAAGTGGGGATGTTGCCTATAGCAACCAATCAGATTCTAGCTATCATTTATTTAGTACTTTCTACAAAATGATAGCTAGAATCTGATTGGTTGCTATAGGCAACATCCCCACTTTTTCAAACCCGCAGCTTAGTAAATCTAGCCTAAGGCCTTTATCAGAGAGCAATGGCTGTCGTACATATTATAAAACAGGGGCTACTCAATGGCCCATCCAGTGCTTTACAGTGCAAGTACAGGGGACTTAGGCAGCCATGTATTTCTTACATGAGGGTTTAGACGTGACTCTACCTTGCTTTATTTATCGCTTGGTGAACGCAGCTTTGAAACCCGGAGAGAAAAGATCTTTGATCCCCGTGGTAAAAGCGTTGGTTCAATGACAATATTTCAAACTTGCTGACTTTGTGATTCTGTCCTCCAGGAGATCCGCCCCCACTATAAAATGCCAAAATTCATGGCATTGAATGGAGAGGGCAGGGCTTAATGATGCGATTAAGCCCCACCCCTCCGATATTCAATGCAGTGAATTTCGTCAATTTTTAGGATCCGGGAGGCTTGCCTACTCTTCCAGGAGTCCGGGAGGACTCCCCGAAACTCGGGAGGCTCCCGTAAATTCCAGTAGAGTAGGCAAGAATGCAGTATTCCAGACACTAGGGGGTATATATTTCAAGCTCAGAGTTTCCTAGCGGGATTGAAAAGTGGAAATGTATAGCAACCAATCAGATTCTAGCTATCATTGTGTAGAATGTGTAGAATGTACTAAATAAATGATAACAAGAATCTGATTGGTTGCTTAAGGCAGCATGTCCACTTTTCAAACTCGCAGCTAGATGTACTACGAATACTACACAAACACATATACTCTCTCTTACTTTGTTCTTTGCTGTAGCACATCACATTGGAATCACTGAGTAATCCAATATATGAGGATCATAGTGTATACATTCTAATTGTGTGAGTCAGGCACATGTGTGCATGATAAATTCATACATAAAGCATGTTAATCAACATAGACATTTCCTAAAGATGTATACGTGCGCATATATATATATATATATATATATATATACATACACACACGCAGCCCTAGACTCTTCCTCTCTTTAGGTCTACTGAAGGACACACATTATGTTGTGGTCTTTATTTATTAGTCATGTATTTGTTATTAGTAGGAAATCAGCTGGAGCAGACCACTGTGTACGTGTGCAATGAGCCTTCTTGGGTAATATATATTTGTTGTTTATGGTACTTCCTGCTGAGAACACTAGGGGGCTCCATGATTCTTAGATCTAGAGCAGTGATGGCTAACGTGTAACACTCCAGGTGTTGTGAAACTACAAACCCCAGCATGCTTTGCCAGTAGATTACTAGCTGGTAGCTGGCAAAGCATGCTGGGGCTTGTAGTTTCACAACACCTGGAGTGTCACAGGTTAGCCAACACCGATCTAGAGGCATCATGGAGATTACCTGGGAAGGATGTGTCACTATACGTAGGAATAACAAATCGGTTACACTTGTCATTGAAAATTAAATTAAGTTTACATTTCTTCCCAGCCATTCATACATTGTATGTGCACAGACCTCTCTTATGGTATTCATTGCAGCCATTTTATTACCCTCTTCATTTAATTGGTGTCTATATAGGGCTAATGTCCTGACTTTCCTCAAAGGAATTGAGATTACCTCGTTGAGATAAATTTATCTCCTGCAATAAATGGACCATAAGTCTCCTTCACGCCTCATTTTGTGGCTTGAACCAGCATTAAACTTCTCAGTTCACCAGGCACTAGTGATATGTCCCCGATCCCTCTGTGATGTCACTAGCTTCTAATGAACCGATAGGCTGCATCCCATAAGTAGCGGTTCAGTCCATAAAATGGCTGCCTCCAGGGTTTGTAAGCGATTGGTCCATTTTAAGTGAGCACATTTCTCACAGGTTTCAGTGAACCCTGCAGTAGATATCTCAGAAAATGGGTTGTGTACAGTGATTGTTTAATTCTCATTGATGCATGTACATGTTACTTATTTCTCGCTATGTGTACCTGGTACGTGTTTACTTTGTGTCTTCCTACATCTGTTTTCTCAGGTAACTGGTAACCCATCTTACTGACTCATTCTCTGTCTTTACACCTCAGTGTTTTACGTCTGCCGCAAGTCTTCTCAGCGCTGGTCCCTGCAGATGGTGACGTTCACATCTCCAGACACGCAGGTGACTCATACCTGGGTGCAGAGCATTCAGGACAGAGTATACCAGGCAGGTGAGGAAAACCAATCGCAATACAGCCCCAGAAAGCAAAATGTGAATTGTAATCTGTTTTATGAAATAGATGCAGAAATATTGTTGCACCTTCTGGGATATAAGGATAAAGACACTTTATAGCTCCTCCCCATTGACAGTATGCAAATAGGCCCCTTCACCACAAGAGCTAGCACTTCTATCAGAACGTTTTTTATTTTTAATATCTCTTTAAGGCAGTGTTTAGTCTACTTGGGTATTTTGAGCATGGTAAGGGCAAGGTTAGAGTCTGGCTCAGCACTTTCTATGATTTTATGTCACTTTATATGGTTGTTTTGTTCTTCAATAAGCAGATTACTTTCACTCATGTCATAACATCCCGGATTTATAAAAGTCGCATATAGCTTTAAAAATGAGCGTCAACTCATTCCCGCGTAACTCAGGTAACAGATTAGGCTAACACTGTGTTTTTCATGCACATATCAAAGGGCTCTCACTCATTAAGAAGAAGTCTTACTTAATAGGAAGCAGTCTCTCAGCCCAGGGGCAAACGCAGGATTTGTAGAGGGGGGTTTCCACATCACGCCGCCAGTGGGCGTGACCAGCATGCATGGGGGCGTGGCTATAATATTAGACAGTGCTTGGCTGCTCTCCAACTCTTCCTATCCCCATAACATACATGGGCAATGCTGTGTGCACTACTGTTAGGTGCACGCAGATCTCCCTTTTCAAGCAGAAAGCGGGGGCAGGGTCCAACCGCCTCAATTATACAGTGCCCCAGAACAGAAACTGAAATTAATAAACAGTAGATTACTATGGAAAGCCAAGAACAGGACTAGGGCAGCAGGGTGGCTCAGTGGTTAGCACTTCTGCCTTACAGCACTGGGGTCATGAGTTTGATTCCCAACCATGGCCTTATCTGTGTAAAGTTTCCATTTTAGTGTCTCTATTACAGTAAAGCTATTTCAGTTGTAGCATCTAACTTATTGTAAATTTGTTAAATTTTAGTGACTCGTTCTTAGTTGTAGAGTCTCATATGTAATTTGTCATGAACTGATTTAGTTGTAATGTCTCTCTTATGGAGAACTAATTCAGTTGTATTGTTTATTGTGAGCTTGTTCAGTGGCAGTGTTTATTGTGAGACTGGTTCCGATATAGTGTCTCAGTTATATTTAAACTGTCTCAGTTATATTTAAACTGGTTCAGGTGCACCGTCTCATTCATAGTGAACCTGGTTCTGTTGAAGCATTATATTTGTAGTGAAAATAGTTGTAGTGTCTAATTTTTTACGTTGGAACGTTGATTTTGTTCAGAAGTAAAAACTGTCTGATGCTGCCATAAACAAATAATGAAATAATTCCCCGGACTCCAATAAAATTAAAATTGCATTTATTTCAAATTCACGTGATTTGGGGTGATTTTACTCTGACAAGTAAAATCATTGCTTTTCACATCCATTTGAATGGGCAATGCATTTTCAGTGGGTGCAGAAAGACCATTGAAATGCTTTGCCAATGGAAATGAATGAGAAATGCTCATCCAATCACAAGCAATGTTTATAGGGTGGCAGCTTGTGATTGGCTGAGAAGATACTGACCTGTCAAAATTGCAATAATGGAATTAGCACACCGCCCTTTACTAACGATTTTTATTTTTATATTTATTTTTGAGAGATTTATTAATTTTTGGACCTTGACATGCCGATTTGCCTGTAGTAGCTAATACCGCTTTCATACTGCCGCCCCGGCAATATCCCAGGTTTTTCAAGCCGGGTTTTTGCCGGGGCTCGGAGCGTCCCAGCTCAGAAACACCATTCATACTGCACCTCGGACCCGGGAATTTCCCGGGTTGACCCCATTCATACTGCACAAGTCTGTGCCCTGGCAATTTGTGGGAGTCATCACCAGAGCAGTTTTCATTGGCTGAAAAATGGTGATACACATTATAATAATACAATAATACAATAATGAATAAAGGATACCTCCAATTGGCTTATATAATATATTTAGTCGTACTAGTCTAGGAGGGCTTTCTGAAAGGCATAAAGAGACTGGAAAACATATATTTAAGGGAAGTTTGTAGGAGCTTTAAAGCCAGGCATTGCATATTTCAATGATTACCCCAAAAGACTAGACTTCTAGATGGAAAATTAATGGCCTCTTTTTGGCAAGCATAAAATGAATGAGAAATGCCTAATTCCAAATCCTCCAGAGACAGGCAGACAGCCAATCAGCTTGTTTTCTGTGCAACCAGGGTTGAAAAACCCGGGTTGCACCATTCATAGTGCAGGCAACCCGGGTCCGACCCGGGAATTACCCCTCGATAAATCCCGGGTTGAAGACCCGGGTTTTTAGACCCGGGATTTTTGACTTGTACCATTCATACTGCACCAAGCGTTTGAGCTCGCCCCGGCAAAAACCCAGGATTTTGGTGCAGTATGAATGGGGTATAAGATGAATTGCAAATCGCCATGTAAATCAGGGGTTTTGATCAAAATCGAATTTTGATTTTTTTGTGTCTCATTTGTAGCAAAACTGGTTCTCTTCTATTGCCTCATTTACAGTAAAAATAGGTTAAATTGTATGGTCTTATTGCTAGTAAAACTGGTTCAGCCGCTGTCTGTGATCTTTCTTTAGTGAAGCTTTCACTTTCAATTTATACCATGTTTAAATTGACATAAAGCAGTTGACTTACACTTGTATATTATTCCCAATTTAAAAGCTAAATTCACAAGAATGCCTTTAGATATTCCTCAACTTTTGTCGTAATAATAATAATGTTTGGTAAGCCAAAATCACACATGCTGACAGCAAATGTTGTGAATTTGGTGCCAGTAACTGCAAATGTAACATTTGTAAGAAAAAAGTGGCATTACTTGTTGCTACAACTTTCTGAAAACTGAATCAGGCAAAACCTTAATCACAGAATTTACTGTTAAACTGGGTGTTACCTTTACTCAATTCCTCTTTGTAGATTGCTTTGATCTTTTTTCACTGCTGTGGCCTTAAAAAGACTTTAAGGGGCAGATTCAATTGGCCGTGATGTTCCTCAGAACATTTTCAGCCCTCATAGAGGTGTGACCAAAAAGGAGCGTTATTTCTGTAAACCAAAAAAATGTGCGAGGTGCAGGGCCGGACTGGGACTAAAAATCAGCCCTGGCATTTATATCGCACAGGCCCACCTGTGTTCATGAGCAGGGAAAAAAACGTGCGCTGCAGCGCAGTGGCTGCGCCGTCAAGGGCGTGGCTACATTATGTTGGGGGCGTGGTCAAAATGGTGTGTTGATACATACATTATAATAAAACAATACATATATCAGGCCCTCCCCATTCACATCACACCACCCCTTCAGACACATTATGACACCCCCAGTCCACTGTACCTATCTATGCTTCTGATCCGTCAGGGTGGGAACTTTCTCTTAGTCTCACGAGATTAATAAATCTCATGAGACTTAGAGCTCCTCAGCTTGCTCTGCAGTCTGTGCCCTGTCTGGGACGGAGCACAGATCCCTCCTGCTGACCAGAACTGGATAAGGCTCGGGGGGCCAGGACACTTAAGGCAGGGGGGCTCCTATGATGCAATTTGGCTATTAGACACATTTTCGACAAATACACAGGCAATACAGTGTGCACTACTGTTAGGTGCATGCAGTTCTACCTTCACAAGCAGTACAGTGTGAAGCAGGACATATCTCCCAACTGTTCTTGTAGTCAGACCAAATCCTGACTAAGCGGGACAGTCACCCACCAAATTCAGGACAGTTGGCAGACTGTCCTGGTCTCTCCTACCTGTCTTGTCATTGTCACCACTTGTGGCTGCTGGTGTCTTTAGATCCGTTGCTGCTTGTCTGGATCCTGGGATGTTGGATGGCCTATTTGGAAAAAAAATGAGTACATTAAATTTAGAAAACTTCAACCAGCACCGCTGTTAAATTAATATAGCACCCACATTTGAAAATTAGGCCTCCCTCCAGCCTCAACATTAAAATACTAGTACTTACATTTGATAAATTCATCTATTTCCCTCCAACTAACCCTGACATTAAATTAATAATATTCCCATTTAATAAATAAACCTATTTCCCTCCCTCCAAACGACCCAAGCTAGAAATTGACATTCAATTAACAGCGCCCAAACCACGCCAGCATTAAATTAAAAATCCAATCAATTTAAAATCAACTCCAATTCATCTTAAATTGATAGGCCCCACTATTAAATTAAATTGCCCCACCATCACCCCACAAATAAAATAGCACCCAATAATTAGCCCCCCCACCTGCAATTCACCATTAGATTAATAGCCTACCTCTCACATTATATTAAGACCCCCCCTGACACTCACACATTATAGTCATACACCGGCCCTCACACACACATTATAGTCATACACCAGGCCCCCACACACACATTATAGTCATACACCGGCCCCCACACACACATTATAGTCATACACCGGCCCCCACACACACATTATAGTCATACACCGGCCCCCACACACACATTATAGTCATACACCGGCAACCACACACACATTATAGTCATACACCGGCCCCCACACACACATTATAGTCATACACCGGCCCCCAGACACACATTGTAGTCATACACTGGCCCCCAGACACACATTGTAGTCATACACTGGCCCCCAGACACACATTGTAGTCATACACCGGCCCCCAGACACACATTGTAGTCATACACCGGCCCCCACACACACATTATAGTCATACACCGGCTCCCACACACACATTATAGTCATACACCGACCCCCACACACACATTATAGTCATACACCGACCCCCACACACACAATATAGTCATACACCGGCCCCCACACACACATTATAGTCGCACCGGCCCCCCCCACACACACACACATACTATAGTTACACTGTCACACACAAAACATACCCTGTCACAAACAAAACATACTATAGTTACACTATCACACATAAAACATACTTTAGATGCACTGTCCCACATATAACACTCTTTAGATGCACTGTCCCACATTAAACACTCTTTAGATGCACTGTCCCACATAAAACACTCTTTAGATGCACTGTCACACAAACTACCCTCCCTCACCTTGTTTGCTCTGCTCCGCGGCGCGCTCTGTAGTCTACTTTAACACATGGGACGGCACCGATCACATGGTGCGCGTCCCATGTGATACTGATCGCCGAGAGCTTCATAGGGGAGGAGGGGAGGCGGGGAGGCGCAGCAACAAGGAAGTTAGTGTAGGGCCGGCCCCATTGCTCAGCGCACAGGCTGTCATGCTGGAATTCGGCATGACAGTCTGTGTGCTGAGCAGTGGGGTCGGCCAGCTAGTAACCGGCCCATCTGGTCATCGGCCCTTCTGGCATTTGCCAGAACTGCCAGATGGCCAGTCCGGCCCTGGCGAGGTGTCTCACAGTCGTTTCGGAGGCACCATCGCACGGATCTTTTTACAATTCAGTTCCTCCTAGATGTTTGTTTGGATCTGCTGGGAGCTACTACAAGTCTTTGGTGTGTCTTCTAATATATAAATAATATGTTTGGTTCCATGGGCAGCACGGTGGCTCAGTGGTTAGCACTTCTGCCTCACAGCACTGGGGTTATGAGTTCAATTCCCAACCATGGCCTTATCTGTGTGGAGTTTGTATGTTCTCCCCGTGTTTGCGTGGGTTTCCTCCGGGTGCTCTGATTTCCTCCCACACACCAAAAACATACTAGTAGGTTAATTGGCTGCTATAAAAAATTGATCCTAGTCTCTCTTCTCTCTCTGTCTGTGGATGTTAGGGAATTTAGACTGTCAGTTCCAACGGGGCAGGGACTGATGTGAGTGAGTTCTCTGTACAGCACTGCAAAATCAGTGGCACTGTATAAATAAATTATGATGATGATTCCTCCAAGCCAGGGGTGGGCAAACCTGTCCTCAAGGGCCATATCCAGTTCATGTTTTTAGGATTTCTGTCTGTAGAAACAGGTGGGATAATTACTGACCCAGCCAAATAGATTAACTCAGCTGTACATGATTAAAGAAATCCTAAAAACATGAACTGGATATGGCCCTTGAGGACAGGTTTGCCCACCCCTGCTCCAAGCCCTCTGCTGTATACACTTTGTACCTTGCACTGAATACCTCTTTCTCCAGTAGGATACAGGAGGCCAAGGAAGCTTCTGGTGTTTATTAACCCATACGGAGGCTCCGGTAAAGCATCAAAAATTTACTACACTAAAATAAGCCACCTCTTCCAACTGGCCGGGATAGAAAGCGATGTTATTGGTATGTATTTTTTGGAAATGTTTTTTAAACTATTTAAAACGCAAGCCTTACTTGATATTCATAGCAAAACAAAACATACATATTATTACAATATTCCCATATTTTTATTTTCTTTCTGGCTATTGTAAATGTTAGGAAGCAATGTATAATAATATTAGCGTTGCTGCATTTTGTATGATTTATACGAGTTGTTAACTTGTCCGCTAACAGAATTTGCCATTCATGAGCCCTAAATAAACAAGAAATATCTTGGGAAATTAATGTATCCATTGTGGTGAAAAAATACTCAATATATTTTGGCGTAATTAATCTACTGCATACTTGCCAACTCTCCTGGAATGCCCGGGAGACTCCTGAACTCCGGGTAGGTCTCCCGGACTCCCGGGAGAGCAGACAATTCTCCCGCATCTGCCCACTTCACTAGGAAGTGGGCAGATTTGAAGCCTCCATGATGCGATTCTCTGGGAATCACATCATTTTGGCCCGCTGTGTTAAAATTACGCGTTTGCATCATTACGTCACAGGGGGCGGGGCCAAAATGCCACAATTCGCGGAGCCCCACCCCCTCACACCCACCTCTACACCGAGACTCCCGGAGGCCAACCGTTAAAGGTTGGCAACTATGATCTACTGACCATATAAACTTGGAACACTTGACCACTCCACTGACCACATGCAAGTAATCTGTTGAGATAATATCCCACACACCACAATGATCTAGTCTGTGCCATTATTATTACATTAACCCAACCTGTGTGAGCTAATATTGGGCAAGCAAAACTCAAAGGGCTTTTAAGGCCTAGCTAGCATTTGTTTCTTCAGTGGGAACCAAGCTGTTATAATGACACATAGAAAACACTAAATGGATGCAATTAAGAAGACATTCTAATGCTTTAAAGCTATAATTCAATGCCATTGAAGCATACATAATGTGCACTCGGTCTGTTCTGTTCTCACGTGTGGTGAATCAGCTAATTGCATTTTGCAGCAGTGACAAATTTACCTCAGGTTGATTAAAGAACAAGAACAAACAAACACATGTTCACAAAGTGAATAAAAAGTGTTTAAATGAAGGACATTCTGTAATGTAACTTTTAATATTGAAAATCTTCAGTAAACTAGACTTGATATTTGAAAGAAGGGCAAAAAATCATTACAAGGGGAAATCCTTATAATGTTTCTTAACAGTGTTCAATAATATGGTTCATTCTGGTTATCTCTAATTTTGCCTTTTTCTCTTTCAGAAACATCACGAGCAAATCATGCCAGAGATTACGTAATGGAAGCAGATCTACAGAAATATGATGGGTAAAGCGTTAGAGAAAAATATTTAGTGAACACCTTAACCAAGGCCTGGAAATCTAGTGGCTAGCCAAGTGTTGTGAAACTACAAGTCCCAGCATGCTTTGCCAGTTGATAGCTGGCCAGGAATGCTGGGACTTGTAGTTTCACAATACGTGGGAGAGCCACAGGGCATCCCTGTGTAACTACACAACTATAACAATACTGTAGAACATATAAAACATATTGAGGGAACATTTAGAAAAATTGCTGCATCTTAAAATATATTTTGTTCCCCAATGGCTTCCTTTCGTTTTGTAAACGGCATTAGGAAAATTAGTCATAATCTGGTTGCCACATTTTTCCTTTGCATCGTTGCCATAAACACCCCCCTATTGTTAATTCCAGCAGTGGGCAGAGTCTTTATGCCTCCACGCCCAACGGGCCTGAGTCATTAAGGACATACTTGCCAACTCTCCAGGAATGTCCGGGAGGCTCCCGAAATTCGGGTCGGTCTCATGGACTCCCGGGAGAGCTGGCAAATCTCCCGCATCGCGTAATTGCGGGGCTAAAATGACGCGATTTGCGGCAATTGGCTTCATTTTGGCCCCATCCCCGCTACAAAATGGCATATTTGTTGCGAGGGGCAGGGCCAAAATGACGCGATTGGCCGCGCCACGCCACCCTCTCGCCATCTAGACACGCCCCTCTCCCGGATACGACTTGCCAAATGTTGGCAAGTATGGTGAAAAATAATAAACTAATTTGCACCCCTTTGATTGTAAGATGGTTTGTCCAGGAGAAAAGTTACCCCTTTTTTTTGCTGTACTTTCCTTAATGACTCCGGCCCAACAACTTATGTGTTTGTCTTATCTATCACTCCTTTTAACATGGCTGCAAACCGATTGGTGGGTTTGCATGTGTCAAGCTGTTGGGTAAAGCCAAGTACAGTGACCTTATTTATTATTGTGATGCCAATAAGGCTAAATGCAGTTTTCGTTATCCATAAGTAGAAACTTCTCGGCTGTCTCCAGCAGGCCTGGCCAATCTGTGGCTCTCCAGCTGTTGTGAAACTACAAGTCCCATCCTGCTTTGCCAGAAGATAGCCAGCTGATAGCTGGCAAGGTATGCTGGGAGTTGTAGTTCACAATACCTGCAGAGCCACAGGTTGGCTAGGCCTGATCTAAAGCATACAAGTATTGACTTAGTCGTATAGCCTTGTACAACCCCTTCCCAGATATCTGTGTTAACATTGATATTTCCTTGTTCCGTGCCTGCAGGGTGGTATGCGTTGGTGGTGACGGGATGTTCAGTGAACTACTTCACGGCGTGGTGAAACGCACACAGAGCGACAGAGGGATTTGTGAGGACAAGGAGGATGCAAAGCTGACACCGTGTAGTCTACGCATAGGAATTATACCTGCCGGTAAACATCACATTATACAAACACACATAGGGGTAGACTCATAAAACCTTCTAAAAAGGAAAAGTTGAGGTGTTGCCCATAGCAACCAATCAGATTTTAGCTATCATTGTCTAGACAGGACTAGATAGATATTAGCTAGAATCTGATTGGTTGCTATGGGCAACACCTCCACTTCTCCTTTTGATAAATATACCCCAGAGAATTCTGTATTTAAATGTATGAGGTAAATTCTGTTTTTCTGTCTCTGTTTCCAGGCTCTACGGATTGTGTGTGTTTTGCCACAATGGGAATCAATGACCCTGTGACATCAGCACTTCATATTATTATAGGTAATTCAGGAGAGATCATGCATGGATGTGTTCAGTTTATAGTACATGTAAACATCTGCAATCTCAGTGACTGAAGAACTATGAATATGTACCTGCGACGTCAACCTGTTAAAAGAGTTACACCCTTATGTACATAATATTGGCTTGTTGTTTGGGGTGAGGACTCTCTTCACACGCTTGCACTTTTGAAGTCATTAAATTAAGAGTGTCCCCATCACGGCTCCTGAAGAATTACAGTGAAGGAACTAAGGGCTAGATTTACTAAAACTTCTAAAAAAGGAAAAGTGGAGGTGTTGCCCCTAGCAACCAATCAGATTCTTTGTATCATTATCTAGATGGTACTAGATAAATGATAGCTGGTATCTGATTGGGTGGTGTGGACAAAACCTTCACTTTCTCTTTTTTAGAAGTTTTAGTAAATCTACCATAAGTCATACTTGCCAACTCTCCCGGAATGTCCAGGAGACTCCCGAAATTCGGGTCAGTCTCACGGACTCCCGGGAAAGCAGGCAAGTCTCCCGCATCCGGCAGCTGCCTATCCTAAATGACGCGATTTCGCGTGAATCGTGTCATTGTGGCCCCGCCCCTGCGACAAAACGGCATTTCCGTTGTGGAGGACGGGGGCCAAAATGACGCATTTGCCGTGCCCCCTCCCGCCTTCCATTCACGCCCCTCTTCCGGAATACACTTGCCAAAAGTTGGCAAGTATGCCCTAAGTGTGTTTCCATCACTGCCCTGAAAATACCTTTAATGTCAGGGTACATAGTATGCTTCATCAAAAAGGTGAATGGGCCCCTATCTTGATGCATGAAAAAGCTTTGTGCAGAAACTTAGTAACTTCCAAGTTTTTATATATATATCACACATACAGACTTTTTGAGTGCAGACAGATTTACATGACATTGTGTTTTATGTGTAGGAGACACACAGCCCCTGGATGTTTGTGCTTCGTACCACAACGGAGAGCTCATGCGATACTCAGTGTCTCTGATTGGCTACGGCTTCTTTGGGGACGTTCTGAGGGAGAGTGAAAACATGCGGTGTCTGGGGCCTATCCGATACGATTTTGCCGGTGAGACTTTTGGCTTAGATTGTGTTGTAAAAGGGCTGTCACAGTAACACATTGTAATGCTTTATCCTATTTTATGTGTGTTGAGGAGGTATGTAGGTAGTAATGATTCTTCAAGGCCTGAAAGCTTAACATATTTGGCTTTGTTCAGATATAATGAATGGCTCATATGCAAGCATAATCCGTTTCGAGCTGGTCACTAAACATATCAGGTTTATCAACTATAAATTTTCTGGCAATGGGTAAAACATAAGTAAAATATACACATGTCTGTAAGAAGAAAATGTAACCCTTTATCTCCTTCAGCAATAAGAGTACACAGGGGGTTTCACCCCTAGGTGGCAGTGCACGGGAAAAAGGAACTGACTCTTCCTCATCCCTATAACTTCTCATAGGCTAACCGAGGGGGAATTTCCTAGTGCCTGTAAACCCCCCTTCCAAGCCTGGGGCACTGTAAAAATGAGGTGGCTGGACCCTGCCCCAGCTTCACACAGCTCTGCTTGAAAAGGGAGAGCTGCACCTAACAGTAGTCACACAGCATTGCCCATGTATATTATATAGGGATAGGAAGAGTTGGAGAGCAGCTAAACACTGTCTAAAATTATAGCCACGCCCCCATGCATACTGGTCACGCCCACTGGTGGCGTGGTGTGGAAACCCCCCTCTACAAATCCTGCGTTTGCCCCTGCTTCTATTGTTCCACTGCTTCTCCTCCTCCTCATCATCAGTTATTTATATAGCGCCAACATATGCCGTAGCGCTTTACAATTAAGGACAAATATAGTAAACTAATAAACAAACTGGGTAAAACAGACAGAGGTGAGAAGGCCCTGCTCGCAGGCTTACAATCTATGGGACAATGGGAGTTTGATACATGAGGTTAAATCTACATTTTGCATTTTGGCCCAGCCAGACTGCAAAGGTAAAAGTGACTCATAAGCTAAATGATCCTGTCACACAACAATGTTGGTCAGGGGGTAGTTGTCTTGTGTGAAATTGTGCAACGAGTGGTAATAGGGTTATGTACTGAGGTTAAGAGGGTGCTTGAAGAATATTATAAGCTTGTCTGAAGAGGTGGGTTTTCAGAAAACGCTTGAAAGTTTGTTGACCAGAGGAGAGTCTTATCGTGCGAGGGAGAGAATTCCATAGAGTGGGTGCAGCCCGAAAAATGTCCTGTAACCGGGAATGGGAGGATGTAATGAGGGTGGATGAGAGACACAGATCTTGTGCAGAACGGACTTGCCGAGTTGGGAGATATTCTCAATTCTTGTTTAGTTTTCTTCCTAGGAGGTGAGCACATGGCTTTTGCCCTTAAACATACATACCAAAATTTTAGTATCCAGCATTGGGACAGGGGGTGTGGCCATGTCACGATGGGCGTGTGACCACTCCCCCAGAGGCCTGCCTAGTGCTATAAAGCTCTAGGCTGCCCCTTATAATTCTCCATTCCCCTCCAAACATTGCAGCAGGCGCCAGTAGCAGTTGTTCACTGCCGCCCTGCTATGAATAGAAGATACCTCCCAACGCTGCCACCCGCGGGGCAAACATGAGTCCTAATATGGGAACAGTTGGGAAGTATGCCTTAAATAGATTTTGCATTTGTAATTTATTTATTGTTTATACAATGTAAGGGTCAGTCTCAGCTCTCTCCTGGAACGTGGCAGAGGATGTTCTCTTGAAGTCACATGGCTGGATTATAATCCTAAATCATTGATGATTGAGATGACATCAATGATGTTCCTGGAGTTCCATAAGGGATTGTTAGTCATGGTCTAGGTGGCTTATCTATAACATCATGGGGGGCAGTTTCAGCCCCCTGGTCATGAGAGAAGCTTGTTGCATCCTGCAGAGAGTGGAGGTTTTTCCTACGGCCATCTAAGCGACTTACAGTATGGGGGTGGACAACTGTAAGGTGGCTTCCTGAGCTGTCAAGGCCTGGACCCAGGAGAGTGGTCCCTCTGTCTCGAAGCTTTACAGGACACGTTATATTTTCATTCATTGGAAATAGACTTATTGGCGTTGCAACTAAATTAAAAGCTCATACTCTCCGGCGTCAGGTTCTGAGACCGATGAAACATCAATACTTAGTATATAAGAGCATGTGAGCAGCATAAAATAATCACCAGGCCCCTATAAAGACATCCTATGCTGGGTGTTTCACAGCACTTTGCATGCAGAGCAATCTATTTTAATTATAATGGTGCCCATGTACTGGTTTCTTAGATGTACTGCATTCATTCAGTCCGTTCTCCATATATACTAATCTACTCCTTTTTCCCCTCCCAGGTTTCAAGACAGTACTTGGTAATCAGTCATACAGAGGCACGGTAGAATTCCAGGAGGCTGATGACCGCAACTCTAGCCCAAGGGACAACACTCGCTGCAGGACAGGGTAACACTCCTTGTCCTCATCTCTCTGGTTTTACTTTTTGTATGTATGTGTATATAGGTTTATTTATATTGTGCCACATAGTGTATGTTGTTCCATGAAGGGCAGTGAAAGGAAAAACATTAATCCTAAAGAGCTTACGCTCTAAATGGGAGACGGGAGACGTAGAGCAAACAGTATGTTGCAGCAGGAGGCAAAATTTAAGCTTAGTAGAACTTTGATAAGAGAAACATTCCAATGCATTGATAAAGGGATGGAGTTCCAGAGGTCAGGATCTCTCAAGGAGAAAGTTTTTAAGGTGAGCCAGCTATGTTAGCGCATGGTGTAGACTACTCAGGTTTGAAAGGAACAAAGAATACATCTAGGGTCCTGCAGAGAGGTAAGATGAGAAATAAGAAGATCTAGCTGAGTAAATGCTTTGGAGGTGAGGATGACGACTTTGTAGGTTGTGTTGGATCATCAGAAGCCACAATTGAAGGTCCTAATAGATCTGATGATAATATTCTACTCATTAGCCAGTCTATTCATACTTAGCGGACTTCTTTTAATAGAATATCCCCTTTCTTTCTCTTCATAGTCAGCAGAACATCTTTTTATATATTTGATTTTATTTTATTAAGGTGTCTTGTCTGTTCCGAGTCATCAGAAAGATTAAGAGAAGGGAATGCCATCCAATCTCAAGGTGAGACATTACTTTATCCTTTTTTGATTTATAAAACGCCAATAAATAGGCATACATTGAGGGGACCATGATTCAAACACATTACATACAATGACACGAAACAGAAGGTGAAGGTGGAACTTGTCAAAGAAGAGCGTAAGTGGGTTCTATAATACTGAGTTGGTGTAAGTGATTATGGAGAATAAGGACGGCGATAGACTTCTTTGAAGAAATACACCTTCAAGGACCATTTAAAGGTTTCGATCATTGACCAGAGATTGATAGAGAGCTGGATAGAGAGTTCCATAAAAGGGGAGTATTGGGGAAGAATTTGTGCATGAAATGGATTTTCGGAGACATTGCAAGGTCAACGGAGGAGCAAATAGGGCGACTTTGGGAGTGTTTATGGGTAAAGTTAGAAATATAGATGGGAACTGAACAACGCTCAGCAGTTTTACAGTTTATTCTGAAATTTATGTGACGCCAAAGAAGGGAATGACCGGGCGGGGCAGCAGATAAGGAAGGCTAACGAGTGTAAATTAGTCTTGCAGCAGCATGTCAGATTGATTGCAAGAGCGATAGTCTTGTCATTGACAGGCCACAGAGGAAGGAGATTGCATTAGTCAAGGTGGGAAATTCTGAGGGTATGGATGCCTGGTGGCATCTTGTGTAGGGATGGACATATTTTGAGATGTTGCTCGGGTGCAAGCAGCATGATTGATTAAAGGTTTAGGGGGAATATAATCAATTCAGTTTTTTCTATAATGAACTTTGAATGCCCTTGAGATTAAGATTCACCTCTTATTTTGGCTGCAAGGAGGTTGCCGGTTGGTTGGTGCAGGGTAGTGATGGTCATTTATTTTCTGATTTTGCCCATGATGTGTATTTAAACTACAATCCTGTTCTGTCTCTAGCAGATTGTATCTCAGAGTCCTGGAAATCAATCACGGGTTCCTTCTCAGCACTCAACATCACTGGAATGTCCAGCGCCTGTCCCAAGAGCCAAGACGGGCTGTCTCCTGCGGCCCACTTAGCAGATGGCACCGCTGACCTGATACTCGTGCGAGAGTGCAGCACGTACCAGTTACTCAGATACCTCACCAGGCACACTAATCGCAAAGACCAGGTAAGAGATGTCAGTGGATGGTGTTGGGAGAGGTCTCAAAATGTTACTAGAGAATGAAACAGTTTGTGGGAAGGCGAGGGGCCAGTTTCTCTTAATTGCTATTCATGGTACTAATACTAGTCTCTTCTCCATACCCAATAATATATATATATATGGTGTGACACTGACACCCGGCAGATATCAGACATCAACTTATTGCTTGAAATAAATGGTGCTTTGATTGTTCATCACAATAACACAGCAAACTTCTATCAGGATGACACCAGGCGACCTAACTCTTGACTAGACACAGCCCTCCTGTCTAGTCACCGGCCACTATCAGACATCGGTCGCGCTGCACAAATTCACAGTACTGGTTTATATCCACAAAACCCCTCCCTTTGGTCTAAATACCACATTAGTCACTATTCTCTACTAGTGTATGTGCAGCCTAAAAGTCTTACTCTGCAGGGAATTAACTCTGTCCGCAGCCTTTACCTTTGCATTTTTTTTTGCCTGACAGATGAATTTATTTTATTATTGTTAATTATGCCTGATGCAATCATGCCATTTGACATATTTGTCCCAGTTATTGGGACAGAGAGGGGTGTTATGTTGTTGTGAAACAGGAGGCCTCTAGAGGCGCTGTTGCTTCTGTGCCTTGTGACATGAGTCATTCCAGCTAACCCTAGCACAGCCTCTGGTGCCGCAGAGGTGGGTCCAGCAACAGTTTGTTGTCTCCTCAGTATGGACCTGTGTTCTCAGGTTGATATAATCCCTGAGCCTGAGTGTGCAAAATGGTGCAGGTGGAGATCCTCAAGGCATCTTGTCAGTTTTACTGAGCCAAGTGTATCACGCTGTAAACTAATGGATTCCATGTTCTTCCAGTTTGCTCTGCCTAACGTGGAAGTACATCGGATCCGAGCCATGCGCTTCTTCCCCGAGAAGCTGGACGAGGAGGAAGCGATCCGTCGCGAGAAGCGATTGTTTACCTGTCCCTGTGCGGAACTGCGGAACACCAGCACTTGGAACTGTGACGGAGAGATCTTGAATTGTGCCCAACTCAGTGTCAGGTAAGACAGAAGGAACTTGTAAGAAATAGTTAGTGTGCACCCAACACTTACAGCGGATACTGAAGCAATAGTCATGGGAAGGCAGCCTATCAATTCATTAGGAACTAGTGACATCACCGAGGCACAATATGATGTCACTGTTTCCCAATTGATAGGCTACGGAGTGACTGTGATGTTATGGGTTTCTAGTGAATTGAGGTGCCTCATATTTATAAATACTGGGTCAGCTCACAAATTAAATGAATTCATTTATAGGTTGAAGTCATATGAATATTGATTCAGCCAACAACATGGCTCCACCATAGCGTGCGGGTACAAACCTTTCCATATATATCCTTATTTTACCGGCCTTATTCATTATAGCAGTAAATACAGGCATCTTAGGTGAGCTGAACATTCTGTAGATCAGAGGTGGGCAACCTGTGGTCCTCTAGATTTTGTAGAACTACGAGTCTACAACTGCTGGAGAACCACAAGGGGCCGACCGCTGATCTATATAAAAAAATGAACAAGGTGACAATACTAAACTCTTAATATTTGACCTTTTGTACCCTTGTTTTGTAATATAATTAGTAAGATCGTTTATCTGTTATTCACAATTTTAGGCTTCGAGTGGCTCCAAGCAGCCTCTTGTCGGCCAACTTAGACCAAACTGACGTAATATTGCTACATGTATGGTACCAACCACCAAAGGTGGGGAAAAATAATTTAAATCTATATGGATTTCAAACATTCTAGGCTAATAATGTTGGTCAGTTGTTATGTATGTGCCGTCATCGGACACGGGATCCAGACATTTGGTCTGAACGCCGAAAGGTCGGATCTATCCTATTTGGCCACTCAAGATCGTAATGTGTATGCAGCCAAAAAGGCCGGTGTCCATAACAGAACAGGCTTCCCTTTCACTGACACTCAAATATCTTCACTCTGATAAGTTGGACTGTATGTTATATTATATAAAACCAGCAGGGGGCGCAAGATGGATAGGACTGTGCTGGCCATACTAATGCTGGACAGGTGAATGTGAAATCTTTTTACAATCGCTACTAGGTGTTGCTCACTCTCTCCTCTCTATGACCATAGAGTTCACCACCAGCTCATCCAGCTCTTTGCACGAGGCATTGAAGACGCCTCATGCAGTTGAAGACAACTCTCTACCTCACCCAAGCGATGGGATAAGCTCATTACTAATTACACAGCTGGACCTGTGCATATGACCAGGATGGACGATATCTATTATACCGCTGCTGGAACAGCAAATGCCGCTTGCTCTGGGGACCTGCTGGGCGGGTACCGGCACACATCAAGGATTTTACACTGCCATGCACTTTGTCTGCCAGGAAACCCTGCGTGTACAGCAGCTTGCTGGCAGCTATATTGTAATAGCCCCAATATAATTATTTTGTCCCATGCTGGGGTTTTAGAATGGAATATTGTTAATTTATAATGAAATCAACGACAAGCCTGGAGCTTGGATCAGGTAATTGTACCTGCAAGAAAAACAAATGTGACTTAATAATACTAAGAAAAAGTTTATTCTGGATAAAAATGGTGTAATCCCGTTGTGATTCTGATTGTGCTGCGTTTGTACAATGGGGCACCTACAGTGATCCTTGGATTTGTAGACGGTGTATAGGAAATCACAATGTCCATTTCAATAAAATAAAGTTTTTTCAATCTCTAGTTGTTTGATGTGGAACTTCGACAGCATAATCTTCTGGCAACACAGAGGGGGGTCATTATGGGGCCTCCTTAATTTTAAGACTACTGATTTGGGTGCCAACACTGATACAGATTCCTAGCTCAAAGTATTTATGTTGGTGAAAGCTAGTTACACATTTTTGCAAAACAGGGTAAATGAAATGGCACGTCGGCTCTGATTTGTGTTCTTAACTCATAATACTTTAAGTAGACTCTGTCCAACTAGGTAATTAAAAGGGCATAATTTGTGTCCTGACTTCATTGGGAGTGGGAGTAACCTTGGGCCTGATTCATTAAGGATCTTAACTTAAGAAACTTCTTATTTCAGTCTCCTGGACAAAACCATGTTACAATGCAAGGGGTGCAAATTAGTATTCTGTTTTGCACATAAGTTAAATACTGACTGTTTTTTCATGTAGCACACAAATATCAACTTTAAATTTTAGTGTACAAATAAGCTATCAAGTATTTGTGTGCTACATGAAAAAACAGTCAGTATTTAACTTATGTGCAAAACAGAATACTAATTTGCACCCCTTGCATTGTAACATGGTTTTGTCCAGGAGACTGAAATAAGAAGTTTCTTAAGTTAAGATCCTTAATGAATCAGACCCCTTATTATTTTTGAGCTACCTTACAAGCCATCCTTCTTCCCATAAGGAGCCCTTATATTACCCTTGGGAAGAATCATATATGGACATTATTTACAGGAGTTTATAGATAAACATCACTGTTATATAATTTGACTGGATGTTTGTCCACAAAGTTAGTGAACACTGTCATGTTGGACATCACTGCCTTATATATGAAAGGTACACTAGCTGATAGCTGGCAAAGCATGCTGGGACTTGTAGTTTCACAACACCTGGAGTGTCACAGGTTAGCCATCACTGGTCTAGGGGGTGCTTTAAACAGTGAATGAGAGACTTTAATGCCCCCGCAGTGGCCACCTCTTGAAATGCGCTTCTCCCCCAAAAGCGCGAGATGGAGGCACAATATAGGTGCCATTAAAAGTAAAGAACAAAACCTGAATATTACAGCTCAGAACTGGTGCACAATTCAAGTCCTTTATATTCCCAAAAATGGGCCCTATTCACCCCTTTATCATATTTCAACAATCTCACACCACACACAGAAGTTTTTTACACTGTTTCTGTGCAAACCTCGGCTCTTCCACAAACACAGCCGTTTTACTCCGCAAACCTGTGCTCATTGGCAGAAATCCAGGCGCACGTGAGCAAACTGAGATGCATGCTGGGAACAAAGCTGATTTTGCTCTGTGTGTCGGATGTAAATCTCCTCCATAAAAGAGTCTAGGTAGCTTGTCCAGAGAAGATTATATTGCACTCTGCTCTGTAATACAACACGTATGATGGAGAAGGAACATGACATGTGTTTGTTGAGATTACAGAGCACAGACGTGTTGGCGATACTGATATTCTGAGCTGGACCTTTAACAAGAGATTTGTATTTAAGTTTAAAAGTGAGAGGGGTCATTTTATATGAAAAGTTTGTTGTGTTTCCATTTGACTTTATAGTTATAATCAGGGCCAGGCTAGGCTGGTTATAATAGACCTATTTACTAAGGTTTTATCACCCATAAATAATTTGCACAGCATTTGTTAGAACAGTGAGACAGTCATTCTTATCAGATTGTCAACATCCCTATAAAATATAAACATATATTTTTGGATAGTTGCCAAAATTTAAAAACTATTTTGAGTCATATGCTATTGTGCAATCAGATATATATAATATATATATGGCACGTGGTATACACTATAAAAGCGTGATGTACTTACATGACATATCTGATGACTAAGACCACATAACAGTGTATGTTTTATTCAAAATAACTTCTATTTTTAAAGCAGTTTGTTAAATAAATGATAGAAAATAAGTTACATAGAGACAACTTATATACTAAGGGATCTAGGTACTACAGTAAAGATGGTGGAGAGATTGTAGCTTTTCCACTCTTTCCTCCATATCATACTTGCCAACTCTTCCGGGAATGCCCAGGAGACTCCCGAATTCCGGGTAGGTCTCCCGGACTCCTGGGAGAGCTGGCAATTCTCCCGAATCTGCCCACTTCCTAGTGAAGTGGGCAGATTTGAAGCCTGCCCCCGGTGCTAAAATTATGTCATTACGTCACAGGGGGCGGGACCAAAATGACGCGATTCACGGAGCCTTACCCCCACCTCTTCACCGAGACTCCCGGAGGCCAATCGTTAAAGGTTGGCAACTATGCTCCATATTTGCCTTAGTACATAGATACCAATGTTCCTCTCTGTCGCTGCGGCTCTCTGATGGAGAGAGTACCTGGAGGAGGAGTTTGGGGAGGAGCTACGTGGCAATGAGATTTATCATTACGTGCTCTGCAGTGGCGCACGCAGGGGGTGTTTCTGGGTCTCCAGAAACCCCTCCCCACCGCTAACGTAGTGCACCACATAGCGGCACTGTACTATACAGCTGTATTGTATACAGCACCGCCGCGGACGGGTAACCCCCCCCCTATATTTCTTTTAGCACCCAGTAAATTAAATAGCCAAACCATGGGGCTGTGCGCAGGCAGCTTGCAGAATACAGAACATGAGCCTAATCTGCGGAGGCACCGGTAAATACAGGAGTCGGCCCGAGTTAAAGGTAACAAGCCACGCCCATATACTGTATAACTATAGTGTGTGTCCATGTGCTAGGGAACGTAGATTGTAAGCTCTACTGGGGCAAGGACAGATGTGAATGATTAAATATTCTCTGCTAACCCCCCTTACACCAACACTAAACACTGTTACTAATCTTAGCATTAATAATAGTTTTAAGGAAGTACTTAACAACTTGGCTTTCCGCAAGGCTACGATGCCATCTTTCTTTTTAAACTACTAGAATTTCAGCTGAATCTGTCTTCCTACATTGCAGGGAACATAACTAATTAGATAACAATGTGTAGCATAAATAAATTAGGTAATCATTTCTAGACTGCATTATTTTATGATGGATTACCGAGGTAAAATTAATTTCTGGTGACAATGTATCTTTGATAATGCAAATAGTGACTCCTAAGCCGTTTGCCGAGAGGCGTGATGCACCACTGTATGGATAGATTTTAGGGATTAATGAGAGGTTGACAATCAGGGCTATGCATAATAACGCCTTATTTATTAGTGCCATTAACTGACGATAGCCCAAACTTGTCTCCAGGGACATTATGTCTGCAGACACGCTGACTGATACAAAGTCCAGCCATACGACATTCTTCACCTATGAGAAGCCTGGATCATGGATGCATGCCAGCACCTGATGATGTCAGTGTATGATAAAACTTGTAATTGCAGGATTTTGACCACAGTCATTTTGCAATTGTTTTTAAAACGTTATATAGGCTACCTTAAGTTTTGCCCATTACCCCTTCAGCTTGTCCTCCCTTAACAAGGATCCCTCCAAATGTTCCCATTTTATTCCCCCCTTGAACTGTTTTTAACTTCTCTTTATTTAATAAACGGCCTCTTAGAACAACCATAATGGGGGCACTCTTTACCCCTGTCACTTTGTAAAATGACATAACTCAAAACACTATGTGCTCATCTTAAAGGCGAGAGCTACTGTTGCCCAACCCTCCCTCACGGCCTGAATAGAGCTGGGATAGCGCCGTTTTGGCAGCAGACAGATGATGGCGGACAGAACCGGACCTATAGGTTGAGATTGTTAGGTATGGAGTAAATCTGATTTAATGGTCATGACTCCTGTTGAATCAAGTGTTAGAGAGAAGCATATAGGGCAGTGTTGGCTAACATGTGACACTCCAGGTGTTGTGAAACTACAAGTCCCAGCATGCTTTGCCAATATATACATAGTAGCTTTTTGCTGGAAGGGTATGCTGGGATTTGTAGTTTCACAACACCTGGAGTGTCACAGGTTAGCCAACACTGATATAGGGAGAGAACAGAAGGGGTGAGAGAGAAAGAGTATTGTTAAGGGGCTCATGATGAACAGGAAACGGTAAAACAGAAACTAGTGAGGGGACCACATAGAGAGAAAATTGAAAGGGAACGGAAGGGGTGAGACATAGAAGTATTTGTGAAGGGGCACATTTGGGGGCCTATTTAATATACTCCTAATCCCCCTGAAAATGACCCCCACAAATTTAAGTATCCCCTCTATTAATAACTAAATGAGCGCAGCAGAGCAGATATTGAAGATAGCAGTCCCCATAGGTTTCTGTTAAGGATCGATTCATTTAATCTCCACATGGAGGTAAAAGAATGGAAGGAGATACCCCAGAGATCTGCGCTAATTGGGGCATGATCCGAACAGTCTATGGCAGTGGATCCCAAACTTTTTCAGTTCAAGACACCTTTAGGATCTCCATAATTTTTTCAAGGCAGCCCTAAGCCAAAATAATTACCAAGTAGTCCCCCCCGCCTTGCTTACCACTGGCCCTAGCCGAGGCACCCCTGGGAGCCTAGGTGCACAGTGTGGGAACCACTGGTCTATAGGGTGTATTTGGGCTTTTTGCAATCTCTCAGATAGGTCATGACTGAAAAGGATCATGTCGATTTTAGTGTAGGAGTTATGAACATTGGACTAGAAGGTATATTCTCTGGCCGTAGGTACCTTGACTCTAAAAGGAACTTAAAAAGGTATAAAAGGGCCTTTGTTTTCTGGTAGTCTGAGCTACTAGCGGAAGGGGCCACAGGTACCAATCTAATTTATTACAGGCAGTCATATTAAAGTCCCCAGCCATAATCACTTCTCCCTACCTCATGCCCGAAAGGACAGAATGTACTTTATCAAAAAATTGGTGTTGGTTTTGATTTGGTGCATATAAATTTACAAGAGTACATGAATTATTCAATTTGCCCATAAGTATCAGAAACTGTCTGTCTTTATCTTTGTGGAATGCCAAGTCAAAGGTTACATGAAAGACAATCAGAATTGCCACCCCTCTTCTTTTGCCTGGCATCCTAGGCATGGAAAGCATTTAAATAAGATCTAGATTTCAATTTAGAATGTCAGCCTTGGGTAAAATGTGTTTCTTGCAAGAAAACTAAATGTCCCTTGTGATATTTGAGTGATGTAAATAGGGATGTAAACCGGCCACTTTTGGTGTCTCGTGTTTTGTATTCGGATTTGCTTGAGGTTTTGGGTTTGGATTTGTTTCGCAAAACACCTGAGGAAAGGTTTTGGTTCGGATTAAGGTTTTGGATTCGGATTTATTTTGAAAAAAACATAAAAGTGTTAAAATCAAGTTTTTGGGTTTATTTTCACTCTTACACTATTATTAACCTCAATAACATTCAATAACAATCATTTCCACTAATTCCCAGTCTATTCTGCAGAATCAGTGAACTTTGTAATATTGCAGTACCAATGGACTTATACTGCAGGATTGTTTTTGGATATTTTTTTTTTAATTTCTTTTTTTTTAGAATTAATTTTTTTTTTTATAACTTTTTTTAAAAATTTTCGTTCTGTGCTGTGCTGGGCTGGACTGGGTCCTTCTAAGGGCATTATTATTTCCCCAGCACAGCACGAGATATAGCAGGACAGAGGACCACCTAACACAACCTCCCTCTACCCTGATCAATGCCCGAGTGAAGATGGCTGCGGCTAGCGGGGAATTTATAGGATCCGAGTATCGCGAGATCCGACAGCAGGATTATGACTCAGAGCCTCGGTTTCAGTTTTGCAATTGGGGGGAATACCCGGATCTGTCTCGGATCGGCAACGTTCGGGTGGGCTCGGATTTCAGATATCCGAGCCCGCTCATCTCTAGATGTAAACAGTTTAGATCAGGGGTGTCCAACCTTTTAGCTTCCCTGGGCCACATTGGAAGATGACGAGTTGGTTTGGGCCGCACATAAGATACCCTAACAATAACGATAGCTGATCATCCAAAAAAACCATAGAAAACATAGTTAACATATATATATATATGAGAAAAAAAGTGATATATATATATATATATATCACTTTTTTTTTCAAATCCCCTATACTTACCTTTCAATCGCCCTGTTCAAAAAATCCTCTCTAGTTATTATACTATAATCACTTTTTGTATTGTTTCGATGCAATATCAATAAAGTGCATTTAAGCCAGGTATTGTATATCAGGGTGCCCTGACCAGGCCTGCGGTACATCACTGTAACCCCAAATTGTGACCTGTTTTGCTAATTACACCACTATGTTAGTTAAGGGATAACAACTTATAATGGGCCAAAGAGAATAATATATAATGCCCCATTAGTATTACAAGTAGAAGTATGTAGCAGTGAGATAAGGTCCATGATGCTCCAGGACCAGGTGACTTTTATTCCCTTGTCAGCGTCCCTTGAAATAATAAAAAAAATCCCGCTTAACTTACCTTTTAATCTGCATGTTCTCCTGTCCTCTTCTCTTCTTTTCTCCAATTCTGTGCTGCTGATTGTTCTTCTCGCGCGGGTGACTCCTCTGTGCTGCACTCCGCAATGGATGTTGGGCGTGATGACATCACGCCCGACATTCACTGCGAGCACCACACGGAGGAGGAGACAAGGGAGGGAGCCGGAGTACCAGCTGACGTGACCGCGTGACCACAAGGTAAGTATTTTATTTATTTATTTTTTCCATTAACAGTGCTGCCCCCTTGCCACAACCAAAACTCCTTCTGGGCCACATTTACAGGCGTGCTGGGCCGCGGGTTGGACAACCCTGGTTTAGATAGTTGCTGAGGGTTAGTTAATCCTTCAACATTCTAAAATAGAATTCTAAGAGTCATACTGTTGACTGTGGGAGCTACAAACCTCTCTCTTTACTTAATAATGGCATTAAGCTTTAATCTAAGATTTTAGCCAATTGTTTGAACAGTCCTCCCCGCATTGAGCCGCTATGACCAGGTGGGTTTGTCCCAGGACGAGGATGCGGAGAAAGCCTAGAATCTCTTGGAATTTTATGTTCCAAACTCTATGGACTTTTGGCTTTACAGGTGAATTTTTCCCTGGTATCGCAGCTCTTTAAGCCTCTCTCGTGTCTAGGGCAATAATCAGCAGCTACCTGTCGGATGTTGTCTGAATTTCCATTGGGACTAGACAAGGTTGCCCCTTATCGCCTCCGATTACAGAAAGGGTAGTGGGTAAGTGGAACAGCCTCCCATCAGAGGTGGTAGAGGGTAATACAGTAGAGCAATTTAAACATGCTTGGGATAGACATAAGGATATCCTTACAAAGAATGAAGGACCAAAGGTTTGAGGTTACCATAGGTTAATAAAACAATGGGCAGATAGATGGGCCAAGTGGTTCTTATCTGCCGTCAAATTCTTTGTTTTTGCCCAGGCGATAGAACCACCTGTTGTCATATCAGAAGCTCGGACTCTGTTCATGGAATGAAGGTGGGGGATCAACAATACAGAATCTCCGTTTGTGGATAATATTCTTTTATACCTATCTCAACCCCAAACTTCTATCCCTGCCTTATAATATATATATATTTATTAGTCTTTTGGGTTACTGCTAGATACCCCACCGCGCATCAAAGCTGAGATCCAATCCACCATTGCACCACCGAAAAATTTAATATCTGGGAATATTCATCACATCTTCTGATGATTTTCTTTACCATGAAAACTTTCCTCGACTGATTTCTACAATAAAATATGACCTCATTACTTGGAGAAAATACATGGTCTCCTGGCTGGGGGGGATAAATTGTAATAAAAATGAATCTTCCTCCGAAATAACTATACCTTTTTCAGACCTTACCGGTTAAAGTCCCCCTTGACTTTTAAATAATAATAAACAAAAATTAATAAGACTAGTAAACTACTAAAATTAATTAAAAAAATATATAAATAAGAATAAAAAAGCGATTCATGGAAGTGTACAGTAAATGATCTATTTTGTGGTTCCATATAAACGATAGTAATCATAGCTGTAAGTTCGCATGTATGTATATATATATATATATATATATATATATATATATATATATGCCAACTCATACCGGTCAACAATATGCCAAGCTCTAATGCCACAATTAGCCAGTCCTAATTATCCTTCGCACTGAAGGGGTTGAAGCAAAAAAAATAATTTAAAGTTCTGTTTTAGAAGGAATAAAGTAGATTTTTTTTTGCGACCCAAAATTAAAAATTGTGCCCATTTGTTGTGTGGGTGATATCCATAAGAAAAGTCTCTCTCTCTCTCTCTCTCTCTCTCCTACAGTCTGCCAGCTACTCTTAGCCATGGTGAATGAGGCATGGTTCATAGGCACTGTGGTTACGTTACAGTAGTGGTATTGTACCCTACTAAATATCTAACTCATCTGCGGGATGAGTAAATGCATATAAATAGGGGCAGTAAAATATATGATTTATAAACAGGAATTCCAGATACAGAAAACAAACCTCACCAAGGGCTTTCCTGGCATTTGCTGATATAATCAACTAAAATCCGATTCCTTAGTGAAGCTTGAAAGTGCAGGCGGCTGCCCACGCCAACATCGCACCACCAGATGGCATAAGATCACCGGACAGTCCGCTGTGTATAATATATACCACCAGTAGGAGGTTTGTTTGGATCACTTCCAGGATGAGGTATTACAAGAAGAGGATCATTTTACAGAAGTAATGGGCCATTTGTAACACTCAGCTAGCTGTCCTCATGGAGGATACTCTGAACAGACTACACGGAGCCGGGGGGATCATGTACCAAGCGCTAAGCAGATGTCTGCTATGTAAAATTGATAATAATGCAAAGATGAACACTGAACTGAACGGTAGAGACGGTGCTTTGTTTCGGCTGATGAGCCGTTGGTTAGATCCAACAAGACAAGTCCTATGGAGTGGAAATTCAAGTAGAGAGAGGGATATACAACATGGTAAATTACATCCTTCACATCATGTTTAATAGAGAGTGAAAAGCAGAACTATTATAATAGCAACTGAACACATACTTCCTGTGTCCTGACATCATCATTGTGGCTTTGTCTGTTGGTAGAATAATCAAGTTATTTATAAACATTGTATTCAAATGCAAATATAAACAATGGCAACCAAACAGCAATTAGCTTTAATCTGTGTATAGCAAGATAGGCAATGAAAGGTCTGATTGCTTGCTGTGGCTTAATCTTCAATCTTCATAAACAACAATCACTCTTTTCAAACAAGAATTTGTATGTGTTCAGGGCTTGATTAACGGTTCAGGCTGCCCTGGGCTAATCCGTTCCTAGCATCCCCTTGTCTTCCACGCAGTGGCGGATCCAGGACGGGGGGCGATCGGGGCAAACACCCCCTAGCAGGGGCTTGCTGCCGGTGGCTGCACACTATGTGCAGGTCCGCTCGGCAGTTACAATGTGCTGCCCGGCTACTCTGATTGTGTTTTAAACACAATCAGAGCAGCCAGGCAGCCCATTGTTACTGCCGAGCGGACCTGCACATACTGTGCAGCCGCCGGCAGCCTTAAAAGTCAGAAAGGGGGCGGGGCCTAAATCGCTCACAATTTTGCCACACCCCCAAATTTTGTTCCACCCCCCCCAAAAGTCTGGTTTCCTAGGCTGCAGCCTATTGGATAATCAGGCTCTGTATGTGTTACAAGCTGCCTACACACAGACTGATCGGATCCATTTTCAATTCGGCTACACATGCGATATGACCAATTTGGACATAAGCGGCCGCCCAGCTGAATACCAAGCGGCAGAGTGAATTAAGAGCAAATCACGGTAGGGATCTCACTCACGGTTCCTCCAAGTTATGTTCCTGGTTACAATCTTCACTCATTTAGAGGCGTTAAGATTTCTGAACCTAATTGTGGGTGCAGTGCGCACTCTGGTGCCGTGCGAGACTCCTAGGGAACTTCGTTCTTAATTGAATCTGCCCCTAAGTGAACCCCAGGGCAATTGGCCATCTATATGTTTTGGGAGGAAGCAGAATTTGGGTATTAATATACATAATAATGAAGGCTAGGAGGTGGGTTGGGGACAAAAAGGCAAAAAAACACTCCTGGTAAGGATCACTAAACGCTATAAATATAATTTCCACTCAGTGATGTGGATTCCCTATAGCCCTATATGTATTATATAAAAAACACCTCCATGCAGGTAGACATGACACGCGCCGCCGATAAGGCCCTAAACTGCCCCATAGTATAAAATAAGAGTTAGGCCACTAAAGACTCTCATACTGTCAGGGAACTACAAGCCCCAGCAAGCCCAAGAACTGAGGAATTATAGGTATAAAATAAAAAAAAATACACGTATTGACCTATATGCATGAAAGTATTTACTATTTCACAAATATCAAAAGAAAAAAACAAAAAAACTGCCACAGAAAGCCTGTGCCACACTGATTAAATTCATCAGTGAGCCCACAAACAGTCCATCTGATCTACAAGGGTATACAGGCCAGCTCTAGGAACGAACCTTGTAGTTCAAGAGAAGCAGGCGGAAAATAACAGGGACAAGGGGTGATGAAATGTAAACTGGCGGCCGACTTCGCTAAATGCTGTAAGATTTTATGTGGTTGTGCTTTGGTCCCCGAAGTTTTCGGATGTGGCTGTTGATCGGACGCTGGGGAGTCGGGTGACATTGCAGAATCTTCCGGGTGGAGAGATCTTCAGGGAAGCCGATCACAGTTTGTTAGGATTCACCCATTTATAGGTTCCTTCATATCGGAAGCCAACGCTCTGCATCAACATATCTCCCTCCGGGGGACCCCGGCTGAAATAGAGACAAACAGAACAACCAGAACAAACAATCATTCAACAGGTTTTCAGCATTAAAGAGGTAAGTGGTCGACAAGGGGGTAAATACTATGATGAAGGAGGGATTGTAGTTTTGAATTAACTTTTTAGATGCGCTTAGAATCCATATTTTAGAACAGTATACGGTTATCTCTTAATGAGTAAAGAAAAGCAAAAAATAGATGTGGTTTGATTAATTCCGCAGTAATATGTTCCTTTTATAGAGTACAGGTTATGTGGGTTTTTTTTGCATTTTGTGCGACTTTAAATTAAAATGGAGGAAATCAATCTGTACGAACTAAACAGAGTGACTATTAAACACTAAAGAAAGCATAGAAAAATATACATTTAAGGAATAAAAAATTAAGGACAATCACTAGGATTTTTGATACAATAAGATATAATTTTGCATGTAGCTGTTTCGCCAAAGACATTTTTGGCAACTGTTTCAGATCCCTCCACTTTTATGTTATATTTCCCAGATACTACTCAGGAGCAGTGCTCAGAGTGGGGCGGTATGTGCTGGTATGACACAACAGCATTTCTTCACCCCACTTCTTCACAACCAGGGCCGGCGGGAAGCGGGGTAGGAAATAGGGAGGGGGGGGGGGGGGGGGGACAGGGAACGGGGAACGCCATGCCAGAGAGGTCTGCTTTCCCCACTAATGCTGGATCCGGCGGGTGGTGGCGACTTTTTCCTCCAATCACACTGACAGTGTCAGGTGTGATGACATTACGTCCCGACACTGTCAGTGAGGAGCGGCGCAGTGAGTTGCCAGGACACCGAAGAGAAGAAGAACAGGAAGAAAAGAAGAACAGGAAAAAAAGAACAGAAAAAAAGGTCATAGAAAGTAAGTAGAGAAAGGAGGGGGCACAGTGTGATATGATATGAAGGGGGGCACAGTTTGATGATGTCACTATCAAAATCCCTAAACTCCACTTTGAAACGTTAATTTTAAAATGGAAGTTCCATACCAGCACTTCTATATTTCTACTTTAATCTCTGCTTATTTACTAAGCGGCGGTTCTGACTAACCAACGATTCTCAGCGCTTTGCCATTAATTGGCAATTTTATTAAAGGCCAAGTCCATCGGGTTTTGTCTGTAATAATATAGAGGAGTTTCTGCCAGCTCCTATGGAACGTTATGAAGCTATATTCCTTTACATTAACATGTTGGAATTCTCTTGCTCACCTCCCATATTTGTAGGGCAGGGGTTTGATCTTCTCCTTCTCCAGCTGGTGCAGGATGGGAGTGAAGATTCTCCAAGCCTCCTTCAGCTCATCACTGCCATAAGGAAGTAGAGACCAGTTATGGACAAGGTCAGAGGTACTTGGCCACCTCTCCATTATAAGTGTCATATACACAGGACTTACCTGCGTACAAAGTGCATCTGATTTCCACAGAACACATCCAGAATCAGCCTCTCATAGGCGTCTGGCAGCTTGACATCCTGTCGGGTGACATACATAGGAGTTATCATAAACCTTATAGACTTCTTGGCGATGGAGGCGACATTTGCAGGTTACAAATCATCCTGTATTCCATCAACTACAACATTTACAGTGTGATGTATAATATTGGCATAATGGATCTTTTCCCTATGGAAATAACAGGAAAGCCCAAAAGATCAACTTTACTTTGTAAAGCGGTTTGTTAACATTCACAAGGGGAAGTCTGGTTTACGATGATTCTATACCGGTGTTGGGCATAGACAAACCGAGGGAGGTGGGGTGGGGGGGTGCTTTCCTAGTGCCTGTAAACCCCCCTAAAAGCCTGGGGCACTGTATAATTGAGGTGGCTGGACCCTGCTCCCGCTTCACACAGCTCTGCTTGAAAAGGGAGAACTGTGTGCACCTAACAGTAGCCCATGTATATTATGGGGATAGGAATAGTTGGAGAGCAGCCAAGCACTTTCTAAAATTATAGCCACGCCCCCATGCATGCTGGTCACACCCACTGGCGGTGTGGTGTGGAAACCCCTCGCTACAAATCCTGCGTTTGCCCCTGTTGGGACTGCGAAGTACATTGTATTTAGAGTGATCTGTTCTACACAAACCATGGGAGCACTATGGATATTATACCTGTTCTGTATTTACTATGATTTGTTCTGTACAAGTTGAAGGGGCCAGGTTACCTTGTATCTGCTTCCATAGGTTAGGTCTAGCTCTGACTCCTCGGGGTTGAAGAACATCCCCGGCTTCTTGGTCATCATCTTAGTATAGACGGCTTCATCTGGCTGCACTCGTATCACCAGCTCGTTCCTCTTGCACTGTCCTTGGAAGATATCACCCGGAACTTCACGGAATTGCAGCCTGACCTCAGCCTTTCTCTCGTTCAGAGCCTTCCCGCAGCGCATGATGAACGGAACACCTGGGGCACGGGAAATACTGTTTAGCGACAGGGCCGACTGTAGTGGTTGACCATGAACCATTTTAAAAAATTGAAAGCACAAGAAACGTACAGAAATCTTAGGACATGTTGTATCACTCACACATGATTATAGTTTTTCCCAAAATGTAAGACAACTGAAATTAGAATTAAGAGTTCTATGTAAGCAGGTACCATTTATCTTTTCTTATTCTCACATATAGAGGCTTGAGGACATCTACTCCTATAAATAGGGCATGTGTTCCACAAAATAACTTGTAATAACTCTGTAACCTCCAAGACACATTATGAAGGAGATATAAAAGTGATCCCATGGATCGGTCACCCTTTCTGTAAAGAAGTTATTACTTACGTTACCTATCAGTTTTCCTCCAACTTCAAAGTGTTTCCCCTTATCATAGTAATCCTCTTATTCTTAAAACACTGCCCCTCCCTGAGATCTATTACTACTTAGGATATAACTGAATGTTTATCAGATCATCTCTGTCCTCTCTCTCCTAAAGCTGGACATATTCATGGAGGTAAATTTATCAAGCTGCAGGTTTGAAAGGGTCGAAGAGTTGCCCATAGCAACCAATCAGATTCTAGCTGTCATTTTGTAGAATGTACTAAATAACTAGAATCTGATTGGTTGCTATGGGCAACATCTCCACCCTTTCAAACCCGAAGCTTGATAAATTAACCCCTTGATGTCTTTCCTGATCAGTTTTGTAATGTAGCCCATGAACCTTCTTAATAGCCCTTTCACCCAATTTTTTGGTATTTTCTGTTTTGCAAGCAGAACATCCAGGACACTGTACAGTCACCGATCAGACACAGAGGAACTAGTGCAACCTCCTTACCATCCCATCGCTCGTTCTGCACGTACAGGACGGCAGTGGCGAATGTTGGGGTGATGGACCCTTTGGGTACTGTGGGGTCATCCAAATAGCCCTTTTGCGCCTCTCCTTGCCCCTCTGGGTTCCCTACATATTGACCCAAAACAATATTGCTGAGGGACACGGCGGGCACACACTTCAGTACTTTCACCTGGGAAGAGACCAAGGCAGAATAAAAATGCAGCCAAGACATCGTTCTAACAGGTAAAGCATTAATTAGACATGTGCAAGATTAGATGCAAAAATATGGCAGCTCCAACACAAACATTTGTCATCATCTCCATGGCTTCATTGATATAACAAGAACTTTCTAAGGAGCAAACTATTTCCCATGTATATGCTGAAATCTAAAATTGTAGTTTCTTCACTATAGATATCCATATCCTATTTAGTGGAGGCAGCTTCAATCCGCAGCCCGTCCTCACGTAGATCCTCTACAGCAATGGTGGGCAACAAGCGGCCTCCTATGAACCCTCTCCTGCAGCCCCCAGCTCTTGCAGACGTCTAGATCCACAGGACAAGCGGTGTGCAATGAAGAGCTGATTGGAGGAAGCCTCAGCTCCATGTATCATGTGACCGCAGAAAGAATTAAGAGTGCAGATCAGGGCATAATAGAAGATTTCAGAGCAGCACCATGATGTGATCTCCTTTATTCCTCTTCAGGAAACACCCGAATCCTGACTGATGAGGTAAGTGCACTTTATGGTGTAGTAGAGATTAATGGGAATTAGTGGCCGTTAGTTAGTTAGCAGTTATTAGTTGTTAATTAGTAGGGGAGAGCATGTGGAAGGGGTTCTGAATGATGTGAGATCAGGGGACAGGCGTGTCATGAGTGGGTCTAAGTGATTTCAGTGGCCACTGGTGTGGCCCTTGAGGTGTATCAGGTTGCCCATCACTGTTCTACAGTATCATAGTAGCATTCTGTTTAATATTCATTTAAAGCCAGGATTAATGGATTTACCATGTAAGACCATACTTGCCAACTTTTCCTCGTTGGCTTCAGGGAGACCCCGGGGGAGGTGGGCGTGTGGGGCGGGGCTTGATGAATCACATCATTTTGGCACCGCCCCCTAAACGATTGTCACAATTTTGGCCAATTACAGCAGGGGGTGGGGCTAGGATGACAATATTTGCGTCATTAAGCCCCGTTCCCGCCACTTATCTATTGTGGGGACGAGATCCGGGAGGTTGCCCTGCTCTCCCAGGAGGTCTCCCAGAAATTAGTGTGTTTTCCGGACATTCCGGGAGAGTAGGCAACTATGCGTTAAAGAAAAGCAGCTAATGAATCTCTAGAGACTGAAGTGTATTTTACATTTCTGTCTCCATTACTGAAGTCATGTTGTCTTACCTGTCAGTCTTTGATTAAATCCTGGTCTCCATGAAAATGGCCGCCTTCATAGGCATCAATACATGGACATAGGACACAATTTCTGAACTGTGTCATCATGCCACAGATGGTGAAGCCAACCACGTCTTGTACTGGCTCAGCATCAGGGAGAATGCCAGACTCCTCAGGGAGTGAGGGAGACCACCCCTATTTCAGGGAGACTCCCTGACATGCAGGGAGAGTTGGCAAGTATGAGTTAGACTTATCCCAGCTGTATAATAGTTACAGCTTACTGCCTAGAATTACGCATTATAGTTTCTGTTCAGTGCCAATTGCTGTGATCATTTAGTATTTCCATTAATCATCCCTACTACACCCTCCTTACTCTTCACCCCACGGTACCTGGGGTGTGATGTAATGCGCTACGTATAACACAAACAAACAATACATTACCTTCTCATCCCGCACATCATCCGAGTTAGTGGACACTGGCTTCTCCATGGCCACTAAGCACATCATTTGTAGCAAGTGATTCTGCATCACGTCTCTGGATAATAGAGAAAAAGGGTAAGCCCACAGCTACACGGACTCACAGAGAAGTTACAATGACGATATTTCTACCTGATAATTCCAAACTCATCAAAGTATCCTCCACGTCCTTGTGTGCCAAACGGTTCTTTAAATGTCAAAACAACAGAGGCGATGTGATCCCGGTTCCAGAGTGGTCCAAATATCCGGTTGCCAAATCTAGAGAAAGTGTGAAAACGGTAAAATGGCACAGGTTGGTTTTAGACAAAGAAAGTAAGAGAGAGTGTCCACGGCCCCCAGGGGTCCGTCTCTCTGTTTCATAAATAAAGATGATATACAAAAGACATGTCAGAATGTCGGTCTAACCTGAGCACCATGAGGTTTTGCACCATCTCTTTGCCCAAATAATGGTCAATCCGATAGATTTGGCTCTCCTGGTAGAGTGAGGAGATGTGCTCAGATAACTTGTTTGAACTGTCCAAGTCCTTTCCAAAGGGCTTTTCCACAATCACCCGATTCCAACCGCTGCAAGACCAGAAAGAAAAATTATTATTATTATTATTATTATTATCATCTTTTATTTGTTAGGCGCCACAAGGTTTCCGCAGCGCCGTACACAGTACAAACAGTAGACTATACAGGGTATAACAGTACAGAACAATAAACAAAAAGTACCAATACTTCAGAAACTCCAGGCAGGCAGATGTAATAGACACGGAGCAGAAGAACGGGTAAGGAGACAGGAGGGAAGAGGGCCCTGCTCATACCAGCTTACATCCTAAGGGAGGGTAAAACAGACCAGGCACAAGAGGAGCCAGTTGAGGGAATGGGAGAGAGGGGAGAATGAGTGGAGGAGATGGGGGTTAAGTGGATGGTTGATAGGCTTTGAGAAAGAGGTGAGTTTTGAGTGCACGTTTGAAGGAGCACAGAGTAGGAGAGAGGCGGATGGAGCGAGGGAGGTCATTCCAGAGAAGGGGGGCTGCACGGGAAAAGTCCTGGATTCTGGAAAGGGAAGAGGTGATCAGAGTGGAGGAGAGGCGGCGGTCATTGGCCGAGCGCAGGGAGCGGGCGGGAGTGTGAATGGAGAGGCGGTTAGAGATATAAGGGGCAGTAGAGTGGGAGAGAGCCTTGTAAGTGGTGGTGAGGAGTTTGAAAAGAATTCTGTAGGGGAAGGGGAGCCAGTGTAGGGCAAGGCAAGAAAAAACAAAACAAACAAAATATAAATGAAAAACAGAATAGGAAAAGTAAACAAATGTTGAAAAAGACAAAACAAGGTAATATAACAATGATCATCACTACTACAACATACATGCTCATATTTCTACCAATGCTGTTGAATGTCTCATGTTATGATAACGCAACAGAATATACGTCATTGTTGCCATAAGAGTTATCATGAAGTCTTATCTGTTATCTTTAGAATGGACCAGTTATCCCCTAGTACAAGCAGTGACAATGATCTGTCTAAAACAGAACTCCCGACATGAAATGTTTATTATACACAGTTGTAAAGTTTCACCTCTTAATCCTGGTGCCCTGTAAAAAGGAATACAGACAATACTTACAAAGGATAAGAAAACAGAATCACTTACGTTGTGTTCATACAAGTCATTCTGATGTTCCGAGTCACGTCATGGTACACACTGGGGGGCACTGCTAAATAGAAGAGGCGGTTGGCTTTTGCCCCATTGGGCAGTGACTGCAGGTGCTGATCAAGAGCTTTGAAGGAAGCTTCATCGGCGTATTGTCCAGATACATATGAGTTCCTCTTAAAGAATGCATCCAGGTTCCTGGCATCATTGGCTGTAACCTGAAGCACATAGGGAATTAGCTGTGTGGCTAACATTCTAAAACATTGAGTGACTTAGGTCTACCACAAGGTGGCAGTGTAGCATGAATCATACTTTTTGCAACATATGCTACATCTTAGGCCAGTGTTGGCTAACCTGTG
Organism: Mixophyes fleayi; assembly: GCF_038048845.1. Taxonomy (NCBI): domain Eukaryota; kingdom Metazoa; phylum Chordata; class Amphibia; order Anura; family Limnodynastidae; genus Mixophyes; species Mixophyes fleayi. The sequence goes on along the minus strand of NC_134410.1, from coordinate 114,223,115 downwards.
ATACTCCAGGTGTTGTGAAACTACAAGTCCCAGCATACCCTTCCAGCAATAAGCTGCTATATATTGGCAAAGCATGCTGGAACTTGTAGTTTCACAAACATCTGGAGTGTCATAGGTTAGCCAACACTGTCTTAGGCATTCTAAACAAGCAGCAAATTAAATTAAAGCATGCACACAGGTAATGGTCCGCATTGACATAAGTAACAGAACAATGGCAGGTGTTGTGCTTAGGGCCTCCCCCTGCGCTGTATTACCTTGAAGTACGGCTCGCTTTGCTTTCGGATGTCCTGCACCGTCAGTTTTGAACGTGCGAAACCCACTATATAGGTATCTTCAGGGAGGAGCCCGTCATTATACAGCCACCTGCAACATAATAAGACAGGGTTCAATCACAGTATTTATACACCCATATTTTAACTGCCTCGTGTAGGACTCGTGCATGGAAGCCTCAGCCTCGTCTTGCCGCTGTCAACTCCCCACAGCAAACTGTACGTAGCCGGACTTTATATTGTAGTAGAATGAAATACTAGGGGGAAGGAGAGAGACACAGGCTGGAAAACCTATATGGTAGTGCAGATAGTAGGGATATAGAGCTCAATGTATGTTTACCTGTCAAATCCTATAGTCTCTATGAGAAACCCTACAGGCCTGCAACATACGACAAATCCTTTGATACTGAGCGGGAAACGACATTGACTTTTTTGGTCTAAAAGGGGGTATTCAAATGACCGCAAATTTTTTTTTAAGACCGTGTTGTCATTTTAACGCTGTTTTTTAGCATTTTTGAGCGGGTTAACTTTACCCGCGATTCAATTCCATTTTTAATGCTCCATTTTTTTTCATGAAACGGTCCTCTCACGCTCCAGAAGAAGGTCTATTGAAAGTATAGGGTGTGCGAGAGGCAGCCGCGTTAAAAGCTATTCAATTGTTTCTAAACGCGGCGCGTTAAACAGGAAAATATGCTATTTTATCTCGCACCTCTTTGGGGTGTGATAATAATAAAAAAACCTAAGAAAACTATTTGAGATCATGTAAGAAGGAAAAAAAAAGATAAACTATGTTTATCAGTAATGCCCAACATGTTAAAGTTGATTTTCTTATGAAAAAATAAAAATCACACTAATTAAATAACTAATATTTATGTATGTTGTTGGTACAAATATGTATGTACTAATGTGTTTCAACATGGTATAGATGATCTATAGAAAAATATAGTTTAATAAAAAAAAAATATGCTAAAGAAAGTACTGTAATGTAGATATCATAAATTTATTGATATTATCAAAAATTGTAATGCAATTTATGTACGCAAATGTATGCCAATCCTTTTTTTTGTGCTATAAATGACTGCGTTAAACACTCCCCTTCACTCCCCTAAAACCTTGCAAACACAATGATTAACGCGCAGGGGCAGCGTTCCCTCTTTGTCAATTGAATTGCATTAGTTTTTATGCTGCGTTAACCAAAAATGGTCACTATAGCAGTTAAAAACCAGAGTGTGATTTTTTTTTTCTTTAAACGCTGGAAAACACGGGGGGGGGGGGGGGGGGGGAACAAAAAAAAAAAAAAAATTCCGGTCAATTGAATACCCCCCTAAATGTCACACATACACAAAAACCTTTAAAGTATAATAATAATAAAAAAAAAAAAATACCATTTTTTATTTTTTAATTGTTTGTGTATGGCCGATTCAAATCTTGCCAACGTCGTTAATACAGTAATTTTTAATAAAATAGAAAGCCATTGTGAGTGCAGTATATAAGGGTGCATGATTGTATATATCAGACCCCCTCTCTATAAATCAACCATGTGACCACGTGTTTTAGTGTAAGCCAAAGGCTCAGGCCGAGATGGGGAACTTACAACATCTCCCAGAGCTCTATGTGTATGGCCTGTCTAGAACAGCTGCATGAATGTGCATCTTATACTTACCATAAGGTTGGATAGATCTTCTTTTTGGCCAAATCTCCCTGTAGAATAAACAGAAAATAAATGACTACAGGAGACTGATCTCTTTACCAATATCATCAGCTCTTCCATGCACAGCCAGCTACCCCGCTCTGTACAACACATTAATATACATTCTGTATGACCAAGGTTAGTGGTTAAACAGAAGAATAAAATCTATATAACCTGAATGTGCACAAACATGCATTCAGATTACACAAACGTTAGTCATCTCTCAATCTCATTTTAAACTGCATGTAAAAAATGAAATACATCCGAGAGCAAATACAACGACGTAGCGGGGGGTCAAACACAGTTATTTCCTGGTCATCTGAGGACACAGCGTTGGGGGATCACTCGCCAGAACATACGCCAACAGGTTAGATATCAGCAGCTGAAGCAATGGGGTTTAGGTGCCGCCGCTGTCACATTGCTCTAGGCATTGTTACCATAGAGTCCGGCGCAGCTTCCGGTGTCAGCCAATTTCTAGAGATCTTGATAAAAACAACAATAGATTTTGTAAGGGGCGTAGTACATTTTCCCTTCTGTAACCAAGATTCGCATGTCAATTCTGATGTAGTTTTGTATTATTCAGGAAACCTGCCTGCCACAGCACAGTACCTATACATGTGCCAATCACATATATGCCCATATTCTCTTTTGGGAAAAGCCCTGTAAGAATTCCTCTGCTTCTGCTATTGTAGAATTGCAGTTCTAGCTGGAAATGTCCATGGTTGTAAGGATATAAATGTCACTTCTAAAGCCCTGCCTACTATTATTACCAATTATTTATATAGCGCCACTAATTCCGCAGCGCTGTACAGAGAACTCACATCAGTCCCTGCCCCATTGGAGCTTACAGTCTAAATTCCCTAACACACAGACAGACAGACAGACAGACACAGACTAGGGTCAATTTGATAGCAGCCAATTAACCTACTATGTTTTTAGAGTGTGGGAGGAAACCGGAGCACCCGGAGGAAACCCACGCAAACACGGGGAGAACATACAAACTCCACACAGATAAGGCCATGGTCAGGAATCGAACTCATGACCCCAGTGCTGAAAGGCAGAAGCGCTAACCACTACGCCACCGTGCTGCTCATCAGGACGCGTTTCGCCGAGCCACGACCCCGCACTCCTACATCCCCCTCGGGATCTCCCGGAGACTTTGAAAAGTTGCCAGATATGCTCTAAATGCACTGTCCCATATAAAGTGTGCCTGGTAAGTAAAAAACAGCCTCCCATTAAAAATGGTCAAGGCCCCATCGCTGAGCGGTGAGAGCACTATGTGGAGAGCAATGCTCTGCAGCTCCACACTATTCACAGACCGCCCACATTGGGCAGCACGGTGGCTAAGTGGTTAGCACTTCTGCCTTACAGCACTGGGGTCATGAGTTCAATTGCCTTATCTGTGTGGAGTTTGTATGTTCTCCCCGTGTTTGTGTGGGTTTCCTCCGGGTGCTCTGGTTTCCTCCCACACTCCAAAAACATACTGGTTAATTGGCTGCTAACAAATTGACCCTAGTCTCTGTCTTTCTGTGTTAGGGAATTTAGACTGTAAGCTCCAATGGGGCAGGGACTGATGTCAGTGAGTTCTCTGTACAGCGCTGCAGAATTAGTGGCGCTATATAAATAAATGGCAATAATAATAATAATAATAATAATAATAATAATAATAAAGGTGCTCTCACCACTGTCATTCTCATTTAACTATTTTGTCCCACAAAACGCATTTGGACAAAAATAAAACCAGTGCTAGTCGGCCATAATCAACAAGGAACTCCCACAATCCACCCAGCTCCATCTACCAGAAGATGCGCAGTATCGCAGCTCCACAGTCAGTGCTATCTAGGCCGTCTGATACATACACTTTCCCATAATACCCGGTGCAGTCGCATACAAATCGGTGGGTTACTTCACTAAACAGCATTTGCGCCACAGGCTGCACTTATTGCCCATCTCATTCCTTACTTCTTCCTGCATCTTGTCACCTGTATTATTTTGATGTGGACATTCCATAAGAAGCAACAAGGGGCTAAATTTACTAAACTGCGGGTTTGAAAAAGTAGGGATGTTGCCTATAGCAACCAATCAGATTCTAGCTGTCATTTATTTAGCACATTCTACAAAATGACAGCTAGAATCTGATTGGTTGCTATAGGCAACATCTCCACTTTTTCAAACCCGCAGTTTAGTAAATATACCCCATGGTCTGGTTTTCATGCTGCCAACTGAACTCCAGCAACCCCATGACCAGGATAGTAATATGAGGGTTTATTACATAAGAGTTAAACTGAACACAGTTAAAAGCAACAATGGATTTATTTTCTCTTTTAGAAAAGATACAATAATGTGTTTGTTACACTTTTGAAAGACTTCTCTTTCACACAGATTTTTCAGTTTACTGTTGTTTTATCTATTTTGCTTGTCTTCCAAATCTCTGCGACAGAAAGACAACATAAGTCTTTAATACATGTTGCTTATTTTTCTAAAATCTAATTATAAGTCCTGTGCAAGCTAATCTTATTACGTAATGCATGCATTTTTGTTCAAATATATGTTAATAGCACCTGGAAAGTTTGAGGTAGAACCATTTAAACAGCCATGGGGTCACCATACAAGATTGCTCTATGATGAATCCATCTATACTCTGATCATTCAATTTACAAGCAGCTTAAGCACTTCAAAGTTTAATTTTACAAACATCAATAAAAAGGTTTGTCCATGGGGATACATGGGGGGGTAAATGTATCAAGCTGAGAGTTTTTCCCGCGGGTTTGAAAAGTGGAGATGTTGCCTATAGCAACCAATCAGATTCTAGCTACTATTTTGTAGAATGTACCCAATAAATGATAGCTAGAATCTGATTGGTTTTTCAAACCCGCTGGAAAACTCTCAGCTTGATACATTTACCGTACGCTATGAAGTCCATACTAGTCCTGATCCACAATAATGGGAAAGGTGTAATTAGGAATGGAGTAAAAAAAATATATAATATATACACACACACATATATATATATATATATATATATATATATATATATATATATATATATATCTATAATATAAATGCTTAGTGGCGTGTGTTAGTCTGTGTGTGTGTGTGTAAAAAATAAAACCAAGCTGCAGCGCCACCTGCTGGGCGGAGTTATACACTGACCTACTAAATTCTTAGTGTGTGTGGGGGAAAAAACTCAGAAAGGGCTGAAATTTGGTATACTAAGATGTTTTTAATTTGTTAATTTAATTTGTTAATTGTTAAAAGTGTTTATAAAGATTTTAAAAAAATATATATATATATTTCTTGAAGGAGAAGTGACAGTTGGGAGTGGTTGGTGGTTGCCGGGGGTGACAGTGGGGAGTGGTTGGTGGTTGCCGGGGGTGACAGTGGGGAGTGGTTGGTGGTTGCCGGGGGTGACAGTGGAGAGTGGTTGGTGGTTGCCGGGGGTGACAGTGGAGAGTGGTTGGTGGTTGCCGGGGGTGACAGTGGAGAGTGGTTGGTGGTTGCCGGGGGTGACAGTGGAGAGTGGTTGGTGGTTGCCGGGGGTGACAGTGGAGAGTGGTTGGTGGTTGCCGGGGGTGACAGTGGAGAGTGGTTGGTGGTTGCCGGGGGTGACAGTGGAGAGTGGTTGGTGGTTGCCGGGGGTGACAGTGGAGAGTGGTTGGTGGTTGCCGGGGGTGACAGTGGGGAATGGTTGGTGGTTGCCGGGGGTGACAGAGCGATAGGAGTGTGATACTCATGACCGCTGAGAGAGATCCCTGAGTCTGGATAGACATCTGGATAGATGTGGCGATGAAAATGAAGGATGAGGTGATGGAGAAGAATGATGAGGTGGTGACATGTGGACAAAACCACGTTAAAAAAGAGCTCTTGCGTCGGGAAGTAACGCTCTTCCCCTGAGGAGGCCTGGGCTAGGGCCCAAATGCATGACAAGAACCTTTTTAACACCTTAAGTAGCTTGATTTGACTAGAATGCATGAGTATCATGCACGGGTTAACATATATATATATATATATATACACACACACACACATTATATATTTATATATATAATGAAGCTGCAGTGCCAGTGTCAAGGAGATGTATACAGAAGGATGGCTATAGGTCTCAGACAAGCCTGGTACCCACACTGTAATAGGTTAGTCAGGACAATCTGCTGAGTAATTCTGACAAAAACTAGGAAATGTATTGACTGAAAAACTGGCTGAATCACCAGAACACAGCATTTCCAGTTGTGTATGTAGGAGGAGTGTTCTGTGCCGAAAGTACTGGTTTCTCTATACAATAGCCTACACATAATGGAAAGCTGGAGAGGGTTTTTGTATTTAATGTATAATTTGGGGCTAGCATTGGGCTCCCTTCTGTATGAATTACCGTTGAACAATATACAGCGACTGTAGAGTTTTAATTGTGAACCTCAATTGCAGAAGACAAACAAAAGCCTGACACATTATTACCCGCAATTCCCAGATATAAACCCTTTTCTGTATACGTTGGGTTAAATTGAAAAGCGTTTGCTTTATAGCTTGTTAATCCTGCAAAAGACTCTATAACAGAACCTACGCCAAGGATGTCGGCATAATGCTATTGACTATTAAACTGATCACGGCAGGGGCTCCTACCAGAGGTGAATTTATTTCTTTATAAAATAAAGTTAAAACGCACACGTAGCTTTTTTAGTCTAAAATCTTATGCATGAAAGAAAGAGGTGGACGTACGCAGGTGTCCAAAATACAACCAGAAATGTAGGGTGTTTAAATAGCAAGGTCTCTGTACCCCCCCCCCCCCTTCCCCTGACTCCTCTTTGCAAAAGAAAATTTTATATGAGGACAGAGTTTATATGCATGTGGGGTACTCTTCATACTCAAGGAGTAAGATAATATGCTTAAAATGATATCCACAGCAAAGAGCATGTTGAATCTAAATCAGATTGTTCACCTGTAAGTGTCAATTTATCAGTTATGAGCTCATCAGCTGGAGAGAATTAACTACACTGCATGTTTTGCATGTACAATTAGCTCTGCTTTATTAGTTACAAGTCCATATCTATATAGCAAAAATCACGTATTACAGAAAACTACGCCCCAAAAGGTTTTAACCACTCATGCTCCCTTTACACAGATCTTGCTACATTTTCACACAGGAATACTCCCCAGGGGGGAGTTGGCTTATCTCCTGTGCTGCCATATTCAAGGTCATGAGCATAGTTCCTTGCAAGTAATGAATAACTCCTACAAACTAGCTGTATCTAATCTGTCTTTAAGCTATAAGAGAACATAATGGCTATAAGGTAACAAGATGGCGTCAGCTTAGCAAAATCACATTTCTCAGAGCAGTATGGGGAAAGACATATATGAGGAGAAGTCAATTGACCGCGTTACTCGCAAAAGTAACGCGGCTCTCACACTATTACCGTTAGTACGGTAATTTCAACGCTGATTTTTGCTCGCAGCTGTGAGAGTCACAGGGAGAACCCTGCCTTAAAATGACCGCACTAACGGTAATAGTGCGCAGGCCGCATTACTTTCACGAGTGACGCGGTCAATTGAATCCCCCCATAGGATAAGAAGAATTGCCAGAGAAGTGTTACAATGCAGCTACCGCCAAATATTACTAATAAAATAAAATATATCGCATTGGTCCTTTGCAGCTTTCTGCATTTGCGTCTCAAACACATCTATTCTATAGAGTTATATACCCTGCCTCTCATAGGCGATGTGCTCACACTGTATGTGGGAACGGCAGGATGTTGTGTGTGGATCATCAGAGAAGAGAGGTTGCACAGTTGCCCACTATGTTGCTACATGGAAATTAAGCAAGGAATTGTCTTCCTCTATTGTGTTCCTCTAATGTGCACACACAAAGTGACACAACTCTTAAGCATCGCTGTGCACAAATGTAGTGATCATGCAATCAGGGAGGTCCAATGACGAATCTGCCTCATTTTCTTGCAAGTTCTACAAAACCCAACGAATCTAAAATGTTTCTAGTTGTTGCAACCTGTAATTAATTTATTTGTTTTTGCAAGGTCATGAAACAAAATACAACCAACATTGTAGGGAACCAAGCAGAAATATAAGGAATAGACCAGCGTAGTAACGCAACATCCCAATGCAGGGGTATTACAAAATTAGCCACAGTGACTCACTAGGAGGTTTTTAAGAGATGGAGTAATAAAAAGATAAAAGAAAAGAAGAAGAGAGGAACAAGAATAACAATGGGGGGAGATAGAAAAGTGGAGTGGCTAATTCCCTGTTAGGAGATAAAATAAGAAAGGAGGTAAAGATAAAGGTCAGGAACACAACGAATAATGTGAAATAACAAGAAAAGAGAATGGGTGTTTAGGACGATTTTAGGCTTCAATCCCGCAGGTGGGAACATTGAGGGAATGGAGGCAGGGGGGCATCTGCCTCCCGGGCTGTTTCCATAGTGTGATACCTTGGGCTGGGTCACCTGCATTTTTTTTACCTTTAAAATAGGTGCTGAGTTGAGCCTTGCACCCCGGGCTGAAATTTGCTAGCCATCCCCTGAATGGAGGTATGTAATGGGCAGACAAGCGCTTTACAGCATTAGGCAGTCCTCTGAGGGTGTGACCACGCCCCCTGTCCGCTGATCTACAGGGAGGCAGTGACAGCTCTACTGGCGATTGTTAGTGAGGGCAGGGCAGCATAATGCAGGACATTATGTGAGGAGGGGGATAGAGGTTAGCAGCAAGTCAGGTAGTGGAAAGATCAGGGTCCCCCAACAGTACAGAGTAGTGACAGGTGACTCCCAATGCAGGCAGATTTTGTGTTCCCATTAGCATACCTGCCAGCAGTCCCAATTTTCAAGACACACACAAATATATATATTATTATTATTATTATTTTTTACACTGATTGGACAAGACATTGAGTGAATCAGTTTTCATGAGCTTGCTGAGAGATTTAGGGTCTGAATATTTTGGCATTCAAACAATTATCTCTTAATTGCTTTTAGTGCGTTTTGTATCATAATTTACAATAGCAATAACTGTATTATAGCTCTTTAGGAATTACCAAACTGCACATTAAAAATATTTTGTCTCTTCATTTGTGCACTTTTTAATATTTTACCCCAGTTTTCCACCCCTAGGGCACTTTTTCTTAAAATGGAGCAAATCTTTCGCGTTGAACAATTAGCATATTGCTTAGGTTATTTATTCAGGGTTATATTTCCCATGGCATCAGCCACTGAACTAGATCTCCCATGTTTCTTGGTGGTCACTGTTACGCTGAGCATCTTGGGATTAGTAGTTCGGCAAGAGCCGGACGATCCTCACTTAGCTTAGAAGTCAGAAAAGCCCTGTTTAGGTGCTCAGTACATGCTGCCATATTTTTGCGAGTGTCCTTCCAACACGAGACGTTAGTGATTAGGATGTGTAAGTAAACTACCATTACAGAAGAATTCTATGCTCTGTCCTTTACCCACCACTATGTAATATATACTGATTATACCTCACGTCTGTAAGTGACTTATGCATACACAGAGTACAATTTCTTCATAAATTGATCACTTTCATAGCAATTTACAGAGTTAGAGCATAAGGACGATTATAACTTCCCCTCTCTTTTCACATGGATATTGCCCCATGATTATATATTGCAATTCCAAGGATTACTTCACCAATTCGCTGTTCAAAACTAATTAGAATAGGCTGAAATATCCACTTTTAGTCTGCCACGATTAACAAGCCATTTTGTGTTTGTTTTTTTACAGTTGTTTTATTTTTACCCCCCCATTCAAAATCAAATTAAAAACAACAGCAAAACCTAGTAATAGGATAAGCTGCTTATGAAAAAGCACAGAGCAAAACAAATTAAAAGCACATGTACTATAATGTGTTGTTTGAATGCTGTTTTTTTCTGGTGTTTTCAGAGCTTAACCCCAAAAAAAAATCCCGGTGTCCAGGCCCTGACTAAACACACAGGCCTCTATTAATATATTATACACCTCTAGCAAAGTTAACTAGAGAGACTGAAAGTTACGTACCCAGATAATTTTTTACCTAAGTTTTAAAAAGCAAACACATCTCCGACACAAAGTGTGGGCGGCCATTACGTGGGCCCCAACTAATTTATAAATGGAGGATGGAGCCTGTCAGTTCACGGAAAATTAGTACTAACGTTGAGGGCTCATGTGCAATTAACATTAGCTCAATCCACAAAATGGCTAACTTCACTTTAACGAATGCATTACCATGAGAGAAAAAGAAGGGACAAAATCCCAAAGCGACCAATAACATGTTTGCTTTCATTTATCTATCAAGCACTAATCAAAGTTATTATTGGATTGGTTGCTATAAGTTAGAGCAGATCTGTACCAGGTTATTAAAGAAACATCACAAATATATGGTTTGAGTGTATTATTTTAAAAAAATCAAATCAAATGTTCCATCATAATCAGCCTCCTTATCTAATTTGCTTTCTAGTAATGTGTTAGTCTGCATTTCTCTGTATCTAATTATATATAGGAGGAGATTTAAAGTTCAATACAAAATTCAAAAGAACGCAGCCTATTCACTAGTAACCAGAGCTATAACATGGCTGCCTACACTATGAGGGAGATTCAATGCAGCGCGAGGTGCAGATGAAAATTGCCTCCACATTCAGTTATGCACATTGCCATATTATTGTAAGAAATCTCTGCTCATTTTTCTGCGCACTTCTATGGGACGGAGATTTCAGCATGAACATTGAGCGGATTAATCCGGAGACACATCCCGGTGAACTGAATCTCCCCTCATGTGTAGCAGACAGGTACCCACAGAGTTAATTTAATTGAAATCACTGGTTATATGAGCCCAAAACAATCACTCAGTCCAATCAGGATGTAATTAACCTGCGATTTTGATTCAGCTGAGCATTAAATCCTGTGAACAGAGAATTGCACTGGTCAGAGTGTGTGGTGATTGGAGGACAGGAAACACATCACCCTTAGCAAAATGCTTTTTCATCCTGCCCGCCAATCATGCCCAGTTTGTGTTGTCAACTTAAGCCTGTAACTATTAAAAAAAAAAAAAAAAAAAACACAAGAAAAGAAACCATATACACAGACAGCAGCATAATAAACAGATGGTGCATTAGAACATCAGACTAAATATAATCAAAACTATGTATATTTTAATATAGTTTACAAGACATAACTCTGCAGTGGACGTGATAATGGACTTACCGATGCACCAACAACAATGAACATGTGTGTCTGCGATTGCTGAAAATCCTCTTCACTGTACAGTTCCTCCCTCATTATACCACACACCTCCGACCTGCTCAGGTGCACCTGCTCCTGGGAGGCACTCATCTTGTTCTCTGGAGGGGGAGAGAAGGGGTTACCACTGGATACCATATGAACACACAAATATATATTTATATACACACACTATAAATAGGTATTGCATTTATTGCAATGGGACCTTTACACATATAAACATTACAAGATTGCAAATTTCTTTGCTCGGGCAAAAATTACCTTCAGGATTTGAAGCATCTCTTTTTTACGCTAGGCTGCAGTGCTTTGACTTTTCCTTAGTTCCGTAACGTGTCTGTAATGTGCAATTGCAGGTATGTTTTTGCACACCTAGGGCATCAGAATTTAAACACTTGTTTAAAGGGGACAGAGCAGAGGAACAAAAATGTCCCATGATGATTGGTAATTATGGTGCCAGACGAAACCCTTTTATAAATGTACCTTCGTGTTTAAATTCACAATAAACAGGAGATACGAGAGAGTTTGGCAGTCTTTCCAAGTGGGGAGAGTGTATAAAGTATAACTGGTGACAGGAACATGTTATCAAACATTTAGAGTGGTTCTCAGCAGATAGGGCAGCACTGTGGCTCAGTGGTTAGCACTTCTGCCTCACAACACTGGGGTCATGGGTTCAATTCCCAACCATGGCCTTATCTGTTAGGAGTTTGTATGTTCTCCCCGTGTTTGCGTGGGTTTCCTCTGGGTGCTCCGGGTTCCTCCCACACTCCAAATATACTGGTAGGTTAATTGGATGCTAATAAATTGACCCTAGTCTGTGTGTGTTAGGGATTTAGACTGTAAGCTCCAATGGGGCAGGGACTGATGTGAATGAGTTCTCTGTAAAGCGCTGTGGAATTAGTGGCGCTATATAAATAAATGGTGATGATGATGCAGGCACTCAGAGTAAAACATACACAAGGATTATTGATTAAGAGACTTATGCAATAATATGATGCAGGTTTCACCTTCTTTTTGATTGGCAATAATTGCTCACATCCCCAAAGTAGACATAAATCTGACATGGGCTAATTAATGCATTAATAAAAAGATGGTCACCCCCCCCCCAGTGTGGTAAACTGCCTATAAATATATACAATTTAATATGTAGTGTTGAAGCACAGAGATAGCGACAGACAATAAGACGACCAGGTGACACTTTCACCTCTGGTGACCTGTAGCTATTACACTGCTTAGCACTGGGTCCATATGAAGGGTTAAGCAGTCAGTGTTGCCAGCAGATCAGACATGCTGTGGCAGGACCGGTTGGGTGTGCTCTCTGTACTGTATGTAGGGGCAGCAGCAGTGCCAAGGTACATACATACTGCTGCAGGCTGACAAAAGCTGAAGCACAAACACACAGCAGGTAAGACCGTGTCAGCATGATACAGCAAATGGCTTCAACCTCTCCCACTCCCAGGTACATATTGATGTTAACCCATTCAGTGCTGGAGCACAGCTGTGTGACCCGTTCACTGACAGACCCAACATTGCAGATTGCCTGCTCACAGTGTGTAGACACTGATTTAAGCAAGTCTTGTTACATAACCCCCTATTTCTAATATAATCACTATGCAATCTCTTGCCTACCTGCCACGGCTGTAAGTCAAGTTCTTCGAAAAGCTTTGCAGATGAACCCTTTAGTACTATAAAATGTTGTGTAATATCATAATCATGATTTATTTATATAGTGCCACTAATTCCGCAGCGCAGTACAGAGACCTCACTCACATCAGTCCCTGCCCTATTGGGGCTTACAGTTTAAATTCCCTAACACACACTCAGGACGGATGGACAGACAGGACAGACTAGGGTCAATTTGTTAGCAGCCAATTAACCTACCAGTATGATTTTGGAGTGTGGGAGAAAACCCACGCAAACACAGGGAGAACATACAAACTCCTCACAGATAAAGCCATGGTTAGGAATTGAACTCATGACCCCAGTGCTGTAAGGCAGAAGTGCTAACCACTACGCCACCGTAGTGGTTAGTACCATTTGTGCTATATAAATAAAAGCATGATAATATCTCCCATAGTGATGTTGTAGACCCTTTTAGGCACCTGCAGTATATAACTTTTTCTGACAGAGCATCACTGTCTCTTGGCTTCCTAATAATGTCTACTTTTCACCATACTTCCCCATTTTAGTCAACCCCACACTTTTAGGATTCATCATGAACACAAATACAAAGTAACAGAGAATCACTTTCTTTGTACTTGGATTTTTTTTCAAGTATTATTCTTCCACAGAAAAGAAATAATGTCAAAGGCTACAACAATACATGATGAAGGTATTGCAAATACTGTAGTCTTCTGTAACATACAGTAGTGTCTTAGTTCCACACGTGTTGCATACTCATGGAAAACATGCATAGTTTTGAATGATCTGTGGTTTTCTGCACACACTTTCCCTCTCAGGGTGAAGTACACAGTGTTAAAGGCTGCAAAGATTGTGGAGAATGCGTTATTTAGGCCAGCAAGCTGGTTTTCTGGTCTGTACAGTGATTATCTATGTCTTATTATCTCAGATATAAAATGGCCTGATCCATATTTGCAAAGAACTCTCTCAAAACATAAAAACAGACATGTATCTGTTCAATAATTCACTCCACCCCCTCCATACACTGACATATCTGGGTCGGTTACTCACTGGGGTGTCTTGTGCGGTCTATAAATCAGGTTATCTGAAGATGAGTCTCTTTGCAGGGTCTGTGTGTCCCCTGGATGCTAGAAGCTCTGTGTATATGTGATATAGGCGGATCTAGAAGAAGAGGTTGGTATTTCCCTCACTACAATAGCTGTGCTTTCCACACCCTCTCCCCCATTCCACTCCCTGATCCTGCATTCCCTTGCTCAATTACCCGGCCCACAACTTCATTCTCCTCCTCTAGCATTACAGCATCTCTCTCCCCTCCTCTCTGTCATCCATCACTCACCTGATCGCTCTCTCCCTTATATATTGGTTTATTTAAACACTCCTGATGGCCAAAACCTATGATAAAAGTGCTGCAAGGGACAGATCACTCCTGTGACCTGTCTCCCTGGCTATGATGAGCAGTGTGTGCCAGCCTCCCTACAAAGTATACAGAAGACACAATATTGATAGTCATTTGCTAACATTGTATATACAACAGATTACATATTTAAATTAAACATATAGCATCAGTATATATATATATATATATATATATATATATACACACACATTATTTATTTACATATATATTATAATAGTATATACAACAGGTTTAGTAAACCAGTGGCTTTACAGGTGTGGAACTACAAGTCCCAGCAGTGCCACCTTCTGCATTGCAGGGTATGCTGGGACTTGTAGTTTCACAACTGCTGGAAAGCCAAAAGCTTCCAAAATACAGCATAATGCATATATTTCCAGCAAGAACTATAAAGCGTTGTCTGTCTGTACATGTACAACACGCAGGAGGAGTGTGAGGATCCTCCCCCCTCTCACTCACCCACACTGGGTCTGCTCCCCATTTCTGCCCACCTGCTAAGCTCCACCCACCACCTGGGAGCCTCTGTCCAATCAGGGAGCAAGCGTTTCATCTGTAGGCGGGTCGCTCGCCGTGACGAAGGGTGGATCTGTCCTCGTGCCCCCTGCATGGGCCAATGAGAAGACGCGTAAGAAGCCAGCGTCCAATCAGGGGCGAGCAGACCAGGCATCAGGAGAGACTCTGGCATGATGGACATGATGAATGAAGCGGCTGGCTTGCCCCACTTCCGTCACGCCGCAGAATGTAGACCATGCCCCACTTCCGTCACGCCGCAAAATGTAGACCCTGCCCCACTTCCGTTGTTATTCACAGACCATAACACGCGTCGCCCCACAAAATTTTTAAAAAGTCCCTACGTGATGACGTCACGTAACTGGGAAGTAACCCGGAAACCAGAGTCCTGACTGTGTCACTTTCATTATATTCCAGGTATTGGTTGCTGTTTTCTTCTGTAAGGTGGGTAACAGACAGTCTGTGGTACTAGTCACTTGGTGCAGATCTTATTACTATGGGCATGGAGTGCAGAGGTGGGATATGCAAGTCAGGCAACCTATGTTTCTCCAGTTGTTGTGGAACTACAAGTCCCAGCATGTTATACCTTCCAGGCTGCCATTTATACCACAGGAACTAAACTTGGGCTCCCTAGGAGTTGTAGAACTACAAATCTCAGGATGCCCAGTCAGTCTCTCCAGAGAGCCACAGCTTGCCTGTTTTGTCAGTGACCTATTTACTGGGATTGGACTCTAATACTATGTTATTGTTTATTAGTTTGTAACTTTTAGTTTAGGAAAAGTCAGTTTTATTACAGTTTATATTATGTAATGCCAATTTATAAATAACTGATGATGATATACAACATGCACACACCAAAACAAATAGTCTTAATAGCTTGCCATCTATAGGTTACAGTCTTACCTGCAGGGTAACATGGACAGGGCTGATCTAGACTGAGAGCAAAACAAGTTATGTTTTCTTATTTATCAGCTGCCCTCGGAGGTTGAGAAACTCTAAAAGCAATACAATTCATATAAGAAATGAAAGATCTGTGACAGTTGAGTTGCCACACTGTGATTTCCTCAACCACTCACCTATTAGGTAAGATTAAGATGCCTAAATTATTTGTTGACTATTTTGAATCTGTTGTAATGTTTGCATAGTTTTATGCAAGATATTGTTTATATTGCTGCAAAAACTATTTATATTGGGGAGTTTTGCATGTTATCAGACAATTTGATATTTTTTTGTATCATCTACATTTGTCTTTTGCTGATGTCTTACAGTAAAGAGCGGATATTCATGCAGCCACCATATCTCAAATGTATTTCAATGTCTAACTGCATTTGTAGAATGCTCCTTCATTAAATATTGCACTTGTATATATACTTGACGAGGAGATTTCTATCTACAGATTGTTATAAAGCAGCAGTCTCATGAAAAAATTAAGTTTTGAACATAAATCATTGTGATAGGCTATAAGAAGCATGATAGGTACAATTTTCCTTGGTTTGTCCCTTCAGGATGCTAAACTGATTAATAATTCTGCATAGTTTCCATGGTGGCCTGTAATTACCAAAGCAACCACAGTCACATGATGTTGTGAGCAAAGAGGTTTTGGAAAACCCCTTTGAGCCCTGTCTGCTCTGTAAAATACTATCCCCCAGAATAGCCTTTGAGGAAAAAGCTTTCAGTTCTTTAATTTTTGTAAAATTGTAACATGTATTTATGAATATTGTTGCTTGTTAAATATTATCTGTTTGTTTCAGCTTGCCAAACCAGAAGAAATGTTTGGCTCTTTGTAAAGGTCACACACATAAACATTACTGAGAGAATTCAGATGTTACAGACTGTGCACTGAGTAGGGTTTTTATTTTGTTGTTTAAAAATAACTGTAGCAAATGACCTTCTTGGAAAAACAAACCAACATATACCTGTCTAAATGTCGCGGGAATATCCTATCTGCTACCGTAAAGCATAAGGATCTGAGAAGTCACTAAGGCGTTCAGTGGTCGTATAAAACAACATGGCCACTGCCAAGTTCGTTTATACAGGTAATTCTTGGGTGGCTTATAAAATCCTATGTACAGGTAACGTAACTCTTATTCAGAAAGTTTCAAAAACCAGGAAGAATAAGAGAAAAAAAAGGAAGTTTTTTCCACCACTCACACAGACATAATTACCAAGTGGTATATTTACTAAACTGCAGGTTTGAAAAAGTGGAGATGTTGCCTATAGCAACCAATCAGATTCTAGCTTTTATTTATTTATTGCATTCTACAAAATGATAGCTAGAATCTGATTGGTTGCTATAGGCAACATCTCCACTTTTTCAAACCCACCGTTTCGTAATACAGTCAATGTCTGGAAGACTGCTGAACTTTTGAATTAGGGGAATACCAGGAACATGTTGGGATCCACATAATGGAGGAAAGAACTTGCCAAGCGTGCCACATTATAGACCCATAAACATATGTTATCCCCTGTAATACACAAGGTTTAATTTGAACAGGAGATCCTCATATTTTGGGCTATTTTGCCTCCACTGACTTTAATGTGTTCCATCGTCTAATGCACAGTGAGTCATATGACCTCACTGCTCACCAAATATAAGCATATATTTTACACGAGTGACATCACTACTCTATAGTATTAGTGATGACGTTACTTCTCGCTAATCAGTGTAAGAGAGAAACAATTGATTGTTATTTTTATTGTTTTCTTATTGTTTTTCCTCTTCAATATATTGTTCCAATTGCCTCTGTGTGTCACTGTAGCTACATCTGTCTATGAGGCTTTGTTATGGTGAGGTACTATGTAAAACTATATATAATATAGGAATAGTAAATTCTATAGTGACTTCTGCAGCGTTTCAATGTCTGTTAAAATATGAATTAACTGCTTGATCCAGCACCGGAGTTCCTGTGCATTGTGTACGCCTAATGTCATATTGACTATCATACTTGTCTTATTTCTTTAACAGTGCAGAGCAATTATAAATTATTATCCTTTAATTATTGTAGACGCTACATATTTAGCATCACTTACAATCAGAGAGCTTTTATTCAGGCATACTAGCCAGAAACCAATTAACCTGCCATTATTATATACCTGTGGATTGTTGGAGGAAGTTACTGTACTTGGGGAAACCCCGGGAAAAACCTGTGCACAGATGGAGACAAGATATAAACTGCACATAGATAGCACCTTGAAATGAATCAAACCCAAGTCCTTGCTCTGATTATTGTTGTGGTATTAAAAGTTAACTATGTAAACATTTAAAGGAAATAAAATAACTTATTGCAGCACAGATTACTGCTGTGCTGTCTATTTGTAGATTTAAATCAGTGAGCTGGACTTTCACAGAAACATGTCTGTGGGTGGTGACCAACTTCTGAATGACTGATTAGTCATAACTGCTCTGTCTTTCAAAGCGGATTTGGCGCCTATGCACAGTGGAGGCAGCTATCTAAAGGGCTGAGACAATGTTCGGCCTAGGAATTGGTGACGTTACTAAGGCATGAGGCACAAAGTGCCTCTTCATCCTTCTGTGCTGTCATTAGCTGCTAGTGAATTGATTGATTACATTCTTATGAATATTGGTCCAGTTCTCATATTGTCTGCTTCAACCAGTGATGGATCGTCTCTCTCTTTAAAACTAACTTTAAAGCTCAATTTAAATATCTTTAATTTCTAAGCAAAGCCTTGCATTTCTGACCTTTTGCTGAGACCATTCTATGAGCTTCACCCCCACCCCCTTGGGGCAAGTTTTATATTGTCAAAAGCAGGTAGCTGGTTGTCTGTAATCCACCACTGTGGATTTACGGGAGCACACTAACATCCATTCAGAGATCCCGGGTGTCGCTTGGTCAACAATCATTGAGTTCAGTTCTGTATTTGCCCAAAAATGCTTCAGGTCTAGATAAAGGACTGGCTGTAGTCTGTAGAAGCTCATTTTTATGTTTTTATAAACCTTTTGTTCCTTTGTGGTAGAAAAAGGAAACCTTTCACTTTTTGCACAGTTAAAATCCCCAATTGCTTCCTTGTCCATATCTCCTGGTCTTCTTGTTAACCGATAGTAGAGTAAAGTTTTGGTTTCAATTTCCTTCCATGGGAGAGATTTCTCACACCTTCTAGAAAGTGAAACCCCTACCACAGATATAGAAAACAGGGCATGTTTTCTATATCTCCTTGTTGGAGCAGAGGTGTATTCATTACTGACTGACATTATAATTATACCACCTCTGGATCTGTTACAATGTGTCAGACAGTAATGAATACACCTGTGCTCCAGCAAGGAGATATGGAAAACATTAGAGGTACCTGAGCACTGAGTTTGGGAAGCACTGATCTAGTACAGTGGTGGGCAACAAGTAGCCCACCACTTGTTTAAAATGCCTGTTGTTACAGATAGGTGACTTTGTTTAAATGTATTGTTTTAACTGATTACTGAGATTAAAGGTAACGTGCTGTCCTTTTGAAGGGTAGAGGGTCGCACAATCTGGTCCCCAAAGTTTCAGGTTGCCCATCGCTAATCTAGTACACGCTAGCAAATGATAGTTAGAATTTGATTGGTTGCTATGGGCAAATCTCCACTTTTCCTTTTTTAGAAGGTTTGGTGAATCTACCCTAGGGGGTATATTTACCAAACTGCGGGTTTGAAAAAGTGGAGATGTTGCCTATAGCAACCAATCAGATTCTAGCTGTCATTTTGTAGAATGTACTAAATAAATGATAACTAGAATCTAGTTGCTATAGGCAACATCTCCACTTTTTCAAAACCACAGTTTAGTAAATATACCCCTATGACTCCTCTGTAGATTCATCAAATGATTACAGCTGTTTTATTATGTTCCAGTTGTGTCAAGTTACGTATCTTATAAGGCAAGCTGCATGCTTGTTGAGCATAGGGTCAGACTAACTGGCTTTTATATACTGTATCATTTTGGACACCACTGGCACAGTACCCAAAAGCTGTTACTTATGTATACATAATTCATGTATCATCATCATCACCATTTATTTATATAGCGCCAGTAATTCCACAGCGCTGTGCAGAGATCTCGCTCACATCAGTCCCTGCCCCATTGGGGCTTACAGTCTAAATTCCCTAACATACATACATACATACATACACAGACTAGGGTCTGTGTCAGAGACAGAAAGACAGAAAGGCAGGCAGGCAGGCAGGCAGACAGGCAGACACTAGGGTCAATTTGTTAGCAGCCAATTAACCTACCAGTATGTTTTTGGACTGTGGGAGGAAACCGGAGCACCTGGAGGAAACCCATGCAAACACAGGGAGAGCATACAAACTCCACACAGATAAGGCCATGGTTTGGAATTGAACTCATGACGTTTATGAAAGCTTCTATACAAGAAACTGTTTAGTAAAGGTACAAAGCAACAAATGTAGGTGCTGGTTGTTATATGTGTGGTATAAGTGAAATAGTCCTAGCTGCTGTTACTTGGATACGTGTCCGTATATCCCTACGTTTATACAGTTAGAACTGACAGTGGTTACAGCGCTATGGAGTGTTTACATTTCATGAAGGAAACCTGATCCATCTGTAAGTGGTTCTCAAGAAAACCACATCTTGTGCATTGAAAATGGATAAATGTTCAATGGCGGATCTTTCTTCCTTTATAGCAAATTGGCTTAAGATAAATACTTAGAAAAATAATATATTTATTAAATTGTTAAAATATTTAACAAAGCAAAAAACAATATTTATACCATATACAGATTCATAGGCCTAGTAGAGCTCTTAGGCTGGGTATACATTACAGGCAATAGTGTGTACGCTCCAACGAGGAACAATTACCGTTCCCGGGGGGGGGGGGGGGGGGGGGGGGGGGGCTGGAAAATTTTAACCTGTGGGGGCAAGACTCGACTCAGCAACCTCTCAGGAACATTTTAAAGGGAATGCAGGTGACCCAGCCCAAGATAGTTCACTATGGGACTGGCTCGGTGAGCAGATGCCACCCTGCCCAGTCTGCCCCTGATCATTCCAAAGCTCATCGTATCATTTCATTTGATTTTTAAACCAGACTATAAATCTCGTTTAACGATGGAACGATGTTGTTCCAATTCTGCAGTGTGTATGCCCTCAGGACCGGCAGTGTCCATAGTTCTCTGTGGAGTGTGCAGAGTAATGATCTTTTCAGCCGATGGTTATGACAGATGAAGAGCACAGATCTGACTGTAAATTAGTCTACAATGTGTATAGCGTGTACACAGGAATCAGCATGCCGATCGGGACTTTCAGTCATTGGTAAAATCGTTAACAATATGGTATCGGGAGGAATTTTCTGTAGTGTGTCTTAGAAAGGAATGACACTAAATTGCATTTATTCCAGTTATAAATAATATAAGAACACTTATATCCTAGTAGATAGTCTGTCCCAGGCCAAATATAGGAACAATACTGTCCCGAATTAATAAAGACTCCAGAGAAGACACAATAATTTCTCACAAGGGACCTTCAGTGTTTCTCTCCTGTACAGCCGATTAGGAGTCTCACCTTTTGTTAAACAGTAGTCACAATAAATCTTTATACCGGAATATTTATTCTCGCTGTTCCGGTTTGGATACATTCTTTTGAATCATCACTATGGTGCTTATATTTGCTTCAGGCATTCTGCTGGAGCGCCAGCTCTTCTAATAGAATTGCTGGCGTGGTTCATCCATCCATGAGGATATTTTCATGCTTTATTGTCAGATGTGCTTGTTATAGGTTGTAACAGTTGTTTAAAATGGCGGCTGATATGTTATTACAGATAAGTGCCTCTTTCTTTGATTAAATGTGTTGTTTTACCTTTATTACTGAGATTATGGGGTAAATGTATCAAGCTGAGAGTTTTCCGGCGGGTTTGAAAAACCAATCGGATTGTAGCTATCCATTTATTTAGTACATTCTACATAATGACAGCTAGAATCTGATTGGTTGCTATAGGCAACAACTCCACTTTTCAAACCCGCCGGAAAACTCTCAGCTTGATACATTTACCCCTATGTGTAATGTTCAGCCCTTTTAATGAGTTAGAGGGCTGCCCATTTGGTCCTTGAGGTGTATCGGGCTACCCATCGCTGGTCTACACACTGATGTGGTGTTTGAGTGACTAATTCTAGTAAAAGTGGACAGTTTAGTGCTGTTTTTTTCTCTTTCCTCTCGTTACAAAAAGAAACAAGGCTGCTTGGACAATAGAGTTTTCCCCGTCCATTTTTTACCTCGGGTAAATCTGTGGGTTTGTAATGTGTTCAAGGAACCGAGACTGGGAGTTACACCGAGGGATCTGGCAATTATGTTGGTGTCATTCAAAGTTCAGTGAATACACTAAATGATTCCATTGATTTTTCCCTAATTAACAGAACTAGCCGGGGGTTCAGTGTCTCTCGGACCTACTGGATTCTTGCTACTCTGACAATTCAGTCAGTGGGGTGTGCGAAGGGGTCAGAGGGGGGTCATATCATATGGAAGAAATGTCCAATTTGTTTTTTCATTTTGTTTTCCTGATGAAGTGGCATATTTGTCATTCTGTAAGTGTTTAGTATTTCTGTCTCACAAATATTAGTTGATAATACATGTATACGTTACTGTAAATAATATATGTATTAACAGTGATATATCATCATCATTTATTTATATAGTGCCACTGATTCCGCAGCGCTGTACAAAGAACTCATTCCCATATATATAATATTTATTATTATTATTAATAGTTATACATGTTAATCTACATTCTTCCAGATAATAGCATGGGGCCTCCATTCTCTCTGAATGCATTATATAAATTGGATGTTTCATTATCATCCATAAACAGAATCCTTCAGCTTCACAACACACCCTGCCTGACCCCGTTCCCATGTACTGTATTGCCCTATTGGTACAAAATGGCTGCTTGAAGCAGAAATGTAGAGGCCTATAAAAGAGCAATGTTATTTACAGACCACATGTAAAATATGACCTTTGTTTTATAACCGGGAAAGAAAAGCGGAGCCTCAGCTGAGGTTTTCTATAGAGCAAAATTGCGCCAGGTTTATTGCCGGGAGGCTAGTGGGTCACTGTGCACCATTAATGAGAAGCCAAAACGTTCCTTCACCTTTGAGTGGCCAAATCGGCTGTGTTCATTGGTCAGTGTATCCTTTGAATTTATTTTTTTTTATTTTTTTTTAATACCGTGTTCTATGCCTTGGAAACCAGAGAGGAAGTCGGCCAAGGGACTAAGACCTATAAATAAAAGTGAAAGCAGATTAGCAGAGACTCACTAGTGAACAGAGGGATCTGAAGCTGTTGTGGTCAATTAGTTTTCCGGTGCCATGTATAATATTTAGGGCATGCCTTTTTCAACATAAGTTAAATTGCAATTAGTTTGTGTGCATTTAAAACTGCCTTTGTCTATTTGTTGTTTTTTTAAATGTGAGTCTGTGTAAAAACAGGAATTTGTCGTGTTGTAAAGCCAAATGCATAGCTGTACGCTTCTTGTCATCCATATGGTCCCATTAAGGAGAATGTGTAAGTTTTCAACCGCGTTCATGTGCAGAAATGAAACAAGAAGCATCCACACAAGTTTACACAATGATTTTTATTTTTGCATCATTTACATTTACTCTTTCCCTCCTCTCCCCCCCCCCCTCTTTCCCTCCTCTCTCTCTCCCCCCCCTCTTTTCCTCCTCTCTCTCTCCCCCCCCTCTTTCCCTCCTCTCTCTCTCCCCCCCCTCTTTCCCTCCTCTCTCTCTCCCCCCCCTCTTTCCCTCCTCTCTCTCCCCCCCCCTCTTTCCCTCCTCTCTCTCCCCCCCTCTTTCCCTCCTCTCTCTCCCCCCCCTCTTTCCCTCCTCTCTCTCCCCCCCTCTTTCCCTCCTCTCTCTCCCCCCCCTCTTTCCCTCCTCTCTCTCCCCCCCCCTCTTTCCCTCCTCTCTCTCCCCCCCCTCTTTCCCTCCTCTCTCTCCCCCCCCTCTTTCCCTCCTCTCTCTCCCCCCCCTCTTTCCCTCCTCTCTCCCCCCCCCCCTCTTTCCCTCCTCTCTCTCCCCCCCCCTCTTTCCCTCCTCTCTCTCCCCCCCCCTCTTTCCCTCCTCTCTCTCTCCCCCCCCCTCTTTCCCTCCTCTCTCTCCCCCCCCTCTTTCCCTCCTCTCTCTCCCCCCCCTCTTTCCCTCCTCTCTCTCCCCCCCCTCTTTCCCTCCTCTCTCTCCCCCCCCCTCTTTCCCTCCTCTCTCTCCCCCCCCTCTTTCCCTCCTCTCTCTCCCCCCCCCTCTTTCCCTCCTCTCTCTCCCCCCCCTCTTTCCCTCCTCTCTCTCCCCCCCCTCTTTCCCTCCTCTCTCTCCCCCCCCCTCTTTCCCTCCTCTCTCTCCCCCCCCCCCTCTTTCCCTCCTCTCTCTCCCCCCCCCCCTCTTTCCCTCCTCTCTCTCCCCCCCCCTCTTTCCCTCCTCTCTCTCCCCCCCCCCTCTTTCCCTCCTCTCTCTCCCCCCCCCCCTCTTTCCCTCCTCTCTCTCCCCCCCCCCCTCTTTCCCTCCTCTCTCTTCCCCCCCCCCCCTCTTTCCCTCCTCTCTCTTCCCCCCCCCCTCTTTCCCTCCTCTCTCTCCCCCCCCCCCTCTTTCCCTCCTCTCTCTCCCCCCCCCCTCTTTCCCTCCTCTCTCTCCCCCCCCCCTCTTTCCCTCCTCTCTCTCCCCCCCCCCCCTCTTTCCCTCCTCTCTCTCCCCCCCCCCTCTTTCCCTCCTCTCTCTCCCCCCCCCCTCTTTCCCTCCTCTCTCTCCCCCCCCTCTTTCCCTCCTCTCTCTCCCCCCCCCCCCCCTCTTTCCCTCCTCTCTCCCCCCCCCCCCTCTTTCCCTCCTCTCTCTCCCCCCCCCCCCCCTCTTTCCCTCCTCTCTCTCCCCCCCCCCCCCCCTCTTTCCCTCCTCTCTCTCCCCCCCCCCCCCTCTTTCCCTCCTCTCTCTCCCCCCCCCCCCCCCTCTTTCCCTCCTCTCTCTCCCCCCCCCCCCTCTTTCCCTGAACAGGTGAATTCTGACCATTAGGTCCCACGGAATGATGGACACCGTCATCTTCTGACCGCATTTTCCACCGTGACAAATGGGGATCCTCTCAATTTAGATAGGATCATTATCAGAGATTAGGGTTATTTTCAGCCCACACTAGATGTTTGGCTGTTGCCCATATTGACAGCAATAACGTAGTTTGTGTAAGCTTCTTGGCACCAAATGACTGAGTTAGACCTTGGGATTGATGCATGAAAACTTTCTCTTCAAACTCACTTGATTAGGACCTGCCGGATCTTTGCTCAGCCCATTACATGTATTCAACAACTTTCATCGCTTCATTGATACCAAAAAGCGACACAAAAAAGGAAAATAACTGCTAAATAAATCGCCTATCAGCTAGGAATATGAAAAAATAAAACGTGGAGTTCTGTGTTAATGGAAGAATGTGGTTTTGATAATGTCTCCTGATGTCCTTCTTTCTTCCATCACGTAGACTGGTAACCTGAAGAGTCTGCGCGCAGTGAATGAGCGCCCAAGGGCAGGCCGCCGAAATGGTGCAACCCAACGAGAGCCCAGGTGGTAGCTATGGTCCTCTGTGCGGGGGAGGGCTTGGGGACGAGTCTTTGGGGAAGCCGGAGACTATCCCGTCTGAAGTCTCTAATCACGAGGCCTTCCAACGCTTGTGTGTCGAAAATCAGGACCTGAGAGGTGAGTGGTGGGGAAACCTTCAAGGCATCGGGCTTGACTGCAAAACAGTGTCTGAGTTGTCTCATGGCAAATATCTGAGTGACATTCACAACATCCATAAATATCAGTCGTTCAGAACCTGAGCTAGTAGTAACATGTAGTAATATATATATATATATATATATATATATATATATATATATATATATATATATATTCCTGGGCATAGGAGACTTCCTGCCTAAAACCTGTGATGAGTCTCTTTCAAAAAAATGTTTTTAAAAAATTAGTTCACTACATTTTAATATACTATATTGGGTAAAAATGAACATTGATACACATTTCTGTCAATAATAAATTCACACAAACCCTCTTTCGCAAGAACTGTCCCTCAGGTCATTAAGTTTTACAAGCCAGCAGACTGTAATCTCCAATTAATGTTTTTTTTTCCTTCTGTTGTAATCTAGAACAATGAGAAGGGGACGGCTGTTACATTGTAATTGCATTTATGCAAACATTCAAATACATTAAATCTAATAAAAGGCCATAAACGTCTGCTACAGCCACCACTTCCTGCTTGTACAGATCACTGAACCCTTATTAGTCATTTGCATCAGTAGTCTTAGTGACATTATTATCTCTCACATATTAGCTTTCTGCCAAGGAACCACTCTATAGGGCTTAGATCCTTTATTGTTGTTTCACTGTCATTTCCTTGTGTTATATCCATTTATTAATATTTCATTTTTGATTTTCCTGTATATTTGTGTGTATATATTATATAGCCTCTCCCCTGAGTGTCCGGTCCGCTGGGCTCCGCCACTTATAATTCAGAGGGAGGAGCTACCATCTCGCGCCCAGCAGGCACATAGGAGCTGGAGCAACCTAATACAACTCAAACAAGAATTTATACTTGTACTGTATTTTATAATTGGAGATGTGCATGCCCTGTATTTATTATATTCACCGCTGTTTGTGATTTGCAGAGAAATACCTAGTTCTGTTCCTTATAGTTTGTAAAAACAAAAAAAAAGGTATTTTGGTTAGAATCTGGGTATATGTTCCTTTTAATCCATTTGATTGGCAGATAATATTACAATTCTTCTGGTTCTCCCGCCAGTGGCTCTGGAGCAGAGTAACGCCATGCTGCGGAAGAGACACAGCGAGATGTTGGAGTTCCAGGACACGCAGAGAAGAGAGAGGGAATTCATTGCCTACAAGTTCAACGAAGCCAAGAACTTGGTGCAGCGGCTGTCGAAGGAACAGCTTTCCCTGCAGGCTCAACTTGAAGAGGCCAACAAGCAGCTAGGACAAGTCACCGCCAGAGACAACCAGCCCGTGAGAGAGACACAGATGGACAGGGGTCAGGCAGAAGACACAGCCTTTACCCAGAGGCTTCCGAAGAAGATGTATGAAGAGGTATTTACTTATGTTACTGGGATTATTAACATGCTGATAATGTACTCGTGCAGCTGTCTTATGAATGTAGCCTGTCCCTTCACCAAATCCAATGGCATCACTGAACCACTTGTACCAATGTTTTGCAGAAAGATAAAGGTTTAAGTGCTACCTATAATTTGTGAGTACTGCTCCTTTTAATTTTTAAACAGTGTGTCCACCTTTATCAGACTATTGATACAATGGTAATCTACTAAGGACATGCTTTACAAACGGAGTGGACATAGTATGCTGTAATTATTAGCGATATAGGGAGGGAACTACAATTTAAAAGTAGGTAAAGATGTGCATATTATTGAATCCATTTCATCGACGCGTAATATGATTTGAATTAGTAAATGGCTCCTTTTGATATTTTGCTTTTTCCTCCACTTGTGGCTGTGGAACTGACACCAAGAGACGTGTAAGAAATGCATTGATCTTCAACAAAATGGCTGCCACTGCTGTGTTTAGACCTCACCTGCACTATAGCTGTGCCCTTTGCTCTAGTTTATTTCCTATATCTGCTATATGTTGGTGAAGCAATTCCTGAGGCTAAATCCAGAGCGGCAATGCCTTCTCTTGGCCAATCCATGCTATATCTGTGTGTGCTTTTTTGTAACGGATGGAGACATTTGTATCAAATAGTCAGTCATGAGCAGATCCATTAATTGTTGCATCTCGTACAAGTCATAGCAGTGTTCAGTAAGTAGATTAACACTTGTGGAGGTTTCCAACGTACAGGCTTGTGTCTATGACTATCCATCTGTGCTATGAATGGGCTCAGACTCATTCTGTCATTTTAAATTTAGTCCCACAGCTACACCAGTAGTATATTTGCTTGTTGTATGACTTGGTCCAGTTGCTGGGCATTTACCCGATTACCAGGGGAGCTGTTTAGCCCCAACCAAGACGGCTGTGGACGGAACTCTCTCCCCTACTACGTCCTGCAATAGCGCAGGGACTGTCAATCATTGTGATGTCAGCGCTCTGATGCTGGAGTGATTCTCCCATCCGTGTGTACCTGGCTAGTGGCTGGGCTGTTTGCTGTTTCAAACGGGAGACTGTTTTTAACCACAACCCTGGCCAGGCACTCAATAAGTCACGGTATATTCAGAAGGTAGCAACCAGGGTAAGTCTTTGTGTTAAAGTATACGGACATTCAGAGGCTTGCAGTTCAACACCAAAGGTATCTATGGTAGATGATTTGCTAAAGGTGTAAGATATCCCCACCATAGCTGATCTTTTGTTCACATCCAGATGCCAAATAAAGTTAGTGAAAAATAGTTTTTATTTTTTTTGTAAATGTGTTTTCTTCATCTAATTGTGCAGTTGGGTGTGAACAAAAGATCCACTAAACTTGGAAACCAAATGATCACCACCTACTTGGGGATAACGTACGTTTTTGGTAAATCAACGCCTTGGTGTACTGATGTGTTTTTCAGGTCTCCTTCTGGTCAGCTAGTCTTGTGCACAGCAAAGGAACTTTTATGAATACTTGTGTGCAGGAGGACTGTGGTTGCTATGGGCAACATCAATCAGATGCTAGCTGTCATTTTTGTAGTGCAGGTTAGGAAATGACAGCTAACACCTGATTGATTGGTTACTAGGAGCAGCAGCATAGATTTCTGTGCACTAGTTTACATGAATGTCCCCATGTCTTTCTCTCTGCCTGACTCTCCGGCTTGGCCCCTGCCTGACTGCTGTGCTGTGTGTTATTAGGCTAACAGCAGCCCTGGGAGCTCTTTGTCCTCCTGTGAAACGCTGACACCCAGTGTGTGTGAAACAATCAAAGCGACAGCACGAATTCACGAGGGGCCATCCCAAGCTGCGCAGGTGAGACTAAGTCCTCATGTCTTGCACACATCTGTTCACACAGTGCAGCCTCCGATATTCATACTGCTGATGGAATGCAACCGATAATGAAATCGGGAAATGTTCTGAAGATGCAGTTGTACTTTGTAGAGAATATTTTAAAAACCATGGTTTTACATAGCACACGATGTCCTGTAAGAGTGGCATTGCAGATGTCTTGGAATTCTAAGTGGTGTTGCACCATCGGACAACTTTATGTATTGGTGTGTGCATACACCTCCTTTCTACAACATTTATTAAATGTATTGTTTTACGATTTTGGCTTTATATTATCAAGCAGGGATATGACATAGCTCTGCCTGCTGATATAAAAACATGGCTGAACCTGGAAGATGGCCATGGAGATAAACTATCATGTTTAGTAAAAGTTGTATGAGGACTTGTACAAACCAATAAATTAAATTCATTTGACGGTGGGCAAGCGATTTAAGTGACTGTTCTTAAGCCTTGCGGACACACGGTGAGGACTAGTTTCCCCGTAAAGCAAACTGGATACAGGCCGGCTAAAAATAGAAGGTAAATACCTGAAACTTTATCAGATGTTTTCTGTAGCACAGACTGCAAGGAGAACGAGGGACCCAAAGGGGTCACTCCTGTAAGTATCGGATGATTGAAGTGGTGATGTTGCAACCTCAGATGATAAAAAAAAAATGTATTTACAATAGTTTGTCACAATATTAATATTATATTAGGAGGATTATACATTTACAAAGGTGACCCAGTCATTATCCAAGGGGTGGATGTAATAAGTTAAAATTTGTAAAGAGCAAAAAGTGATTATTGCATCATAATGATAAAAGTGTATGTTTGGCCATAATTTTGTATATCTTACACGATTTTGGAGGGGGTTTCACTACCCATTATTCACAGTTGGCTTTCTGTCATCTGATGTTGTTGTAAAGGAACTGCAATTGTTGAAAGTAGCAAACTTGAACCTGCAGAAGGAAAAACAGCGAATCACGGGCTCAGCGCCTACAAATGGGGTTTTATTTCAGGTGAGGGACCAGCGGTTCAGTGTTGCTGTCACCGGTTCTGTTCTCGTATTATTACATTGACCTATGTGTTCTTGTTACAGGAAGAACCTGCGGACAGGAAGCCACTTACAGACGCAGATGTCCGACATGGAGCAGGGGGCAGGTAAGTTCCCAGAATGACAGGTAGAGTTTCCGAAGCACCTGACACCGTACTCTGCTCACAATCGGTCTTGTTTCAGGAGGGCGAGTGTGGAGCAGGGTCTTCGGGACCAACTGAAGGAGACGGAGAGCTGGTGAGTATTATTGTAAAGCTGATGACTCTCGGGAGGGCGTGGAGGTGGCAGCAAATATAATCTGCTCTGTTGCAGGAACGCCCAGCTCCAGGAACAGATCAAAAAGCTGCACAGGGACGTTTCAGATCTCAAGTGCCAGTTGGCAGACCAAGGAGCCGATGCACGGCGACAGCTGCAGGTACCAGTCATTAGTCAACTACAGTATGCTGTAGCAATGTAATAACTAACGCAAACAGAGCTGGGCATTGTAAGTGTCTGAGTGCCGGGAACAAGAGTAAGACCCACACAGGGCGAGTCCAACTGTGCCAGACGCCAATTCTCTTTGTGTGCTATAAAACTGACATTTACACCGCAAATAAATGTCAACGGAGAGTCAACATTAGTAAAACTGCTGAGCAGAGAGGAGCAGAGCAGAGACTTCTCCATTTCTGGATTTGCTACAGCATTTTAATGTGTTACAGTCCATGTCCATTCATTATATCTCTGTTTGTAGAGGGATTCCAGACACTAGTAGTTGCCCCTGCACCAATAATTACTTTATATTGTGCAGCTTAGGATAGTAGTCTATTTATTGCACTTGTGATATTGTCTGCACCAATTCTTCCAGACACATGCAGCATATTAGATGTAATGATAAATGGTCATTAAGCTGCCATGTGCACTGTGCATGTATAACAGCCGGTGTTCTGCTGTGGCACCACGTGCATGGGTGAATGCTTGTAAAGTAGCCTGTCTCCGCCCCTGCATAGCGCTCTTCCAGATATGTTGTCGGTGGAGCAGCCCGGGAAAGTGTATAGGTCAGAGGTGCTCAAACCCAGTCCCCGCTGCTGCCAACAAGTCATGTTTTCAGGATTTAAGTTTGTAAAAACAGGTGGGATAATTACTGACCCAGAAAAACAGATTAACTCATCTGGTCATGATTAACGAAATCCTGAAAGCATGACCTGTTGGTAGCTCTTGAGGGCTCCGTTTGAGCACCTCTGGTATAGAGAATAAAGTAGCAAGAATTGGGAGCAGGGCTACTTTACATGCCGTCTCCTAGGCAGGTGCGGTCTGTGGCCAAATTGTAATTTTGTTTATTTTTTTAAATAATGCATTTATAAAAAAAACAGATGGGCTTTAAATGGCAACTCCTAAATCCATAATCAGGTGACAAGTTCTCTGTAATATCTAGATTTGCTTTCTCACAGTGAATGGATCAGTAAAGTCATCAGTATGAGTCATATATAGGTATGTTTCCTTAGTTGCAGTGTGTGAAACAGTGGGCGGGTTAAGTACATACGGATGGATAGACTGATTAGGAGAGAGCGGACCTTTCTGACCTTTGGTCATTCACGCCTAATTACAGTAACAATACAATGCTCAATAACAGGTTTTATCTTTTGGACAGAGCCAAAATAACAGCAATCACTGGTATATGACTTCGCAGTCATGCTTACTCAGCATTTAAATAATAATGTGTCTTAATTTCCAGAGAAACTGATG
The DNA here is from genome assembly GCF_038048845.1 of Mixophyes fleayi. Taxonomy (NCBI): domain Eukaryota; kingdom Metazoa; phylum Chordata; class Amphibia; order Anura; family Limnodynastidae; genus Mixophyes; species Mixophyes fleayi. The sequence goes on along the minus strand of NC_134410.1, from coordinate 114,191,665 downwards.
TTTCTATGCTGTTAGAAGTATTTGTCGCTGTAATTTGCCTGATGACTCAAACTTTGTAAAGAAGAAAAACTCAAACACACTTCTGTGCATATAACTTCCCAAACTCTGTAGCAGACATGTCATTAAGAAAAAAACACATCAACTTTATTTCTTATTTATGATGAAAGTTCACAAAGCACAAGTAGCTATGGCAGATCAGGACATGTGAAATACACAGATTGTATTGCAGCCAGTTCAGGTGCTTTCAGCTGCTATGTAATATGTGTCTGATGTACTTGCAGTAGACCTTGGGTGACCTGGCAATTCTACTCTTCGAGCCAATCAGAGATAGATATCTATCTATATCAATATTATAATATGTGTGTAGGTAACATAGATTGTAAGCTCCACTGGTGCAGGGGGGATGTGAATGATTATTCTCTATAAATGTCTGCATGATATGTGGACACTATATAAATCGCTAATAGATCTATACATATATTTATACTCCCTCTGTGTCTTGCAGCTACTCGCTGAGGAGAAGATGTCCGTAAAAGCCCAGGTGACCTCTCTATTGGGGGAGCTAAAGGAGAGCCAGATGAGCTTGGAGGCCACGCTGCAGGAGAAGAGGAAGGTGGAGGAAAGGTGAGGGACTTACTAGTGGCACTAGTACAATTTACACTCTTTCATTACTTACCTTTACCTAAACACATGGAGAACATACAAACGCTAAACAGATAGGGCCCTGGTCTGAACAGAACCCGTCGCTCCAGTCTTGTCAGGCAGCAATGCTGACCACTGTGCTAATGATCCCAGAAAGTGGGGATCTCCACGGCTCCCTATTACCAGGGCAGCCATTTCTAAGTCCACGTATGAGCTTATATCTACCTAGCAGTGTTCTCTGTAATACCAGTTGGGCTGTAGTTGGAAGTTTAAAGCAGAAAACTTAAAGTTGAGACTAATTTGACCTTGAAAAGCCAGATGTACTACGTGGCATAAATGAACAGACTGCAGAGTCTACCTATAGACCTGGAATCTGCTGTTTGACTGTGAAAATAGATAATTGAGAATATGACCTTGACTGGCAGTTATGTGGAGAGAGAGAGAGAGAGAGAGAGAGAGAGAGAGAGAGAGAGAGACTGGGAAGTCTAAATAAGGATTACAAAAATCCGTTGTGACAAGTCCGTTGGGAGTTGTAAAGGCTAAATCAGATAGGAGTAGTTACATTTCTATATAAATATGTGTACAGCCCAGCACCGACTGGCCAGGGGACTAGAGTTTAATAGTGTTAATTGGGAAGTCTCCAGGCAAAATTTGTATTAAAAAAAAAAACCAAAACAAAAAAAACAGTGTAATATCAGTCTTATTTAAACTATAATTGTAAAATGAATGATGACAAAAAACAAATCATGCAGTTCATGAACAGGTATTCCAAGGTGTTTAATTCAGAGAGAACTTAGATTTAGCTCTTTTCTGGCTCATACATTCTGTAAGGTGATGTGACCTTGTTAAGTGTGGTTGCATATTGCTTATTACAGTAGAGGAAGTGTGGTTAGAACTGCGATGGGAAGGTACAGTGTGCTTAGAACTGCGATGGGAAGGTACAGTGTGCTTAGATCTGCGATGGGAAGGTACAGTGTGCTTAGAACTGCGATGGGAAGGTACAGTGTGCTTAGAATTGCGATGGGAAGGTACAGTGTGCTTAGAACTGCGATGGGAAGGTACAGTGTGCTTAGAACTGCGATGGGAAGGTACAGTGTGCTTAGAACTGCGATGGGAAGGTACAGTGTGCTTAGAACTGCGATGGGAAGGTACAGTGTGCTTAGAACTGCGATGGGAAGGTACAGTGTGCTTAGAACTGCGATGGGAAGGTACAGTGTGCTTAGAACTGCGATGGGAAGGTACAGTGTGCTTAGAACTGCGATGGGAAGGTACAGTGTGCTTAGAACTGCAATGGGAAGGTACAGTGTGCTTCCAGATCTCACAGGTGCTGTAAAAATATAGGGATGTGACTTCAAGAATGAACATATTTGTGCATCTGTTTTGCATTTATTTTAGGTCACACTGATCCTTCTTGTGTTATGTTTGGTACATAATGTTATGTTACTATGTTAGGGCACAAAGAGTGACATTTCATCATAGCATTTATATCCTCCAGGAAATATTTGTTTCTTTTCCATTGCCTTTGGATATAGCATAGCTCTAATCTTTGCACTGATTACTATTATATTCAGACAGCAAGTCTGTGCCGCACCCGAAGGGAAAATAAGAAAACACTTCCTGCATGATATAAAGTCCTCACTAAAAAGCTAAGTTACAACACGGCATAAATAAACCAATAAATTAACATCTGAAGGTGGAAAACTCATTTAAATGTAAAACATGGCCACTGTACAAACCGTAACAAAATATTAGCCTTATCGGAGTGTTTGAGAGAGATTCAATTCCCATAGGAGCCTCGTGCAAGGTTCCTCCACAGTATGTTCAGATTTTAAATCTTTGCTTATACTTCTTAGAGATGTGATCAAAATTTAGTGGAGATTTCTGCACTGTAATTGCCAGTACAGCGTGCAATAACCCCATGTGCTTAATTAAATTGGCCCCTGTGATTTACAGACTGTTAGCCAATACAGCAACTTGACAGATAAAATGTATACAGTAAAGCTGCGAGTACGGCTGTAGACACTGTGTATTTCCTGTGCCTGTTATCTATTAATCCGCACGGTGAATGCAGCATTTATGTCTTGGGCACAGGGATCATTGATTCATATAGACAGAGTGTATAGTGGATGTTGGAATTGACCACGACCACTGCATTCTAGAACTTCTTCACTTCATGCTGCATCCAGCCCTCATTGTGAATGTTGTGTATAGTGTGCACCCATTTCCTATTTCATACATTGGTGATGCTGCATTCACTGTGCTCAGGCTGAACAGACAGCTGGTGTTTTAGAAGCCCTGTTGCCAAGCAACTTGAACGTGTATGTGATGTGATCGCGGTGCCTCTCTCCGCAGCCTGCGGATTGTGCAAGAGCAACAACGGGAGTGGGAGGTTCAGATGAAGCAGCACGTGGTACAGCTGGATCAACGCAGGATGCAGGTGCAGAGTCTAGAGACCGCGCTGAAAGTGGAGAGACAGAATGCCAGCGAGGAGATGTAAGTTATTAGTCGTACAACCTGTTATGGATGGTGAGCCTTACCTACAGGGACATTTAAATATAGAAACCTGTTCTGTACACTGGAAGGATCAGATATCTTATAGTGTTCACCTACTGTCTGCTAAGACACAACAGGGCTTATGTATGAAGGAAGCCGCCAGTTAGGCAGCCCAGCTAGTTTAAAGGATATTCCATACCATAAAACTTCCCTCAACTAGTAAAGTTATTGGTATCTGATACCTGGGATTCCCACCATTAAACAGTTACTCACCCTACTCCTATTGGCACCAGTTGCTTCCACAGAAGGAACACTTTGCCAGCAGTGTTGAGTACAGCCAACACACAGGAGCTGTGGCCATCAACCTCCTGCATTTTTGTTAGCCGGGGAGGGAGGCTTATTGATAAAATGTTTAAATAGCATCTTGTAATCCCTTAACAGGCCTAATGATGTATTGTAGGTACCCTAACCCTATATTTTGTATTTACCTATTTTATTTTGTATATATGTAAGTGTTAAGGTGTATATAAACATAGTGGTGTTATAGAACTCTTACCTAGTTTCAAATATTGTGCTAGAAAGTCTGCTTGCAAAACTCCTCATATAGTACAGTTCCATTATTTGCTTCCTCTTCCCCATTATCCCTTTCTCTCTTCCCAGGAGGGATAGCCTAAAACTAGGTCTACTTTCCCCTTTGCATAATAATTTAGCACAGAAAATGTTGAAGTTGCTGCTTCATTAAACAAATCTACCCAGTTTTATGGGGACTGATTTGTGAACTTGAGCCAGTTTCCTTTCGATCAGACCAGTGGTCTTGTAGGCTAACGTAATCCTGATGGGTAGCTGGCATAGGACCTCCTGTAACAGTGAGTGCTGGAAACTTAGAGGGTTCTATATCATTATTATTAACTTGTATGTTGCTAAATTATTGAAAACACCACCAGGAGAACATATAAACTTCACCCAGAGACCTGGTCTGAACAGAAGCCAATGCGAACCATTGTGCTGACGATACCAGAATTTAGGGATCTTGGTGAGAAGTCAAAATAAGATTTATATGGGTCTGTTTTGAGAACGTTGGCTTCATGCAAAAACAGAAACCAATTTTCCCAAATACTTGCTAGGTAACATCTATTTGGCAAAAGCTAGCAAGGCCCAAGCTATAGTACATTTATAAATGCTGCATGCAGGCAGATTCTTGCAAGCTCCTGACTATTTTACAGGTCCATTTAGTGGCATTGCAAATTGTTACAAGTAATTTAGCGCCCATCAAGGCTTACTTGGGAGACGATCACAGAAGCAAAAGACAGAGGGGAAGGGAAGAGGGATATATTTTGTGGCTGGTTTTCTCCAGAAGTGTATGTATGTTTTAAATGTATATTGTAAACAGAATTTCTTAAACCTGCATAACAGGTAATCTTTCGTCTTCCCTGCTATACACTGGTTCATGTTTGGGAATGCTGCCTGTGGTACTGATGGATGAGAGCTCCTCTCCCTTGTCCAGGGTTCCACAGCAGAAGCCAGACATTCTGCTCCCTAGATCCCCACTGTAACATTGGCTGAGGGATAATGAAGACCACATAAGAGACATTTCTTGCAACGATAGCAGAAAGTCCAGACCAACAGGAATTGACACTGTTCAGTCAATTATGGACTTTACACATCATAATAGGATAGGATGCAGGAATCCTTTGTGGTTGCTGTTGTGATCATTTGCATGCCATAAACATCTTCAGGAGTCCTATTTATAATCCTGCTGGTTAAGTCTGTTGTCGATATCTGATCATCTTAACCCTAAAGCAAAGTGTTAATGGTGAATGCCCAGTCTGAGGCCTGCTGTACATGTGCCACTCCACCTGTTGTTCTAGGGAACTTTGGTCCTTCTGCCAGTGCTTTTGTCCCTCAGACTGTGAAAGCATCGCTTGGATTTCCTCCTGCTCAGGCTTCTGTAAACTCTTCGGTTGAGTCTACCTGTACAGCTAATGTGGTTCCAAGCAGGGATTGGCTAAAGCAGTGGTTGAGTCTACAGGAACGAGTCCTGAACTGATAACCTTCAAGTGTGTCCTAAAACAGAAGTCATATTCGGCCTCCAGTAAATGGAACACTACTGGACCCATCCAGAATCACGCAACAACTATAGATATTGAGCTATGTTGTGCATCTTCCTTCTAATCAAGATGATAACATGATTCTTCTGTGGGAATTGTTGCCTACTTTAGCAATTACTGGTCAGATTCCTGCAGTATTTAAAAATGGGCAAGGTTCAGGGTTTACAGGTTAAGAAGTCTTCAAATATTGTGCTGAGATTACAACTTCAGCACCAGATTTATTTGTCTGTCTTCATCACCATCCCCACATAATAGAACTAAGATTTCCTTAAAGTAATGGTTTAAACCAGGCCTGTCCAACCTGCGGCCCTCCAGATGTTGTGAAACTACAAGTCCCAGCATGCCCTCCAGCTATCAACTGGTTGTCTACTGGCAAAGCATGCTGGGACTTGTAGTTTCACAACATCTGGAGGGCCACAGGTTGGACAAGCCTGGTTTAAACTAACCTTCCTTCAGAAAAGTAATCGGCTTACATTGCATACAATACCTTTGAATGGTCTGCAACAACGCATGGTACATATGAGTACAATAATAATGATAGAGAATGGGAGGAGCACTTTGTTTGAATTAGTGTCCTGCTTTGTCCAGGAAGCCTATGCAGACAATAATCGCTTCAATCTTGGATTTTGTTTTTCTCAGACTAATATCTTCCTGCTGAGAAGCATGAATCCTGATCTTAATGTAAATTAAATTTTAAAAGTATTCTCTCTCCTTCATAATCTGTCCCCCATGCTGTCATTTCCTAATGATGGACACTAATAGCATTACTATGTATTCAGTTAAACTGCAGCTAAACTCTTGCAATATCTACAGCCTAGCAGTAAGATTGTCACTTGTGCACAATGCTGCAGCAGTTTGCACATGGAGAAACAACAATATCAGCACTAAAGATCTGCATTCAAGGTATTTACCTGACCTCAACTTATTCAGTGTGATACTGGCCAAGGAGGGCAGAGGAGTCAGATTGGGAAATGTTTTTTTTTTTTTTATATATTTGAAATCTGAATGGCCTTTTAAACTGGGTTCGGCGTCTATGAATTTCTGCATCTGAGTGCAGTAGACCATGAGTTCACAGAAACAGCCAATCTTCTATGAAACTATTAGATGGCAATGTGTTCTACAATGATCACCTTTTTCTTTTGTCTTCATTGGAGGCTTCAGAGGATTGTTGTGTTCACCCATTGAAATGCAATAGCAGGAAAGTTA